>NC_063189.1:17579068-17884068 GCF_017589495.1 Alosa alosa
AGCTCACTGGACTCCTCATTGATGATAAGTAAGGGATAATGTATAGAACCCCGGTCATTATTGGGAAAATAAGTCCCGACAGGGCGAACCGGACCTGAAGGGACTTATTTCCCCAATAATGACCGGCGTTCTATACATTATCCCGCGTGTTACACGGCTACTTGCCAAAACAAAACAATAAACTCCCCACGATGTGACTCTTTAGCCTACATAGCCTAGGCTATAGCCTATTTGTTACCGTTTCATCGTGGCTTTTGGTGAGAAACAAATAGTTCGACAACAGCACACGCTGAACCTGAATCAAACATTCTTTTGACGTGAAATAGAACCACAAAGCCCATTTTCCTTGACAGTGGTCTGTTATACTTAGTAACGTTCTGTTATTGAGAATTAGCAGACCACCGAACGTTGGGAAGGCCCATTCAAGTGAATGGAGCATTCTGCAGCATTATGAAGAGCCGTGTAATAACATCTGGTGTATTGGCAACCAGGTGTAAGAAAGTACTAGGGTTACTATTGCTGA
The DNA here is from genome assembly GCF_017589495.1 of Alosa alosa. Classification (NCBI taxonomy): domain Eukaryota; kingdom Metazoa; phylum Chordata; class Actinopteri; order Clupeiformes; family Clupeidae; genus Alosa; species Alosa alosa. The sequence goes on from NC_063189.1 coordinate 17,579,592, forward strand.
AACATGGATGGTTTTACCTGAGAATGTTTGTAGCCTACATTCTTACTGAGGGTGGAAAATGGTTTGATATGTCTTTCACTATGAGGTCTACTATTCTGTCATGATGTGCTATGTACATTCCATGGCAGCCATATTTTGGACACACACACACACACACACATATACACACACACACACACACACACACACACACACACACATACACACACATACATATACATATACATATACACACACACACATACATACACATATACATATACATACACACATACACACACGCACACACAGAAGACTCCGATGTGAGGTTAACTTTGTATCAGTTTGTATGATGTAGTGGAGCGATGCTACTGGTGTGTGGTAATGATCTGTACCAGGAGATGGGGCTTTCATTTGTATGTGGACAGATGAAGCTGGTCTCCCTGAATTCAGCTAGAGCAAAGAGAGTTCTGCAGAGCTGGCACGGAAGTGATAAGTGCTGAACGACTGACCCCTACAACTACACATTTTCTGTTCTGTATGTTGGATTCCTTTTCAAATCTATTGAGACTAGTCTAACCTAATTCATGTATCTTTCTGCTCTTGCCTAAAGGGCTGTTTTAACATGGAATTCTTGCCTCTTCCGGTGAATTCCACATGCACAGATTCCGCACAAAACTAATGTGCTCTGGTCCATTTCATTATGTTCTTTCTGCATTGTTCAGCGTCTGTTTGAATAATGATGGCATGAAACGCTATGAACTCCAGTCACTCTTGGTTTGTGTATTTTACGCAGAATAAACCACACGAAAACAAATCCAGTCCAATTGAATGTACTTCATGTAGGTTGTTGGATGCTAATACATTAGGAGTTTTTGGCTTGCAGGCTACAGATAGCCCAACCTGTAACACACCAGCGGTGGTAGCATCGACTCAAGTTGTTTCTGCAAGCTCCCTGCAGTTGACATAAGCCTGTTTGGACTCCTACATTCAAGCTAATAGCTATTGATCAATGGCCTCCATTCCGCTTGGCTGACCACAATCCAATACAGGCTGCCTCATCCACGAGTCCGACAAGAAGGGAGCCGCTGGATGATTGAGAATGACTGTGCTACAAAACATTATGATTGTGTGTGTGTGTGTGTGTGTATGTTAGTGTGTGTGTCTATGTATGTGTCTTTTAATGCTAGGATGTCAGTCTACATAATGTGTTTTTATGTTTGTTCTCAAATCGCAGAGCACATTGTTTTTAGATATGTGTACTTTGTGTGTCTTGTTTTCATGTGGCTTTTTGCATGTTGTTTCACACATGCTCTTATCCAGTTCCAATGAGTGCAGTGATTTTTGCTTATTGATTGAGAGGTTCTCAGGCTCCCAGAGGAAATCAAACCCTTCCCCTTGGCTTTAGCTGTTCATCTCCTTGCCTTGTAAAAGCAGCACGAGTTACAGAAACACTGTCACAACACAATTGACTAGATGTTGGTTGAATGCAAATCTTAACATTTTTATCTGTTAATATGCTTTCTTGAGTCATGAGTCTCCTGCTCTGCATTGCGCTCACTGATGCCAGTTGCCATGACCACGTTCTTCAGCAACTTTATCAAGGTTGTAGAAGAGTGTCTGTGTGTATGTTATAGACAGAGTGTTTGAGTGTATGCATAGGTGTGTGTGAGAACTCAGAGAGGCTTCTGGAACAGGTCTAATTGAGTGCCTGTCACTTTAAGACGTTTGAGGGAACCCTTGCAATTGTAACACAGTTGAAAGGCTGCTGATGTGTGGATGCAATTCATAACGTTTTCTACATGGTTAAAATAAAGGTTCGTACTTCTCCTTGGGACAAGCACTTTTTAATTTTGGAAAACACTTTTCCATTTACATCAGGATTTTGCAAACATTCAGTGTCAGAGTCAATAAAATGAGCCCTACAACGAAATTGACAAGCAGCTGTAAGTAGGCTAAGCATGCTAAATTCGACATTCAAACAGTATTCTAACGTTAGCTTTGAGATACTGCTTGATTTCATAACTTAACTTAGTTTAGTCTCTTCAATGTAGCCTACTATCTTGTGACCTTAGCAGAGTTCACTTCAATGCAGCAGTTTTGAACAAATTTGCTCGGCATGGTCACGATGCTAAGCGGATTTAATAGCAATTTAGCCAGACGTCTTCTATGCAATGCTTCTATGTGGCAACAACAATCCTTCAACAATCGTGAATATTTTGTTAATGCATACAGAGGAGTGGCAGCCCGACTCTGAGAGAGGAGGGCAAAGGAAAGGCTGCGTCGTAAAAGCGCCAGCTCAATGGCAATGCAAGGATTTGACCTTAAATTTAATTTAAATTAAATTAAACATAGAATATTAATCTGTGGCGGCCAATTTTTATTTCGTGGCACCCCGCCACACATTAGTCAATGTATGGGAAACACTGCAATGGTTGTGTGTGAGTGTGCATGGTTGTGTGTGTGTGTGTGTGTGCATGGTTGTGTGTGAGCGTGCATGGTCGTGTGGTTTCATGTGTCTAGCGAGATAAATAAGACTGAGTGTGTAATGCATCCTCATGGTTAGTGGACTGCTGTGAACTGCTGTGTGTTTCTGGATGGGAGCTTCTATGGGTCGTCCCTGTCCTCCACTCTCATTTATTTACGCCTGAATGAATCTCATGAGAGTCTGCAGCATGTGGGTGGGACCGTCTCATCCTTAGAGAGAGGGAGAGGAAACGCTGATGTCCCTAATCAGCTGCTTGATCTGGGTGAAGTGGAATCAGGTGCACTGTTGCTCAAGACAGGCAGCAGATGTGGATTGATCAAAGAGACTCCAGTGTGCATGGTTGCAGTCAAATATGGGTGGCGTTTCTTGCGGTTGCTCAGGTTATGTTAACTGGTCAGCTAGACTGTGATGGAGTGCAGTTGTGTGCTGAAACAGGGCTGGTCTAAGAGCTGGTCTTTCCCTGGCTAGTTGTCAGATTAAACACTCTCTCCTGTTCTGGGGTCAGCCATAAAGAGAACCTAGCAGGTAAATAATCAATACTGACGTGCAAGTCACCACCTGCTTTGAATCGTTGCTCTGATTCTTGTTGGTTCTGTTCGACAGCATTCCACATCTTTGAGGGCAGTTTAATAAGATCTGTAGCACTGAAAGCCCTGCCCAGTGGTATTACATAATCCATATGGATGAAAAACTCAGATGAACCTATTAGACACTGGCTTCCTTTTAGTGAAGGAAGAGCCTCATCTAACCTCCTCCCAGCCCAACGGACTCGGCTTCCCATCCGCTTACGACACAGGAAGTCATGCTCCCTCTCCTGGGGCCTGGATTTCCTGTGTCCTGCTCGGGTGGTGCTGCTGGTTTAGGGGTGGAGGGTTGGATATGGGAGATACATATACAGGTTCAACACAGCCATGGAGTGGGAGGAGAGGGTGGGGTTAGAAGTGGTGTGTGTGTGTAGTGTAGCAAAACTGCATGGCTCCACCAACAAATCCATTCTGTGGTCGATTTGTAAGTGTGTGAGTGAGTTTGAAGTGAGAGGTCTTAAACCAGCATTTGCACAGAAGGTTTAAAATACCAACAAACTGACCTATGATCTGGATGGTTAATGATGCAAAGAGAATGTGTGTGTGTGTGTGTGTGTGTGGCTGAAAGAGGGAGGGATTGTGCGTCTTTCAATGAGCAACGAGTGAGTGTGTTCATGTGTGCATGTCTGTGTGGCTTTAAAAACGAGAGAGAACTGGCTCCCTGTACCCCATTATCAGTCTCTTGGGTGGGATCCAGTGCTCCACATACACCCCACCCCACCTCCCAAAAGCACAAAACCCCCACCAGCCATGCGCTCAGCTCCATCTTGAATAACTATTTCAGAAATGTCAGACATGGTTCTGGGGGCAGGTTGCATAATGGCTGGCCTGGGAAGCATTCAGCCTTTCAGCAGCTGTTGGCCTTTCACTGTGGTCACTGCCTGAAATGTGAAGTTTCACACACACGCGACACACCACCACCACTAGATTCGCTCATATGCTCCTTCTTGTGTGATTTCAAACACTCCATGTCTGTTGCATACAGATTTCAGGAATGCTCACTCAAGCCCATATTTGTCATGTACATTGGTGCACTCCCTAATATGTACGTACTCACACAAATATGTAAGCACACTTTGCTTTGCATATAGCAATACATTATCCTGCAAACCTCCACACATAACTTAGAGAGATTCTTACACACACACACACATCTACGCACTTACACACCCTCCGTGGTGATCTGTGACTGCGCAGATTTGTTCTGGGCAGGTTCAGACAGGCCCAGCCCACACACGTTCTCTCTCTTTCTCAGCCATTCTCTTTCTCTCTTTCTCTTTCTCTCTCTCTGACACACACACACACACCCCTCCCACAGAAAAGAGCCTTCTTAATGGCTCAACCACATTTCAGAATCCATGCAAATCCCATCAGCCTCATAACTGTAAACACCATGTCACGTGATTCCTCCAGTAGAACTACCTGGGTCTGCCCACAGGACCTAAGAGGCTGTTTGACGGTCTGGTAGCAGGTAAGAGCTCCTAACTACATAACACCATGTCAGCTATCAGGAACAATACAGCAACACTCAGCAGAATGCAACACTCACTTGCCATGTAACATACGGTTGCACACCGCTATAGGCTGAACCATAGGTGAACCATCACCTGCACTATAGTGAAAATCCTCATCTGAATGATTAGTATCAGTAAATCGTGCCATCTCTTGCCTTGCTGGCTGAGAGAGCAAGAGACTGGACATAAGTGGACAGACACACACTTTATGGGTGTTAAGGATGCACTTAGATGTCGTCTTTGCCTCCTTATCTCTGTAAGGCACTGCAATCCATTTCCTGTGTGTTCTCCAATGCCTTAATAGTAGTCAAAGGAATTAGATTTGCCTTAAGTCAATGGTTGCCTCTCCGTTTAAATGTGATTTGTCAGGGTTTGCATTGGCTTGCTATTGGATTACAGTGGCTGGATAATGTCACAGGGCAAGGACAAGGAGTTAGGACAGTCACACACAGACTCTCACTCACACACACACACACACACACACACACACACACACACACACACACACACACACACACACACACACACACACACTGACTGTACTCTCTAAATCTGCAGCTACGACGCCTTCTCGAGGATGTTATAGTCGTCTGCCCCGCTGTGCTTTAGGCCACTGCTTCCCACAATCGCCCCTCTCAGGTGCCTGTCTCTCCCAGCATGGCGCGCTGGATAAAGGAGCGGGAGCAGCAGGAAGTGTGGCTGAGGGGATGGCCAGAGAAGATCTCCATGTTGGGGAGGGGAGGGAGAGGATGTGGTCAGTGGCTGGGGTGGTGTTGGAGCAACGGGAGTGGGGCCTGATGGGTAGGAAGGCGCAGGGAGGGGAGGCGGTCTCTCGTTATTTTGAGCCCATTGTGTCTACTTCCTGTGGGTCAGAGGTTATTGGAGCAGGGTGTTGCAGACCGCTGCCTGCCTGAGGAAGGGTGCCAGACACAGAGCGACAGCACGGGCGACTGCAGACCACAGAGCGTGCTCACTCTGTTCTCTCTCTAACCAGCACGCTCCTTTGCAAAGCAGCAGAGGTAAGACTAAACAACACCGCTGGAAAGGGCCTTGTCCCTCTCTGGCTGTCTCTCTTTCTCTCTCTCTCTCTCTCTCTCTCTCCCCTCTTTCTGTCTCTCTCTCTCTCTCTTCCCTCTCTCTCCCCTCTCTCTGGCTGTCTCTCTCTCTCTCTCTCTCTCTCTCTCTCTCCCTCTCTCTCTGTCTCTCTCTCTCTCTCTCCCTCTCTCGTTCCTCCCTCTCTCTCTCTCTCTCTCTCTCTCTCTCTCTCTCTCTCTCTCTCTCTCTCTCTCTCTCTCTGTCTCTCTGTTGGACCAAGTCCTTGATTTATTCCTCTTTTGTTGGATGAGTCTATTCTCTCTCTCTCTCTCTCTCTCTCTCTCTCTCTCTCTCTCTCTCTCTCTCTCTCTCTCTCTCTCTCTCTCTCTCTGGCTCTCTCTCTCTCTCTGTGTGTGAGTCTCTCTCTCTCTCTCTCTCTCTCTCTCTCTCTCTCTCTCTCTCTCTATTCTCTCTCTCTCTCTGGCTCTCTCTCTATATATATATATCTCTCTCTCTCTCTCTCTCTCTCTCTCTCCCTCTCTCTATTCTCTTTATCTTGCTCTCCTGCTCCTCCTCTCACTGTCTCCTCTCTGTTGGAATCTGTTGATCTCTGTTGATCTGGTTGATATCCTTCCATATTAATTAGGTAATGTGTGTACTTACCAACTTTATGGGCCCCTGTTGCACATATGATATATGCACATATTTGCACATATATAAGTGGTGGCTGTGTGTGTGTGCGCGCGCGCATGTGTCCTCCGTTTGTTTGCTCTTATGTAACGTGAAGCGTGTCACAGGGAGGGTGTCCATGTTGGTGTGAAGGGCAGGAAGCTCAGCTGTAGCGGCAGACACCAAATCATAGGCGCTCTCTCAGCGTGGTGCAGGCTTCCGAACACTGGCCCGCAGATCTCATGCTATGCATTAGCATTAGTACATTAGCAACGTGCCATGTTTCTTATGGAAATGTGTTCGGAAAACTTTGCTGGGTTTTTCATTATAATTGTTGTGGGGTAGCCTAATGATGTATCACTGCATTTTATATTAGTAGAGTACAACATTTTTTTAACCTCATTTACTCTCTTATTCTATGGTTGCAGCCAGAAGATGCCTTTTTTTGCAATGGGCAACAACTCACTGATGCATGTACCGCTTTCAGTCTTGAATTAACTGATCAACTAATTTTGCTGATGCTTGACCTAACACAGTGAGCAGCAGAGAGACTGTGGTCACAGATGTGCGTGTTTAGAATTTCTGAGAGGTTGCTGTGACCTTCTCCTCCTGGGTTGTTGGTCTGCGCAGCAGCCTCCCTAGTCCTTGATTTACAGCAGGGATGCATCTGTGACACTCCCATGCGTCTGTAATTGTAGCATGCAGAGCGGATTGCTGCCTGATCCCAAACCAGGTTCATGGGATGGCCCTTCCTTCTAAATTGGGATTTGGACATGTTTTGTTAACTCTGCTAGTACAGGCTTCATCTAATCCAATAGCCTAATTCCTATTCCTAATTCTTGAGTTTGCTTCCTTTCATAAAGACAAATGCAAATCATCATGATTGGTAATAGCTACGACTTTTTGTGTGTCTGTTTAGCAAACCAAGTCAAAATGAGCTAGCTGACCATGAAGTTGATAACTTTCCTATGACATTAAACAGGTGGCAGTCAGCAATTGGTAGCGTAATTGATAGGTCAACCAATTTAGCTATAGAGACTGCAACAGCAAAGTATTTACCAATGCACGCCCAATCGTTGGGCAAGCCCGCCATCAAATATTAGCGCAACATGTAGGTGTGAATATATTGGTAGAGATATGCAGTTGCTCTGCCAGCTTGCTGCACAAGTCCCAGATGTTTATGTACGCCCATCCCCCATCTACCCGTTCATGAAAACACCAAGCACTTATTAATTTCCCAGGCATAGATATGTTTGTACTGTATTCACTCATTTGGGGCAGCCGTGGCCTACTGGTTAGCACTTCGGACCTGTAACCGGAGGGTTGCCGGTTCGAACCCCGAACAGTAGGCACGGCTGAAGTGCCCTTGAGCAAGGCACCTAACCCCTCACTGCTCCTCAAGCGCCGCTGTTGATGCAGGCAGCTCACTGCGCCGGGATTAGTGTGTGCTTCACCTCACTGTGTGTACACTGTGTGCTGTGTGTGTTTCACTAATTCCTCACGGGATCAAAAGAGTATATATACTTATACTTATACTTATACTCTTTACACACAAATAGCCCCCCATACACAGACAAACACAGTCTAAAGTTAGATGTGAAGGGTCTTTGAGCGCACAAGTGTGACAATGGAGGCAAAACAGGAAGTCTTTTTGCCCAGAGTGTGTGTAGAGAACAGATGACCAGGAAGATAAAAAACGCCAACAAAGTGGAAACTTCCAGCAGGGCTGTTTTTTTCTTGTGTGTTAGTATGTGTGTGTGAGTGTGCTTCTCAGACCTTTTTTCTTGTTAAAAAAGACCCCCCATTTCCTGAAAAATAGTGTTGTAGGTGTTTTTTGTGTGCCGAGTTTTGAACCACAGGAAATGAAATCCCTTGTCTCCCAGCAGCCGGTTAGGGTCCAATAACCTGTGTGTTTGTGTGTGTGTGGTTGGGTGTGGGTGGAGGGTTCGAGACAGTGTTCCTGGTTATTCATCTGTGTTCTTTTTAGCTCTGCATGATGGGATGAAGTGTTAATGTTTAAGCTCTCTCCCTCTCCCACCCCTTTCTTTCCCTTACTCTCTCACTGACTCTCTCTGCCCCCTTCCCTTCCTCCAGTCGGTGTGGTTAATAGCTCATCTACCTGGCTCTGGAACCCTAACTCACTCTGACTGCAGCACAGCACAGAGAAGGGGGTCACTGCTGCTCCGACAGTGGGAACATTTCAACAAATACAGGCAGTAAACAACCAAACCGATCAGAGAGGGAAAGCTAGCCAGGCCACCCCCTAGGGACTACTACGCATTGATCTCTCTCTTCCTCTCCCTTCCTCTCCTGTGTACTCTCTCACTCTTTTTGTCATTCATTCTCCTCTCGCTCTCTCTCTCTCTCTCTCTCTCTTTCTCTCTCTCTCTCCATACTAATGAATGACTCCTGAATGCTTCAGTTTCTTTTCCCTGTTTAAAGAGAGAGAAAGACAAGAGAGACGGCTGCCTTTTGTAAATTTAGTATCAGGGTTGGAGTGCAGAAGAAAACCTAAGCAAATTGGAGACGATGCAGCTGCACGAGCAATGAACTCCATCAGGTGCTCACCAGGAGTCTAGCTGGACATGTGTGGAACTTTGGTAACTTCTGCTTGTGAGTGAAAACCTCCCTTGCACCATTCGTCAGCCATCTTCCAGCTGGAGTTTGTGGGTGTTATTTTTTTTTTCCTCCTCTGGGGTTGAGAGAGGAAGATTCTGACATTTGGACGTTGTGGCTCATAGCACTCAATTGAGGACGTAATGGAGCGAGAGGGCTGTGCCGGCGTCCGAGGTCGGGGGTGTGTGGCGTGATGTTGCCTTGGCCGAGCGTCAGCCGTTGGGTTCGGCGGCTGTTCTGCGTGCTCTGTGTGTGTGTGTGTGTGTGTGAACCCCGCAGCTGCAGATGAAAGTGGACAGGGAGCAGGAGGGGGCTGTGCAACGGCTGAGCGGTACGCTTTTGATTCTTTGGAGCTCTCTGTTCTTCTTTCCCTCCTCTCTCTTTCCTGCGCTCTCCCAAGTCATAGTCTCTGAGTATTCATACTGAGGACACAACCTGCCAGGCCGCCATCTCGGCCACCAGGATCCTTACAAAGCATCGCCATAGAGAGGCAGCCATAAGGTGAGCAGAATGGAGCTGGTGTTACTCTGACTGTGTGTTGGGTTTCGTGCTCTCTCTGGGCTTCACTGTGAGTTATCTATCTGCAGGATTTTCCCCTTTTGTTACTCAGATCCTTATTCTTTGGGTTGGGGTTTTCTGTGTCTTTTGAGACTATTTGTCCCCACTGCATGCAGGACTGTACAAGCTGACCTCAGTCCAGCAGTTATGGGTCTTGTGCAATGCATCAACTGATCTTTCTCACCCCCCCCCTCGGAGAAAGAAGGCAGTTTGCATTCCAGTTAGCTTTTTGTGGCCCAATTGCTTGCCGTTGTTCTTTAACCACAAATCTGTGTGTCGTAAGGGTCCACTTCCCTAACCTCATTCTTTCTTGTTGGAGCTCGTGGATGTGATTGAAGTCAGACGGGGTTATTTATACCCCCTTGCCCTCCTTTTTACCCCCTAACCCCCACCCCAGCCCACCCCTCCACCCTCTCAGCTCCAGGGAGAGGGATATTCCTGGCCTGCAGCAGATGTGTTCCACTCCAGAGGTGTGTGCTGCTCCCGCCCCAGGGTGTGAAGGAGTGCTTCAGTGGGTCTGCTCAGTGTCACGATTGCTGCACTCTTCTGGCTATCTGACAACATGTGTGCTCTGAAGAAACCACACAAAAACAAAAAGTGATGATTCTCATAAGGCACAAGGATGTGGTGGGTTTGGGGAAGCAAAAATTCAGAGCCCATCCCTTTATTCTTTCCTTTCTTCTTTCTTTCTTGTTTCTTTCTCTCTTTCTTGCTTGCTCCCTGAGTAATTCTTTCTTGCTTTTATGTCCCTTTATTTCCCTGCGTCTTTATTTCACACTGCCTGTTTTCATTTCTGCACTTTTCTGTCTCAGCGCTTCACTACGCTGATAAATCTCATCCCCAGCTCCCCTCTGAGCTGCTCCCCCTCTCTTTCCATCTCTCTTTCTCCCCCTCTCTTTCCATCTCTCTTTCTCTCCATCTCTTTCCATCTCTCTTTCTCTCCATCTCTTTCCATCTCTCTTTCTCTCCATCTCTTTCAGTCTTCATCTCACAGCTCATCTCTTTCCATCTTTATCTCTTAAGAATAGGGTTTTTTCAGTGATTCATTAGACCTTTGAATCCTCCCCCGGATCCTTTCAAACCATCCGTGTAATGTAAGAATTATTTGTGTGTGTATGTGAAAGAGAGAGAAAAGGTGTGTGTGTGTGTGTGTGTGTATGTTGCTCTGTGTGTGTCGCTGTGTGCACAATCTCAAGCGAATCCTGCTGCTGCTCTTGGCTTGGTGTGAGGCGGTCTGTGTTCTCTGACATGCCTGGGATGGGGAGTTTTTGGGACTCCTGCTCTAGTGAGTGGGTGGTGAGGTTAACTGCTCAGGCCCTCTTGATCTGTTCCATGAGACCAACACACCTCTGGACCTCCCACTCATGATTCGGCTAATGTGCAGTCACAGCATGGGTCAAACGACTCTAGATCTGGATATGTTGCATTCATACCTTCAAAACTGTGCACTCGGGCAAGTTCCTTGTGGTCTTTCTGTCTGTAAGGAGACATCAAGACCATGGTCAACTAAGGGGTGACGTCTCCCATACCTCTCCTTTGCGGAAACTAGAAACGCGTGGCGAAGCATACATAGACAACTTGTCTGGGTAAAATGTTGATGTTCCTCGCTTAAGTGGATGTGCGTAAAGGGAGAGACCAAATGAGTTGTTGGCCCCTGAGCTGTAAATGTGAAGCGCTCTCACAAGCCAGACGAACTTGAGCCTAGAGAGACCGCGGCCACCTCGTCACCTGCCAGTGGCGTTGGAGCGAAAGTGGATTTGTTTAAATGAGGCGAGTCAAGCCCACTGGGGCCAGGGAGGCCAAGTGGAAAGTGGTGGAGGTGCCTTTAAAAGCTGCTGCCCCCCCACCCCTGAGTGGAAAATGGTGGATGTGCCTTGAAAGCTGCCCCCCGCCACTGAGTGGGAAGTGGTGGATGTGCCTTTAAAAGCTGCCCCCACCCCTGAGTGGAAAATGGTGGATGTGCCTTTAAAAGCTGCCCCGCCACTGAGTGGGAAGTGGTGGATGTGCCTTCGCTAAAAGCTGCCCCCACCCCTGAGTGGAAAATGGTGGATGTGCCTTTAAAGCTGCCCCACTGAGTGGGAAAAGCGCTGGGCCTAATGCATTAACGGCCTCCACCTGCGCTCAGTCAATGCTCACAAGCGCTCTACTGCGCCCAGCCGTGTGTGACCTGGAGGGTGGGTCCCTGGCAACGTCACAGCTCCACACACTCACCCCAACACTGGCTGTGTGTGTGTGTGTGTGTGTGGACATTGTTTTGAGTGTGTGTTTCTGTGTAGTCATTTTATCTGTATTAGTATTTGTGTGTGTGTATTTTGTATGTGTGTTTTTCAGTCAATTTGAATTCAGGAATAGGTGGATGTGCCTTTAAAAGCTGCCCCCCCACCCCTGAGTGGAAAGTGGTGGAGGTGCCTTTAAAAGCTGCCCCCCCACCCTGGTGGAAAATGGTGGATGTGCCTTGAAAAGCTGCCCCGCCACTGGAGTGGGAAGTGAATGTGCCTTTAAAGCTGCCCCACCCCTGAGTGGAAAATGGTGGATGTGTGCCTTGGCACCCCCCGCCACTGAGTGGGAAGTGGTGGATGTGCCTAAAGCTGCCGTGGTGGAGGTCTGCTTTAAGCTGCTGCCCCCCACCCCTGAGTGGAAAATGGTGGATGTGCCTTTAAAACCACGCCACTGGAGTGGGAAAAGCTGGGCCTAATCGTGCGGCCTCCCACCCCTTTTGTTAAATGGAATCTGCAGGTTTATATTTGACTGAATAGGTGTCATTGCTGGCAGCTCTGGCATGGCCGGTGTGTGACCTGGAGGGTGGGTCCCTGGCAACGTCACAGCTCACACACACTCACCCAGCACTGGCTGTGTGCCTTCAAAGCTGCCCCCCACCCCTGAGTGGAAAATGGTGGATGTGCCTTTAAAGCTGCCGTGTGTGTGACCTGGAGGGTGGGTCCCTGGCAACGTCACAGCTCCACACACTCACCCAACACTGGCTGTGTGTGTGTGTGTGTGTGTAGGACATTGTTTTTTGAGTGTGTGTTTCTGTGTAGTCATTTTATCTGTATTAGTATTTGTGTGTGTGTATTTTGTATGTGTGTTTTTTCAGTCAATTTGAATTCAGGAATAGGCCCTTTGTGTTAAATGGAATCTGCAGGTTTATATTTGACTGAATAGGTGTGTGTGTGTGTGTGCGTGTGCGTGTGCGTGCGTGTGTGCGCGCGCGCATGCGTGTGTGTGTGTGTGTGTGTGTGTGCGTGCTTGTGTGCGTGCATATGTGTGAATGCATGCCTTTGAGTCTGACTGTGTGTGTAATTCCATTTGGATATGGTGTTGTTTCAACCAAGAAGTCAGAACAAAGAGTTTACAGAATATGCTGGGTTTGAGAGCAGTTGTTGTCCTTTCATTTCTGCCAGCTAGAAGTGGCCAGGCCCCTCCTCGAAGACGCTGTAATAGAGACCAGCTCTTCGTCCTCTGTGCTCGACGTGCGTCTCAGTGGGGTAGGGTCTGACACACACAGGTTCTCTCCAGCTGAAGGAAGAACTGTAATGTTAGTAGTTGGATTCTTCACATCACCATTGAGTACCGATGTCCTGAGGCACCTCCCGCTCCGCAGTATGAAAGAAAGACTAGAGAGTTTTCTATGTCTAGTTAAACATTTGATGAATGATTTTTATCCGAAACAACTAGCTTTTACTATACAGGCATACTGTACATTACATCACACCCACAGGGGCTGCGGTGGGGGCCACCCGCTGTAGGAGATGTTGATGTCACCTGCCTGGCTGCTTCCTCTGCTACACACTCTCCCTGCTCTGTGGCCACTGGCCTGCCAGACCCAGGAAAGACCAAGGAGCAAGGGAACACAGTCTTCAACTGGACACAGCTCACTGGGCTTAGGACCAGGGAAAAGACTGTTGAGGAGAGCAGGTGTTTTATGTGTAGTCTATGCAGAGGCAAGCACAACGTCATAGGTCAAGAGAAAGCAAGTCTGTGGAGGAAAACACAATAAAGCTGCTCTGTTTTGTGCTAGGTACGCTGTGTTTTTGCCATGATGAGGGCAAAGGATGTATCCAGTCCTCTCCTCCCACCTCCACACACACTCTCCACAGTCACTGACTGTTAAGGGTGAGACAAGACCACTCAAATGTCCTTTTTTCCCCTCTCCCTCCCTCTCACCAGTTCATGAAGTAGGCAAAAGGCAAGTTCTGTTTGTGTCTCCGTGGGTGTGGAGGAGGTCTGCAAAGTGTGTTTTTCATATGTGCTCAGTTGTTTGCGTGCAGTAACGCCCTATCCTCTAGTATGCATCCACTCAACATCCACACACACACACACACACACACACACACACACTCCCCGCCTCCTGATTTAGTAGTCGTGGCGGTTAGAAGGGTCTGGGAAGACCTGATTAGACCACAGAGGAAGCCAGAGGAGGGTGAGGTCCCAGCTCTACTAGTTTCCCTGTGAAGGGAACGGCCCCCTGATAAACACAGTAGCCGGCTGCCGACAGCAGCCCCCTCCCTACGCCTGCACAGACTGACCTCCCCAGCACAACACAGCACGGTGCAGACGGCACTGCACGGCACACTACACACGTGGAGCCCCACACAAAGGTACGCTGTCCGCTGCGCTAATGCTAACAGTCCAGGTAGACAAGAAAGTATGAAGGGGAAAAGTCACTGACCGGGTCATGTGAAAAGATTTTCTACTGGATTCGGACTCCTCCAGGGACGTTCAGCTTATGGAGCGATTAGTGTTTCTTCATGTCCACTGTGAAAGTGAACCAGGGAGGTTGCTAGGAAGCTGCTGAGATCGGTTTGTTTGTGTGCGTGTGTGTGTGCATGTGTGTGTGTGTGTGCGCATGTGTGTGTGTGTGTGTGTGTGTGTGTGTGTGCGCATGTGTTTGTGTGTGTGCATGTGTTTGTGTGTGTGCATGTGTTTGTGTGCGTATGTATGTGTGCGTGTTGGTGGCCAGTGGACTCATGCAGGGTACACCACCTGTAGGAGGTCAGTGAAAGGGAACAGCATGAGACTGAGCAGCAAAAGCTAAGTGGGACGTAATCAACACAACTGCCTGGGTGGCTGTGTGGCCAGGGTGTTTTTGGCACAGACTCCGACAGTCCCAAGAGGAGGCTGTTGGCCTCTTGATGGTTTTATTAGCTTCTGATTTGCTTGTGATCAGTTACATTGCCTTAGCTAATCTTAAACTGGTGTGCAAAGTAATCCGGTGAGCAATGTAATCCTTTTCCTTGTGTGCAGTTTATTGCAAAAGTATACCGTTTGTTATTTGTGATTTTCTGGCTTTTGGAATGATAAAAGTAGGTACTGGTGGTAATGATCAGTTTGTCTGTTTGTGGAGGCAGTAGAAAATGGCTTGTCATTGTGAAATGATCCAAAGCAGGATTATCTGAGCACTCTAGGAAACATTGACTGTAATACCTGTAATGAGTTTTTAAGGACCTGCTTCTCAGTGTTTCTTTAGATGATAGTCAAAGTGAAATGTTAATTTTCATTTGGGACCATTTAAGGTCATATAAGGCCATATTTAAGTTTACATTTTTTAAACTGATGGAGCAACTGACTAAAGTGAGATTCAGATGTTTTAACAAACTGCCAAGGTTTTGAGCTATTGTACCGACTTGGCCATTTCCCTGAGTCATCTTGTGCCAGTAAGTCTGTTTCCCATTTAGAGCTTACACATGTAAAGATGTGATAAGAAACATCACTTTTCAACCTGTTGATTTAAAATAACCCACTGTTTTGATTGTGGGAGGAATCCCCCACTGCTGAATTTTTCCAACAGTGTGCTATGTGGACTGACTGCTCAGTCATGCGTTACATCATAAAATATTAAATTAAATGTTTTTAAGTTTCTGTAAAAATGTGGGTGAGAAGTGTTATTTCAGCTAGCTGTGTGATTGTCTTGTGGAGTGGAATTCTACACCAAACTCATTGAAGTGGAGACACTCTTTCAGACAATTAAAAAGAAAAAAAGAATGCCCTTGAATTGAACCTGTAGCGATTTTGCCACAGTGTTTTTGCCTGTGTCTCTGTGCTCAAGGTTGTTTTCATCCGGCGACTTCTGATAGCATCTCCCAAAACAACAGGCGAGTGTGTGAGTGTCTGGTTCAGCGGAGTCAGCTGAGTGTGAAGGGTGGCACGTTGCCCGAGCCTTGCCCCCCTCGTGTTGTTTTTCACCCGCCACCAGCAGCAGAGCCTCATTGTGCCAGCGCTGGGCCCGGCCTGTGGGACTCTAGAAGGTTCCCCAAGCAGCACATTAGATCAGCTGTGGCATACGGGCTGGCTGTGACTCGGTGCTTCTGTCTGCTCCACAGGTTGGAGTGACTTGTAGCCTCGTTTTGGCTGGGTGCACAGAGAAGTTTCTTCCTGCAGGTGTTCATGAAGCACTTACAGTCTATTAATGACACTTTTAAGCAATAAGCCCCGAGAGGCCGTAGGTTACACTGATTCTACAACAGCTAAGGGGTGTTGTTAGGCACAACGCGCTAGTGGAGTGCCTAAAACCCCCCTTAGCTGTTGTAGAATCAGTGTAACCTACGGACTCCAGTGGCTTATTGCTTTTCTAAAACTGTTGCTATAAATACCTTGCCTTTACTGGCAAGTAAAGGCAAAGCAACGAGAAATGTAACAATTTATTATAGATAATCATTCTTCCGCCAAGAAATATATTTCCTCTATCTGAATGGTTGCTAAGTAACGTCGAGACGCAGCTACTTTAACTTTTGTATCAAGTTATGGTAGCACAGTAATATAGAACGGAATGCGGGTGTCAAGGTGTATGTTTGTACTGGATTTTACAATGGCATTGAACGTGATTCAGCCAATCACAATCAAGGACCGGAACTATCAGTTTTAGAATCATGTTTTAAAATAGCTCATTAATACCTAAGACTGCTTGAGCTAGAGAGGGATGAATTGGCCTCAGGAAGAGCATGTCCAATCTGGATGGAGTGGATGTTTGTCTGTCTCCTAGGACCAGGGTGGCTGGTGTTACTCCACCTCGTCCTCATATAGGTCTAGTGTTTAATCATCTGTGAATGTGTACTAGAATATTTGAAAAATGGTGCAGAACGACAAGGTAGGCAAGCAGTGGCAGGCAGCGCTGTCTCGGGGAAACTCAAGGTGACAGGCTCTCCTTCTCTCGTCTCTCATGCATTGCTGGAGACCTTGGGCAGGAACGTCCTTGCCTGTGTGTGTGGCTGCCGAATGCCTTTTGTCGCAAAATGTCTGCCTCCATCTTGGTCTATAAAGAAGCCTTTTGAAGAAACGAACTAAGGTGTCCGCCACCCACGCTTACCCTTCACTCCGAGAGACCCCTCCTTCTCCAGCGCTGAAATGCGTCAGGCGGCCGCGAGCGCCGTGCGCAGATAGCACAGGTGTACTCGGCAAGCTAAAAAAGCGGTTGGTCTGAAAGGATTGCGACTGACTGAAAGGCCTTTGGCTGGAGAAAAAAAGTCTTTTTGTATCTCTTCTCAGTAATCATGGTGCATCATCTTGAATGTACTCAGTTAGTATGGGTGATGGAGTGTGTTTTGGAGGCATCTATGGGTGGGTGTCTGTACAGTATGTGTGAGTGGGTGTTCTATGTATTGGTGTGTGTGTCTGTTTGTGTGAGTGGGTGTTCTATGTATTGGTGTGTGTGTCTGTTTGTCTGTGTGAGTGGGTGTTCTATGTATTGGTGTGTGTGTCTGTTTGTCTGTGTGAGTGGGTGTTCTATGTATTGGTGTGTGTGTCTGTTTGTCTGTGTGAGTGGGTGTTCTATGTATTGGTGTGTGTGTGTGTGGCTTGGCTCAGGTGCGTTCTTTGCCCTATGAGCACCAGCAGGACTCCAGTATGTGTAGTGCCAGCAGCAGGGCCTGTTGTTGTTTTCACTGGCTTTTCACAATGGACACTGAGGGCCCCCACCTGCAGTGTGACGCACAGCACATTTGGGAAACAACTTTTACTCAATTTTGTGGAACAGCATATTATTTTCCATGCTACAGTAAGTGAAGTGCATGTCACTGAACTTTCTGGGAGAGTGGAGCATAAAGTAGAAAAAAGCATTGTATTGGCACTGGGTCAATATTGGATTTAGCAGGAAATCCACAGCTGGTTAACATTTCTGATAGGAGATTGCATTCCACTGTGGACTCCCACCGAAAATAAACAAAGCAGCTAGATGGGAAGTGTTTGTGTGTGCGTGTGTGTGTGTGTGTGTGTGTGTGTGTGTGTGTGTGTGTGTGTGTGTGTGTGTGTGTGTGTGCGTGTGTGCGTGTGTGAGAGAGATGCGTGTATGTTCATTCCATTATGACCATGCTCAAGCATATTCCGGACATGGCTAGTGACTTTCTTGGCATTGCGGTTAGAATATTCCTCTAAATGAGTGTTCTCAGCAAAGAGGAGGTGTGGCTGCAATTGAACTGGGCTTATTGCTGCTGGTCAGTAGTAGGACTGAATGGCTGCTGAAAACCAGGTCAGATGCAGCTAATGCAACGGCGTCACTGCTGTACAACAACTTCTCTGCACAGTAATGCTTTGATTTCTGTTTGGGTTTGAGCTGGTACTAAGACCAGATCCTCTTCCTGTTTTCAGCTCGGAGGTCCTTGTCTGCATTTTAAGTATAAGTATACACACTCTTTTGATCCCGTGAGGGAAATTTGGTCTCTGTGTGTTCACTGTATGCTGAGTGTGTTTCACTAATTCACGAATTGGGATGAATGCAGTGAGGTGAAGCACACACTAATCCCGACACAGTGAGCTGCCTGCTACAGCGGCGCTCGGGGAGCAGTGAGGGGTTAGGTGCCTTGGTCAAGGGCACTTCAGCCGTTCCTACTGGTCGGGGTCCGAACAGGCAACCCTCCGGTTACAAGTCCGAAGCCCTAACCAGTAGGCCACGGCTGCCCCGGCTGCATTTGACTCAGTGCTGCGCCACTGCTTGAGCTTGACCAAAGAGTCGATCTGTGATGAGGAATATTGATTAGTGTGCACGCAGCGGCGAGCGCACATTAGCTGATGCATTAATGCCAAGTGCAGGATTAGATGCTTCCTATGCATCTTCCCTGACAGGATGTTGTTATCTGTGAAATGTTGGTCGCCATGTGATCTATGGGGAGTGCTTTGGAGAAGGTTGGTAATGGGGGTCTCCCTAGTTCTGCTGTTTCCACATCATATGATGATCAGTTTTCTACTTTTCACCTATTAGGTGAAGCATTATGTAATACAGAATATTGGCCTTAGTATTCTATTTAGATTAATGCATATATTTAAGGTGCAGTCAGCGATTGCACAGGAAGTCACATTTGTGTATGTATATGTTTATATTTAAAATTATTAGCAGACGCTTTTGTCGAAAAACAACATGCATTATATTTTAAACAAGGACCAAACAAAACACACCAGAGAGGTAGCTCACTCCTCCCTTCAGTATTTCCAGAGAAACTCCACACAGGGTTTCGTTTTTGTTTGGGAGACACGCTGCCCTCATTTTGTTTGTTTCCAGCTGTCAAGGTTTCAGATTGTGTAGACCATGTAGGACCATAGAAGATCGCTGCTCTCATAAAAGTTCTTGAATGACACCCTGTGCTGTCACACTCTATGGGTCCGACAAGCAAACTCTTTACTTACTCAGTACCCACAGTGCCCTTAAAGAAATGCTGATCATTACTGTTAACTAAGTATATATACTCTTTTGATCCCGTGAGGGAGTGGTTACTGTTATTTGATTTATCTTTACTCAATCAAAACACAACTGCAATTTGATTGATATTACCTGAAATACACAATTAAATAACATGACTTGTTAATGTTTTTAGAAATGGAGATATAGCGTTTTAGAACCAAACTCTTCATTTGATGTGTGTGCTGGGTTTTGGGCAGAAGAGACCTCTTATGTTCCCGTAAGGAGGCAATGAAGCCAACTTCCCACTGTGTCTTTTATGAACCATAACGAGGAGTGTGGGAAGTTGTATACACTCAAGTATCGGTTTCTTGGCAGAGGCAACCCTGCTGATAGAGAGAGAGAGAGAGAGAGAGAGAGAGAGAGAATGTGTTAAAAGCAAAATGGACAGCTGAGTGTTCTAAAGCAAGGAGCAGAGAGAAATTGGGAAAGAGAAATGTGAGCTGTAGCAGATGAGAGTGTGAGAGGCAAGAGGTGTGTCGCATCTAGGGACTCTGCCCTGACATGCCACACAGAGCACACTACTAGCAGTCAAAAGTCGACTTTCACGAATGCCCTGCATATCCTGTCCTTAAACCACACACACACACACACACACACTGTAACTTTTCATAAAATACACATAATACAGTACCAGTCCTGATTTTATAAACTGAGGTAGTCTTTTTAAATGACCTGTTCTGTGGGAAAGTTGTCTGCATACTAACACAGCACGCTGCAGCCCTGCAGACAACACTCCCAGCTTTACATTACATCACAATCTGCTCCTCACAATTACTCATCCCTTCTCTACCTTTCATTCTCTCTCTCTCACACCACCCTCTTTCTCTCTCTCTCTTTCTCTCTCTCTTTCTCTCTCTGTTAGCGTTATCTCCCCTCTTTTCACCCTTGATGCACTGTTACTCACTCACTCCGTCTTATTTGCTCTGGTAGTTTTTGAACTCTTACTATTAGTCCTTCACAAACATAGTGTTATCTCGTTTCTTACAAAAATATACACACGTGTGCACACGCACATGCTCGCACACACACACACACACACACACACACACACACACACACACACACACACGCCTTTGTTTATTCCAGTGCTTGATGCATTGGCTCTCTGTTGGCCCTCACCCATTAAAGCACATGGAGTGAAATGAGCCTTGGCCATGCTTATTGAATCCCATTTCAAATCTATCTGGGTGAATGGTGCTTTTAGAGCTCGGCAGTGGAAAGGGACATCCCAGCCCCCCCACCCCCCTTGTGTGCCACAGACACTCAGCATCAAAGCTCCAGGGGAGAGAGATGGATGCAGGGGGATGATGTCACCGTTGGGGCGAGCAGGGGGTGGGGAGGATGGGTGAGCGTGTGGTCATGCCTAGACAGGCCTGGCTATTCTTGTACTCCTCCTGCTGGTAGGTCACCTCTGCAACAGGACACTCTGGTGGGGCTGGTAGCCCACTGGTGCCTCACACACACACACACACACACACACACACACAGGTGCACTACAGCAGGGTGGAGAGACTCTGGAGAGGCGTTTGTTTGTTCTGATTGTTCATTCCCGTTTGTGTGTTAATGTGCATAATTTGTGTTGCTCTTGTGGGCTGTTTTGTCTCATCCTTTCTACCCTTTTGCTTGTCTAGCTTTGAGCTGAAAGGCAGACATACTTCCAGCAAGTGCAGCTTTGAGCTGAAAGGCAGACATACTTCCAGCAAGTGCAGCTTTGAGCTGAAAGGCAGACATACTTCCAGCAAGTACAGCTTTGAGCTGAAAGGCAGACATACTTCCAGCAAGTGCAGCTTTGAGCTGAAAGGCAGACATACTTCCAGCAAGTGCAGCTTTGAGCTGAAAGGCAGACATACTTCCAGCAAGTGCAGCTTTGAGCTGAAAGGCAGACATACTTCCAGCAAGTGCAGCTTTGAGCTGAAAGGCAGACATACTTCCAGCAAGTACAGCTTTGAGCTGAAAGGCAGACATACTTCCAGCAAGTGCAGCTTTGAGCTGAAAGGCAGACATACTTCCAGCAAGTGCAGCTTTGAGCTGAAAGGCAGACATACTTCCAGCAAGTGCAGCTTTGAGCTGAAAGGCAGACATACTTCCAGCAAGTGCAGCTTTGAGCTGAAAGGCAGACATACTTCCAGCAAGTGCAGCTTTGAGCTGAGAGGCAGGACATACTTCCAGCAAGTGCAGCTTTGAGCTGAGAGGCAGGACATACTTCCAGCAAGTACAGCTTTGAGCTGAAAGGCAGGACATACTTCCAGCAAGTACAGCTTTGAGCTGAAAGGCAGACATACTTCCAGCAAGTACAGCTTTGAGCTGAAAGGCAGGACATACTTCCAGCAAGTGCAGCTTTGAGCTGAAAGGCAGACATACTTCCAGCAAGTACAGCTTTGAGCTGAAAGGCAGGACATACTTCCAGCAAGTACAGCTTTGAGCTGAAAGGCAGGACATACTTCCAGCAAGTGCAGCTTTGAGCTGAAAGGCAGACATACTTCCAGCAAGTGCAGCTTTTGAGCTGAAAGGCAGACATACTTCCAGCAAGTGCAGCTTTGAGCTGAAAGGACATACTTCCAGCAAGTACAGCTTTGAGCTTTGCTTCCAGCAAGTACAGCTGAAAGGCAGGACATACTTCCAGCAAGTGCAGCTTTGAGCTGAAAGGCAGACATACTTCCAGCAAGTGCAGCTTGGGCTGAAAGGCAGACATACTTCCAGCAAGTGCAGCTTTGAGCTGAAAGGCAGACATACTTCCAGCAAGTGCAGCTTTGAGCTGAAAGGCAGACATACTTCCAGCAAGTGCAGCTTTGAGCTGAAAGGCAGACATACTTCCAGCAAGTGCAGCTTTGAGCTGAGAGGCAGGACATACTTCCAGCAAGTGCAGCTTTGAGCTGAGAGGCAGGACATACTTCCAGCAAGTGCAGCTTTGAGCTGAAAGGCAGACATACTTCCAGCAAGTACAGCTTTGAGCTGAAAGGCAGACATACTTCCAGCAAGTACAGCTTTGAGCTGAAAGGCAGGACATACTTCCAGCAAGTGCAGCTTTGAGCTGAAAGGCAGACATACTTCCAGCAAGTGCAGCTTTGAGCTGAAAGGCAGGACATACTTCCAGCAAGTGCAGCTTTGAGCTGAAAGGCAGGACATACTTCCAGCAAGTGCAGCTTTGAGCTGAAAGGCAGACATACTTCCAGCAAGTGCAGCTTTGAGCTGAAAGGCAGACATACTTCCAGCAAGTGCAGCTTTGAGCTGAAAGGCAGACATACTTCCAGCAAGTACAGCTTTGAGCTGAAAGGCAGGACATACTTCCAGCAAGTGCAGCTTTGAGCTGAAAGGCAGACATACTTCCAGCAAGTGCAGCTTTGAGCTGAAAGGCAGACATACTTCCAGCAAGTGCAGCTTTGAGGGCTGAGAGGCAGACATACTTCCAGCAAGTGCAGCTTTGAGCTGAGAGGCAGGACATACTTCCAGCAAGTGCAGCTTTGAGCTGAAAGGCAGACATACTTCCAGCAAGTGCAGCTTTGAGCTGAGAGGCAGACATACTTCCAGCAAGTGCAGCTTTGAGCTGAGAGGCAGACATACTTCCAGCAAGTGCAGCTTTGAGCTGAGAGGCAGGACATACTTCCAGCAAGTGCAGCTTTGAGCTGAAAGGCAGACATACTTCCAGCAAGTGCAGCTTTGAGCCTGAACGGACAGACATACTTCACCAAGTGCAGCTTTGGGCTGAGGAGGGCAGACATACTTCCAACAAGTGCAACTTTGAATGAAAGGCAAGACTGCAAGGGCTTTGGGCTGGGACAGGACTTCCAGCAAGTGCGGCTTTGAGCTGAAAGGGCAGACATACTTCCAGCAAGTGCAGCTTTGAGCTGAGAGGCAGACATACTTCCAGCAAGTGCAGCTTTGAGCTGAAAGGCAGGACATACTTCCAGCAAGTGCAGAACATTCCTTGGCTTCTTAACACTCTTACTGCCTTCTCCAGTTTCTAAGAGACTGAAAGAGCCAAAAAAAGTTAACATGCTGTGAATTGACACAAGTGTGTGTGTGTGTGTGTGTGAACTGACTGACGTGTGCTTATCACACACATGCCCTCACTAAGAATTACAGACACACACACGCGCACACACAGACACCATTGCCTTCCAGACACCCTGACTGGCTTGAGTCCACCCCCTGGTTCTGCTTAGCCTGGCAAGCTTTCCACACTGCCATGCTAGCTGCAACAGCACTCTCCTCCTCCTCCTTGTCCTCTCTGATTCTCCATCTCACACTTACAAATGATTCGGCCAGTCCGTTCTTTTTCTTCCACACACTCACTCACTCATCCACATTTGCACCACGCGTACGGACAAGATGGCCTGCTTTGTATCCTAGAAACTGTAACACTGTTTTACACTGTTTATAGTAATGCATTGGACATGCCAAACACTTTGCCAGGAGACTTGATCATGGCGAGATGATCAAGTCGGTGTGAAAGGTGCTGTGCTTGTAAGTGCTAGTGTAGTATGTGTGGTGAGCATGTTTCAGCCTCAGTTTAGCAGCTTTTTTTTATAGCCAGATAGCACCCTACCACGCATCAAGGCTGTGATCTTACCCACAAATCTCTCCTCAGACTGAGGATGTCCGTTGTGATCAAATGTTATCATTGTCTTTAATTAATGAAACACATACCCAGTATGATGCAACAATAACAGCAGTCACTGGTGCAGTTAAAAGGCAGCTGCAGCAGATAATAGTTGCTAGTTGCTACTGCGCCATGATTATCATGTCAATCCACTTTGAACAGACAAGTTTGTAGAATATGTAATGAGAGAGTGAATAGGGTCATGATGTTGAAAACTGTGTGCTCATCCTCTGTGGAGCACGCAAACATGTTTGCACTTACAGTTAAGCAGATGGAGGTCATCCACTCTGGATTTCTATTGAGAGGATGTTATGACCGTAACTGCCATGCAACGTGCCCTCAAAACGTTGTGTAATAGTTGTGTAACCTGTGGCTGGAGCCGTTGGCGTTTGTGGTTGCTATGTTGCTATCTCATGGGCAGAGGGGCTGCAGGATCCCGATCAGAGCGCCGGAGGCCGAGTGGCCGCACCGAGAACGCAGATGCTGGGGAGAGCAGGCCGCTGATAGCAGCCAACAAAGGACACTGTTCTGGACAAGGGCAGGGCAAAGGCTGAGGAATGCAGAGAGCGAGGAGGGGGGAGAGGGAGAGAGAGGCCATGCCCTATGGTAACCCCCCGCCCCCAAGTCTGTGTCTGTCACTCTGAACCCCTCCACCTCTCTCTCTCTCTCTCTCTCTCTCTCTCTCTCGCTCGCTCGCTCTCTCTTTCTCTCTTTCTCTCTCACACACACACACACACACACACACACACACACACACACACCCTTCATATGGTACTCCTAGTACTCTCTCTCTTGCTCGATGGAAGCGTGATTCAACAGGGATGGCATTCCCCCAGTGTCCCACCTCTCAAAGACACCTCTGTTCCAGCCTCCGCCGTGACACTCAAAGCCCCCAGCTTCCGCCGCATATATCAGATGGGTGTGTGTGTGTCTGAGAGAAAGAGAGACAAAGGGTGGAGGGACAGCTGCTGTGGCTCTTGGGGGGCCTCTCTCCCTCTCCCTCTCTCTCTCTTCTCTCTCTCTTTTTCTCTTTCTATCTCTCTCTTTCTGGTCCCATCCCACACCGTCCCCACTCCCACCCAGCACAAACACACTCACACACGATTCTCTGTCTCTTGCTCACACACACACACTCACTCACTTACTCACTCACACACTCACTCACTCACACACACACACACACACACACACACACACACACCCTCATCTGCTCACACTCCAGAGCACACTTGAGGGGCTGCATGTGGAGGGAGCTGTGCTGCGGGACTGCTCGGCTTGTCTTGGAACAGTGTCGTCCGATGCTGTGTGGAGGGTAGCTGCTATGGAGACGCTGAGACCCTATTGAGCTGTTTTGGGATCTGTTGGATCTCAACCGACCAGTGTTGTCATCGCCTCCATGCTATGGGGCAAACAGCTATTTGTTTGGGTTGAGCAGAGCTCTTAAAAAGTTCAACTTTGTGATTTGTGAATGTGTGAGGGCATGTGTGCATCTCTGAACTGCTGATCTGAAGGTGTATGCTCATGAAAGTGATTTGCTCTTTGAAATCTCGACGAGGGATTCGTAGATTGAGGTAGGCCGGAGCTTAATATGCTTACTTCACTAATCCAGAACTTTCTGTAGTCATGGAGCTGTCTCTGGTCTCAGCCACAGGATTTGGACACACACACACACACACACACACACACACACACACACACGTACGCGCTCACTCAGACACACACACACACACACACACACATAGTAGTGGTGTAGAGTGCCTCCTGTTTTGCTGTGAGAGCTCTCTAGGGAGCATAAGAGGGCTCTTGCCTTACTGACAATGAGGCGTATGTGGGTCAGTTAGATTCCAGCAGCACACAGCAAGGACAATGCGTGTGAGTGTGTGTGCACAGATCGACTGCAGGTTTGGGAAAATTTAAAGAGAAAGTGCAATGCAGTAATTTAAATTGAACCGTCGTGAACCCTGTGTGTGACCATGTTTATGTGTCTGTGTGTGTGTGTGTGTGTGTGTGTGTGCGCGCGCAACCACATGTTCCCTCATACCAGTCCCCACATGCCAAAGGACTGTGTTGAGTGGCTCCTGTCTATTTATTTGCATTAGTTCTGAATGTCTGTATGTGCCATTCTCCTGAGCATGTCCTGGTCTGTGCATAAACTGTGTGAGTGTTGTGTGTGTGTTACTGGGTTGGTTAATTACGGCTGTTGAAGACTGATTCAGGGGCTGTGTGTGTGTGTGTGTGTAGACCCACATGGGTGGATAATTCTAGTTCTTATACCTTCTGGTACTTGTCATCTGTAGCACGCTCTCTCTCTCCTTCACACTTTTATCTTCTCTTTCTATCACTCTTTCCTCTCCATCTCTCACCCTCTGTGTCTCATCTCTCCTTCCCTACATATCTATGTGTGCAGCGCCACCAAAATAGCTCTGAAACCAACCAATCTATTACTCCTGCACCTGTACATTTAGCCACAGAAGCCTTTAACCATAGGTAGTGCTCCTCATTCTCTCTTCCCTAAATGACCTCTCTCTGTCCCCTCCCCCTCCACTGAATCATTTTCTACAACCCATCACTCCCAGTTGTTATCATCGAAAGGTTATCAGCCCGTCAGCGGTTAACCTCCCTCAACCCATCACTTAACCACTCTTACCACTGCTATTTCTCTGCCTTTCCTAGTCCTATTTGTGTGTGTGTGTGTGTGTGTGTGTGTGTCAAGCTGTCAAGAGTGTTTGACCAACCCCTCGGAAGACGCTGTACGCTTTGTTGCAGCTTCCACATGGCTGATGAAACTGACCTGTGGTTTGGAGCTCTGGGTAGGACTCCTGCTCTGCTATGGGTTGCAGATGTGCAGTTCACCATCACAACATTGGATGTGTTGTGTTCTGGCTAGGTGGAGCAGTTTGCCTGTTGTGTTTTTGAATCTTTCCCTTCTGTTTTTCTCTCTCTCCTCTGCTTTCTTCTCCTCTCTCTCTTATCTCTCCCATTCTCTCAGTCTCTCTTGTTCCTTCTTGCTCTCATCCATTTGCACCCCCCCTCTCTCACTCTCTCTCTGTTTCTCTCTCTCTCTCTCTCTCTTCGCTCTCTCTCTGTTTCTCTCTCTCTCTCTGTTTCTCTCTCTCTCTCTCTCTCTCTCTCTCTCTCTCTCTCTCTCTCTCTGTAAGCTGAGCTGTAATCCCAGTGGGGTAACCTGACCCTGTGTGCTCTGTGAAGAGGCTGAGGTGTAGAGAAAAGCCTGTACTGGGCTCTAACCACACCACAATAAAGCCCAGTCCACTGTCAGGATGTGTGTGTGTGTGTTTATGTGTGTGTGTGTTTATGTGTGTGTGTGTTTATGTGTGGGGGGGGGGGGGGGGGGCTGCATCTAAGTGTATGTATGTGTAATGTATGCATAGCTGTTTGTCTTAGTGTGTTTTCATTGGCGTGGCAGCACTTTTCCTGGAGATGTTTGTTTCCTTGGGGATTTCTTTCTCACCCTCTCCCTCTCTTTCTTTCTTTCTTTCTCTCTCTCTCTCTTCCCCCTCTCCTTTTCTCCCCTCTTTTTTCTTTTCTTTACTCCTTTCTTTCTCTCTCCCCTCCTGTGATGGTGTGATATTGGCCTGTGTGCTTCTTTGGCCTTTGCTTTAACAAAGACCCCCCTGTGGATGGAAAAACAGCTGAGAGGGGAGAGAGAGAGGGGGGTGAGAGGGGGGAGAAAAAGCACCCAGCATTGTTAATCCAGCTCCCATCTTACGGAAGAAAAACAACAGCCATTTAGTTAGCATTCCTCACAGTCCGACGCCAAGTTGTGTTGCCTGCCCACCCCTTCCCTTGAAGTGCAAAACATGACCCCAGGATTGTTTGCCCTGACAGGACAACCTCCATGCTTTTGTTTTGAATGGTTCTTGCAGGTACTCACACATGCACATGCTCAAAATACACACACACTCCCACACACGCGTGTACAGGACATGGTCACTTGGTTTTTGACTCCAGTCACGTAGACAACATGCACGACTATACCAACACACAACTTTCTGGGCATCATGCCCATTCTGAAGACCCTTCCATGTGATATCTTGAACTGGATGGTTGATTGGACTGTGATCTTTGGTTCTTCCCATCATTTATATCACCTGCATGATTGGCTGGTTGATGTTTCTTTGTTGGATTAATGGTTTGTTTTTTTTAATAATTGGTTGATTATGTACCCAGTTCTCAAGTGTGACAGACAGACTTTGGCATGTATCTACGCTACATAAGCATAAGCGTTAGTTCTTTTAAAAGGGAACCAATACTTTGCTGTAGTTTCCTCCAGCATGATTGACAGCGGAGAGTTCTGAGACCCCATGAATTCTCACTGTTTAATTTCTGTCTGTTCATGGTTCATTGGGCTGGTGTCTCACGCCCCACGCCTCCTCCTCTCACGGCGCTCCTGCCCCCCCCTCTCCTCTCACGGCGCTCCCACGCCTCTCCTCTCACGGCGCCCCACGCCTCCTCCTCTCACGGCGCTCCTACGCCCCTCTCCTCTCACGCCCGCCTCCCACGCCTCCTCCTCACGGCGCCTCCCACGCCTCTCCTCCTCCTCACGCCTCCTGCCCCTCTCACGGCGCCCCACGCCTCCTCTCACGGCGCCCTGCCCTCTCACGGCGCCCCACGCCTCCTCTCACGGCGCTCCTGCCCCCCTCTCCTCTCACGGCGCTCCTGCCCCCCTCTCACGGCGCCTCCTGCCCCTCCTCCTCACGGCGCCCTGCCCCTCTCCTCCTCCTCACGGCGCCTCCCACGCCTCTCCTCTCACGGCGCTCCTACGCCCCTCTCCTCTCACGGCGCTCCTGCCCCCCTCTCACGGCGCTCCTACGCCCCTCTCCTCTCACGGCGCTCCTGCGCCTCTCCTCTCACGGCGCTCCTGCCCCTCCTCACGGCGCCCTGCCCTCTCACGGCGCTCCTGCGCCCCTCTCCTCTCACGGCGCCCCACGCCTCTCCTCTCACGGCGCTCCTGCCCCCCTCTCACGGCGCCCCACGCCTCTCCTCTCACGGCGCCTCCTGCCCCCTCTCCTCCTCACGGCGCCTCCTGCCCCTCTCACGGCGCCCCACGCCTCCTCTCACGGCGCCTCCTGCCCCTCTCACGGCGCTCCTGCGCCCCTCTCCCACGGCGCCTCCCACGCCTCCTCCTCTCACGGCGCTCCTACGCCCCTCTCCTCTCACGGCGCTCCTGCCCCCCTCTCACGGCGCTCCTACGCCCCTCTCCTCTCACGGCGCTCCTGCCCCTCTCCTCTCACGGCGCCCTGTCTCCTCACGGGCGCCCCACGCCTCCTCCTCACGGCGCCCTGCCCCTCTCACGGCGCCCTGCCCCTCTCCTCCTCCTCACGGCGCCCTGCCCTCTCACGGCGCCTCCCACGCCTCCTCCTCACGGCGCCTCCTGCCCCCTCTCCTCTCACGGCGCCTCCTGCCCTCCTCACGGCGCCCTGCCCCTCTCACGGCGCCCTGCCCCTCTCACGGCGCCCTGCCCCTCTCACGGCGCCTCCTGCCCTCCTCACGGCGCCCTGCCCCTCTCACGGCGCCTCCTGCCCTCCTCACGGCGCCTCCTGCCCTCCTCACGGCGCCTCCTGCCCTCCTCACGGCGCCTCCTGCCCTCCTCACGGCGCCTCCTGCCCTCCTCACGGCGCCTCCTGCCCTCCTCACGGCGCCTCCTGCCCTCCTCACGGCGCCCTGCCCCTCTCACGGCGCTCCTACGCCCCTCTCATGGCGCTCCTCGCCCTCTCCTCTCCGGCTCCTGCCCCCTCTCCGCGGCTCCTGCCCCCCTCTCCGCAGCTCCTGCCCCCCTCTCCTGGCCGCTCCTGCCCCTCTCCGCGTGCTCCTGCGCCCCTCTCACCATGCAGGCTGACGCCTCTGTGGGTTCTCTAGTCACGGGTGCAGAGGAGCGGAGTCCTCTGTTTCACTGTGTGAATTGGAAGCTGCGTTTTTGCTGGGGGCGAACATCCATTGCAGGCAAAAACGGAGACTGTGTTCCCTGAGCGTGCGAGAGACCGCTGCTGCTGATATGAAGGAATAGTGTGAACCACACAAAAAGGGATCCTGAGAGCCCGGGCTGGTCACTGGCACTCTTCCCAACCATGGGTTTGGGTTCCTCTTCGTAAGGAAAGTAAGCCTCAAAACAACCCCACTCTGAGAATAGCTGGGCCAGTCAGCTGGAGCGAGCTAATTGGCCCTTTCCTAGTTTAGCGTGTGTGGGCCGGGAGGGCGCCCCAGATGGCGGAGGTGCTGCGGGGGTGTTGGACTGAGCTGTGGCTGTGGCTTTGGTGCTTCCAGGCACATAGTTGTGTGTGTGTGTGTGGATGGTCAAGCCATGGAGGACCGAACCAGACCAGACTGACAGGCTGGAGTGAACTAGTGAAGCAGCGGTCCCCTCTGAATAGCCGGTGGCCAGGGGTGGAATCTGGCTGTGTGGAGTTCAAGCTGACCCCTGAGACCTTCTGACGGTCTCTTTGGACCTGTGTCCTCTCTGGGCTGGTCTGGTCAGGGCTGGTCTGGTCTGGTCAGGCCTGGTCAAGTCAGGTCAGGTCAGGTCAGGTCAGGGCTGGGCTGGTCTGGTCAGGCCTGGTCTCTCTCTACTGTGGCTCTTCTCATGGACTTACTGCTCTCTGCTCTCCAAATCCTCATTCTTCCCTTAGCTCCTCAGCCCTGTTTATGTAAATACATAAACTACATATGTTTGAGAAGAATCTCGCTTCATTTAGCAATTGCACCATTAGTAACACACTGAGCATTTGAATTGAAAGAATGATGAGTAATAATTGGAGGATTTTGTTTGCTAAAATAAAAGCTGGAACCTCTCACAGTCAACTGAGATTGATTGAAATATAATTTAAACAACATAAAACAACATTTAAACAACATAAAACAAAATTTAAACAACATAAAACAAAATAAGTTTTGTTCAAAATGACAGCTGTGCTATAAATTAATATATCACTTGCCACCTTCATGCTTTACATTCCCAGAAGCTGAACTTCTTGACACGAGTTAAATCCCTCAACCTCTCTCTTTCAGGCATGGAAAAAGCGGTGGTTTTATTAGCCGGTAGGTGACTGACCGGGGGATTGACGTTCTGGAATACTACAAGAATGACCACGCCAAGAAGCCCATTCGCGTGATCGACCTAAACCTGTGTGAGCAGGTGGACGCGGGGCTCACATTCAACAAGAAGGACCTGGAGCACAGCTTCATCTTCGACATCAAGACCATCGACAGGAATACCTGAGTGGCCCGACACGAGGGAGGGAGATGAACAAATTAGATTAAGCTACATCCTGCGACATCTGCGGATTCAACCCCACAGACAGCGATGGTAAGGGGCACACACGCGCACACACACAGGTTAGGAACATGGTGAAGACACACACCACAACACCTCACGTCACCTGAAGGGGTCAACGCCCCCTGAGACACTGAGGCCTAGATGTACTAAGAATTACCTCCAAATCACCCCCTGTTTCTGACGCTTTTTGCACCTTAATTCATGGCATCGTATGTACAAAAATGATCGCCCGTGGATCAAAGCGCATTTTGCATCCCACTGGAGCGCGGAATGGCTATCTGCGCTTTTCTTACTGATGCATATGCATTTATAGGAGGGTGAGTTAAAAGTGGGAGTATCGTGCAAACTCAGAAGAGTTAATAGCAATTGATTAGGTCAGGGTTCCCACAGGTTATGGAATTTCTGGAATATCATGGAATTTTGGAAAGTCTATTCCAGACATGGAAAGTCAGGAAATGTTATCATTAAACATAATCGGCACCTATGTAAAAATAAACCTGCACACACATACATATTATTAACAGATCCTCTCAGAGAAAGAGCCTTCACCAATACCAAAGATCCTTGATTACTAACCTGCTCCTTCATACGCCCACCCATACATATGCACAGTAACAAACCGTATTTGCATATGCTACTCACAATACCACACACACACACACACACACACACACACACACACACACACACACACACACACACACAAAATCTTGCTCAGACAGTCATAATTACTAGGTGCACCATACCAGTCTGGACTGGAGGCTTTGACCTCCACGACCCTAGCTGCCACTTCCTGTTTCTGTCTCTCCACCCATCTCTCTCATTACACACACACACACACACACACACACACTCTTGAGTGACACAGGTCAGCAAGAAGACCTCTCATCCTTGACTTCTGCTATATATTAAGTTGTTGTTGCTGTTGGACTGAATGACTACCTTGTGTCTACATGTTCCTCTGTCATCCAAAGGATGTTTCCTTACTAGTTTGGAAGACTAGCACAGCTTTTGTTTTTCAGTTAAAGGTTGTATCAACCTGGCCGGGCTAACGTCACTTCTGTTGACGTTGAAACAAAACAGAGAGCTTGCTCGCTACTCCCTCCCCCTCCCTCCTGTGCCATTGAAACTCTACTGAACGCGCATCTCGTCAGTTATTGGTTGGAACACTTTATTTTGCCTTTGAGTGGTTGGCAACACTTGTTGGTAGCAATTGCTTTGTTTTTGTGTGCAGATCTCAGAGCCTAGGCTGCCTACAGAGACACGCTTTTTTGACAGCCTGCTTATGGGACAGGCATCTAGCAGAAAGATTAGATGAATGTGTTCATTTATGTTTGGGACTTTTTTGGGCCTGCAATCGCTAATACAACCTTTAAAATGCCATGCTCAAGTTTCAGGTGCTGGGTCCTTCCTAACCTGCCACTATTCTCACTGCCATTGTATATTTGAACATGTTTATTTTAACATGCCTTTATCATTACCCCATCCCCAGTTGAAAACTATTGTTGATAAATTAGTTTTATTTTTTTGAGTAGAAATATTTTGAGTGTCAATCGATTTCTCATCATCTGAAGCACATCATGCCAGGAAACGTATGTTATCTCATTATTCCCATCAGCGGTGGATCACTCCTGTGCAGCTTCACATTCATGCAGTGTTGCAGGCACCTCCGTAATGCCCAACACTGTCTCCCACAGTTATAATGGGCAGTGATGTTGGACGCCTGTGCTGTGTGTATAAGTGAAAGAGGGAGACCATGCATGTGTTTGTGTCATGCTAAGGGGGAGTTTCTAGAAGTCAGCATTCTATATGCATCAGTACCCATCAGTAAACACACACACAGTGCCTCTGTTTACTGTGTCTTTGAATCACAGTGTCAAATGGCTCAGGTGAAGCCTCTACAATCCCCTGCAGGATCTCTGAAGGTCTTTATTAGGACGTGCGTGCGTGCGTGAATGCGTGCGTGTATGCGCCAGGCGGCTTTGTGTTATTGTTTTTGTCTGTGGTGGAGGCTGCCTGCCAGGTCACTCTGTGAGTGCGCCACTCACTCTCACTCTCCTGGGAGAGTGTGGTGCCCGGGTTAGCCCTCGGCTCCCCTTACACCGTCCCTCCAACCCCACCCCCCAGCCCAGAGCACACATCTTTCTGACTTACATAAAGTCAGGGTTCCTACACAGTATGGAAAACCTGGAAAAGTATGGAATTTGATTTTAGTAATTTCCAGGTCTGGATAAGTATGGAAAAAAAGAAACAAAGGGTATGGAAAATATATGCGTTTCCAGACTATTGCATTTGCAGTACTAATTACTTCACTCAGGTCATAATGAACCATTCCTACTGTTGTGTAGCTTAACTGTCTGTCCCCATCGTCAAGATACAACTATGATAAAACTAAAAGATATAACTAAAATTACCCAGCTAAATGGGCCGATATTAAGTGTCATTTTTTTAATTCACTTCAGTTGTCCATCGTTTGTTTTCACCGGAAGTTATCCCAAATCAGAATTGGCCTAATGCCCAGAATATGGTCAGAAAAATCTACCGAGAAGTTTGGAAATTTGAGTATGGAAGAAGTATGGAATTTTGAAATGCAAAATGTGTAGGAACCCTGTGAAGTTGTCCAGTACTGAACACTGAGATTACGGTCAACACTGCCTACTCATGTGGAAGCGATGCTTCTCCTGTTGCTGATGGTGTTGCTGAGGACAGACTAAAACAAAATATATGGTTTAGTACGGCTGTAATGCCATTTGTAAAATAATCCTGATTTATAAAGGACGTGTAGTAAGCAAGGAATTTCCCAACAGCCGAGAAGGCTTTGGCCAATGGAGAAATGCAGGAGCCAGCATTAAATAATGGGATACAGCACTAGTGTACTCGGAAGAATCCCCTCCTGAAGCTTCCCATGCACTTTACCCTCCACAGAGGCCCAGCCTGCACCCTCCCCCCTGGCCCCCATCCTGATCTCCCCTGGCCCCTATCCTGACCTCCCCCTCGATTGGACAAAGGCCTGTGAGATCTGGGAGCAGGACGAGGGCCCACTCTTCTTCCCCAAGGAGGGCAATTATTAGTAGGGCAGACATCACAGCCGTGCCCAACAGAGTGGAGCATGAAGTGTGTGCAGTTAGCCGTTAGCTAGAGGGTAGCCGAGGGTTGTGTGAGCAGGGCTTTAGGGAGAGGAGGGGGATTTTCCCACTGCCTCAGTGAGTCAGTGCTCAGCCCTATAAACAGGAGAGGGAAGGGGGACAGCAGGACAGAGGAGGGAAAGAAACGAGGGAGGGAGGGAGGGAGGGAGGAAAAAGGGGAAATCCAAGTGAAGAGGGTTCTTCAGTTTCTTAGCTGCTCATCTAACATCCACTTGTGCAAAAGTTAAACAGATTACATGAAACATAGATACAAATTCATTCTAGCATTGCATGGCATTGTTTGATGAATATTTAGGATCATCATGTATAGCCTATAAGTAACTGTTGTTATTCAAAGAAATATGAATGAATATGCATATTCATTGACAGGAAATTGTGTATGTCAAAGAAAACTTATCAGCACTGATAGACACAGTATATTGATACTTGAGTAATCCTCAGGGGAATTGAAGTGACACATTCTGCTACTAATGTGTACAAAAAAATGAAATACAGTGCTAAAGTATTGAAAATAGTAGCCCCACCTGGATCCTGTTCCAGCAAGGTCAATATTGTGTCACAAAGGGGCGGAGTTGTAAAGTTGAATGGCCACAGGCAAGAATGACCTCTTGTGGAGTACCTGGGAAGGTTCTGGGAGGACTGAAGGATATTCCTGCATTCCTCCTGTGTGTGTGTGTGTGTGTGTGTGTGTGTGTGTGTGTGTGTGTGTGTGTGTATGAATAGTATAGATTATATAGTGCTAGGTCTACACACTCTCGCTGTCTCCCAAAGAGTGAAGCACAGCGCAGAGGCCCCTGAGCGAAGGTCGAGCGGCTAGAATTGATAGTGAGAGAATAGAGGACTAAAGTATTAGCGCCTTGTGAAAAACTCTGTAGACCCTTACACATCTGAATGTGGACAGGCTCATTGCAGTAGCCATACCTACACTTAGGACCGTGTAGAGCATTCCTGAGGTGCTCCACAATAATTGCCTTGATTCTCCCCAATTTAAGATTGAATCTTTTGCCCTTCTTATTTGAAATTAAGTTCCACATTTGCTTTCCTGAAGGCTGTAGACTTTTATCTAGGGAATTTGAAGTGTGTGCGTGTGTGTGTGTATGCATGCCCCCCATCTCTCTCTCTCGTGTGTCTCTTTCTCTTTGCCACAGTAAATGTTTCCTCTTCGCACTGAGGTTGGTCCTTCCTTAACTAATGAGTGGTTTAGATTCAGTCTTGGAACATAATCTCATTTCCTCTTTACAGTCTCACTTCAAGATTAGTCTTTTCATCCTTCTCAGCAAAAATATGGTCCATAAATGCTCGTGCTGCACATAACGCTTCATCGCTTGTTGTTGCTCGGCTAACTTGGCTGTTAGCAGTGCGAGACTGTAAGGAAAGTCTTATTGATTAGGAGGATGGCCGTGATATGTAGTGGTTACTACATTGGAGTTCATCATTAAAAGGGTGTTTTAATCATAGCCATGCCTATATGTGTAAACTTTGATGAAGTATCTTTCATGGCTAAATCATGCAGCTGTGTCCTGAGGACACCTCGTCATGCATTTTCATTGGACCCCTTGGACAAACTCACTGATTGTCTCTCTCGGTCTTCCTCTCTCTCTGTCTCTCTGCCTCTCTTTCCCCCTCTTAGACCCGTCGAAGGTGGCGCAGCAGTCGGGGAGCGCAGGGGTGGATGTGGGCCTGGGCTCGTCGCTGGGGCCTCTTGGCCACTCGGTCCTGACCAGCGTGCCCCCGCCTTACCAGCCCGTTAGCGTGAGCCACCTGGAGTCCTCGTCCAGCCTAGACGAACCACAGGACTACCTCTGGCTGGTCAACTGTGAGAGCAAGAAGCCGGACACCAGCAGGTAAGGAGGGGAGAGGGAAGCAGCTGGATGAACAAAACCCAATGACTGGGAAGGAGAATCAGAGGCAGAGATGTGCAGAAGGAACAAGTGAGGGAAGGAAGGAGCAGGGCTAACTTAAAGCAGAGACTGGCTGAACTGACCAGCCTGCTAGAGGGAGACTGAGAGAAAAAATGCATGAAGTGGAAGGTCTTGAAATATAGCATAACGTTAGTAAAGGATCAGTCACTACTTTTCAGACTTGCTACCTGCTGCTGTGTTATCTGTTCCCATGGTTCCACTGACCCCCCCGTCCTCATGTTGTGTAGCTCAGTGACCCCCAGCCCTTCCCCCGGGCCTCCCTTGCCCCCTCCCCCCTCTCCACCTGAGGGGGATCAGGAGTACCTGCTCCTAGAGGAGTGTGAGAGCAGGAGCTCGCCCCTCACCAGTCAGTGAGTGCAAAGCATGGCGCGCCAGTGTGCACTTACGAACTCACACACATGCAGACCTACACACGCAGTTGGATCAAGCTTGGCATTATGTTTAGTCTATACTTACATTATGCGAGTACGTAATGTAAAGGAATTTGTTGACTATAGATGCCTTTCTGGGTGGGGTGTTGGTGCAAGTGGCTGCAGCGTCCGTTCCACATTTGCATCAAATTGCCCACGAGGACTCGGGTTCAAATCTGACCCAGGGTCATTTCCCGATCCCATCCCATCTCATCTCATCTCATCTCATCTCTCGTTCTCCCGCTCGCTTCCGGTCACTCTTCACTGTCCTATCAATATAGAGGCAAAATGAACAAAAACTACTTGTACTACTTATAGTTTTGTATGATAAACATTTTGCACACTCACACACATACAGACACTTGAATACACACACACACACACACACAAACATAAATGGTCGATGCTCAAAAATAATCCCTATTTAACTACTACACCTGAGTGAGGTTTGTGCTTTACTAACTGTCTACAGCTGATCAGCTCACCCAAATGTTAACAGATGTCGCGTGTTGGGATGGTAGTATTACCTGGATCCCAAAGAGGCTTGTGTTCTGCATGACTGTCATGGTGTGAACCTTCTGGACCTAACTGAGGAGAAACATTCTAATGACTAGATTAAAATATTAAAACTACATAATTTAGTCCATTCACTATATTGAAAACTACTGGATATGTTTGATTACTGATTTGAGTTATTCACATTTTGGTTGCGTTTTTTAACATTTATCTCACTCACTCATTGATATCCACTCAATCTTCCCTCTGTGCAGGTCTCATGGCGACTGCTCTAAGTCCACGTCCTCAGAGCCCGACTGCAACGACAACCTGCCACTGCACCGCACGCCCCCGACCGCCTGCTCGTCGGCCAAGCACACGTCCGTCAACGGCTTCTTCCCTTCGCACTCGCACCCCTCATCGGCCTCGTCGGCCGCCGCCCTGTACGACTCGCCGCCCTCGCGCCACGGCCCCTCGCTGCCCCCGCCCACCGACCCCAGCAGCCTCTACCAGCTGCCTCGCAGCCGTTCGCAGGACACGGTCATGCCGGTGCCAGCCGGCCGCTCGGCCTCGGAGAGCGAGTCGTCCGAGCTGTACGTCTTCAACACGCCGGGCCGCAAACCCTCGCTAGAGGCGCAGCTGCGCAACATGACGTGCTACGACATCCCGCCCACCCCCGGCAGCGGCTGCTCGTCCTACCTGCCCTGGAGCATGAGCAGCGGCGGCGGCAGTGAGCGGGGGGGAGGTGGAGGGATGGAGCCTCTCGGAGGAGGAGAAGTCGTGCCCCCACCCCGCCCGCCCAAGCCCTCGCTCTCGTCGTCCATGGCCACGATGCCGGCCGGGGGGCCACCGGAGAGGTCGCCCACGGACACCTACGCCGTGCCACGCTCCATCTCGGAAACAGACGGAAACTACTGCGTGCCGACCAGTGCGGGGAACAAAGCGCTGCGCAGCAACACCATCGGCCCTATGGACACTTCGCGCCTCCGCAAAGGTAGGTGTCCAGGAAGTCAAAGCAGTGGTGGAACAGCACATTGGATTAGCATAGAAAATAAATCTGAAGTCTTTCATTTCTGTCAGCAAGAGGACTCCACATCCATTCCTTTTTCCCTGATGTTAATTAAACTGAGAACCATGGAGCAGTGGAATGCAATCTCTTTGTGCCTCTGTGACATTTCTCTCACAGACTTTTGACAGACTAAATCTCAATTGCAGCTCAGTGTTTTTTAAGTATTGTGTTGGCTTTTGCCTTTGCCAGTAACTTGGTAAGTTGAACTGAAATTTGTTCTTCCAAAGTTCTTCCACGAGATCTGAATATGAAATATTGTCCTTGATGAAAAGGAATATCTAGTCACAATGCTTTAGAAGACTTAACTTCTAAAACTTCATTGTGAATAGATTTACTGCTAACACAAATTGGTATGCATCATAAAGTTAGTGAAGTACTTGTGGATGTTGAAATAGTATCTCTCAAGAGCCTCTGGCAGGAGCACTTTTCCTGGCCTGGATTTAAAATCAGTGGGTTAGTTCAGTGAGCAGCACAGCACACTGATGAAGTATGACACAGCAGTGTTATCAGCTGAACTCTGCTGGTTCCCTGGTAGCGTAAGCTGGGTCATTAGACACACATTTCCTCCCTGGGTTGGATGGAACCTTCAACCTCAGGCTAAAATCCATAGTTTGCAACTACTGTTGTTTTTCATAGCGCCCTCTGTCTGTGGTTGACAGCAGTGTTGCAGTGTGAACTTTTAAGACAAGTAATGCACATTTCTGGATGCATTTGGCTAATGTTACATTAATATTTGATAAGCTAAGCATTACGTTATCACTTTTTATCCAATGGTTGGACAGTTTTTGTTTTATCTTTCAGTCTTTACTAATATGTGGTATCTCGCTGCTATATGCTAGCTTTTTCACCATGAAAAGGAGAAGGATCACATCAGTTTTGCATGGATGCTAATAAGCTTCAATATGTGATATTTGATGCTATGGTTTGCTACTTGAATGTACCCTGAAACAAGATTGTGTAGAGAAGTAAAATGTTGAGTTGGTTAACCTTCCGTTCC
The DNA here is from genome assembly GCF_017589495.1 of Alosa alosa. Lineage (NCBI taxonomy): Eukaryota > Metazoa > Chordata > Actinopteri > Clupeiformes > Clupeidae > Alosa > Alosa alosa. Next base: position 17,618,632 of record NC_063189.1, read on the forward strand.
TGTCAAATATGAATATGTTGTTACTCTTGCCCATGGCTGTTGGGTTTGCTTAATTTGGGGCAGCCGTGGCCTACTGGTTAGCACTTCGGACTTGTAACCGGAGGGTTGCCGGTTCGAACCCCGACCAGTAGGCACGGCTGAAGTGCCCTTGAGCAAGGCACCTAACCCCTCACTGCTCCCCGAGCGCCACTGTTGATGCAGGCAGCTCACTGCGCCGGGATTAGTGTGTGCTTCACCTCATTGTGTGTACACTGTGTGCTTTGTGTGTTTTACTAATTCACGGATTGGGATAAATGCAGAGACCAAATTTTCCTCACGGGATCAAAAGAGTATATATACTATACTTTATACTTTAATGTTTCAGAATTGAAACTGAAACTTGGTTCATTGTTGTCCATGGTATAATTTCCCTCTGACTGTCCAGCTGTATGCTATAATTAGGAGATCGTTAAATGGGTTAACCTGTCTTCTCACCTGTCCCACAGCTTAAATCTACTTTTGTTATGTTTATACAGATTTTGGATCCCAGGACTGCTATGACATCCCAAGACCCTTTGCATCAGACAAATGTGGCGCATTTGAATTCAACGAAAATCTAAGCAATTATTTTGTGAGTTTCTTGAAAAAAAAAAATCATTGCCTGTTTGTTTTATTTTAATGAGTATACTCACAAGTGCATGACTGTTTGTTTTGTATCGCTCCTTTAAAGTAAAGCCTATGTCAGTTTGGCCTAATGAAATACTGTCTTATCTTGTGTGCTTGAAGACTTCAGAGCAAAACAAGATGGGTCAAAAATCAAACCAAAGGGGAGATTCATGAAGTCAGTGAATCACATCATGTATCACTGCATTATTTTCTTACTTTCTTGCCTCTGGTGGCAGCTCTAAATATAGTTTTAAGGTAGAATCTTGGAGTGTCCCCTACTGAACCAGAAAAGTGATGTGAAGTACTTTCCTTTCCTCTTCGTGTGTGTGTGTGTGTGTGTGTGTGTGTGTGTGTATGTATGTGTATTATCAACCACAGAAAAACAAGGGTATGATGCCTGTGAGCAGCGCTTCCACGGAGGAAGTGGACGAAAATTACGTGCCCATGAGCGCCAACTCGCCCTCCCACCGGCGCTCGGGCAGCCTCTCCGAGCCCATCCATGAGCCCAACTACGTACCCATGACCCCGGGCACGGTGGAGTTCTCCTCCCTGGGCAAACAGGTGCCCCCGCCGGCCCACATGGGATTCCGCTCCAGCCCCAAGACGCCCCCACGGAGACCCATGCCTTTGAACGAGTGCCAGCCGCCTCCCGTGGACCGCCAGCCGCCCCCCGTGGACCGCAACCTTAAGCCAGATCGCAAAGGTGAGGCAGGGGACAGTCCCATTTTGTGCGTGTGAGTGTGTGTTTGTGCGTGTGAGTGTGTGTTTGTGTGAGGTTGGATGTGTTCTGTGGCTGTGTGTGTGTGGAAGAGCTGAAATGTATGTTGACTGGTGTAAGGTTTGTTGAGCCTTGTGTGTTCTGTCTGTCAGAGAGGTGAGATTGATTGAATTGATTATGATCTTGTCTGTAGCCTATTGCTTTCTATGCTGGGAGCTCTTTTCTCGTTTATGTTCTGGCCCATGCTTATGAATCCCATTCATTTCCCCCCAAACACCTCAAAGAGGCCCATCACGCTAAAGGCTAACGTGCCACTCTTGACAATATGGCAGCGCAATCAGATATTCAAAATCTTTCTACCAACCAAACCCATGAGACCCATATATGCACAAAAACTGAAATCTGCCTTCATCCCAAACCCTCTGAAGTTCTCAAATTAGCATCTACAATAACACTAGCGCCTCGATATCCCCTTTGCCCCTTGCAAGCAGTTAACATGTGACCAGCACCGCCATGAAAGGCGCCTTTTGTGCTTGGCCTGAGATCCATGGGTCTTAGGGACCCTGACCACTCTGCTAGCCTGGAGCGGTCACCTCTGTCCCCATTGTCCATCCTGTCAAAGGCCTCTTTGATGGCCTGGCTGACGAGGGGAATTTCTGGTTAAAAGGGACTGGAGCACTATTTCAATGTCGTACAAGCAGAGAGACAGAGAGGCATGCAGCCACAGGCCATGGCTGCCACTGCTTCTGTGGTCGGGCCAAATCAAATAGTGGGCACAGCGTTCCACCACCATTTCATCATGGTAGCCTAACCCAAATGACATCTTTACCCACGTCAGCTCTTGAGCAAGCGACCTTTTAATGTTTTCTCTCAAATACCTCTCAAAGACTAAAATTACATTTGTAATTACATTAAAGTAAGTACCTTTACCTCAACAAGTCACAATTGCAATTTAATGGACTAATAAATTAAAGTTCTGCTGAGGTTCTGCTCATTTTTTTGTAGTTAGACACTAGGGGTGTTCGATATTGACCAAGAAAAATATCTAGATATTTTAATAGAACCAACATATCTTAATTATTTACTTCAAACAGAACCATTCAAGCAAAATAAGTAGGAAAACACTTCACCACCAGTAAAAGTATGAACCCAGGGTCAGAGTGGAGTAAATCCCCTCTGAATTCCAGCGGGTATACACAAAGCTCTACGCACACTTATGACCACAAGCTACAAGAGCAAAAGCTGCAGAGGACGCAGGCGATTTCAAAAAGAATAATACAAGTTTGTCTCACACACCTATTAGCCACTCTGGATATTATATTGTGCATTGGGGGTACTGTGAATCTTTCATAACCATTTTATTGTGCATTTGGGGGTACTGTGAATCTTTCATAACCATTTTATTGTGCATTTGGGGGTACTGTGAATCTTTTATAACCATGGGCCAGATACATTGCTATGTGCTGCTGACCTCGCTGCCAGCTGGTTATTTGTGATGTGCTGGATGGAGCCTCAGCAGGCAGCCATTTTGTGTTGTTTGGTGTGCACCACTGCTCTCTGTGTGTTGGGGAGGTGGCCTGTGCTGAGCTGAGCTGGGCTGTACTGGGCCTTTCGGTGAGCTTTGGGGTGCTTTTCTTTAATGTTGGTCTCCTCCTCAGAGAAGTCTTCATCTGTGTTTACTTGTGCCAGCTGCAGTCTATTTTCTGCATCTTTACGTGAGCGGTTTCTCTTTCTTGCTCTGTCCCTTTGTCTCTGCCGTTCCTCTCTCTTTCCTTTGCCAGTATCGCTCTGCCTTTCACTCGCTTTGAATTTCTCCATCTCTCTCTCTCTGTCTCTCTCTCACTAACCAGCACAACACAGCCACACTTGCTGATACCTTTTCCCCACCTTTATGGTACACTTCTGCACCGTACAGTTTTTGCCATGTTGATGGCTGCATTCTGTCTGATGCTGATCTATGTGTGGCTACAGTTGTGGCGAGCTGTCAGTTTTGTCAATGCTCAGGGCCAGCTAAAATGTGACCATTTACTGCTGTTGGTTTGAGCGTTTACTCACACAATCAATGTTATCTACGGCCCTAACCTCTGGTGCATGTGCTTTTATACCGATTGTTATACCTTGTGTGTAAAAGGCTGCCCAGTGTGTGTGTGTGAGTGTATGCATTCGTGTGGTGGGAGGGACTCTGCATGAATTAAGATGCATGCGGGCTAGCTGTAGCCACCACAACACTACATGTGCACCCTCTTAGAAATGAGGGAAAGAGAGAACAGAGGGAGAGGAGGAGGAGGGCGAGAGAGCAGAGGAGCTGACGCACTGCTTGACCGTGTCCTTTGGTGCTGCATGGGGAGCGATGTCTTGTGGAGATTTGTGGGGCTCAAGGAGTGGTGCTGAGAGGGCATTCCCTCTGTGTTTGTCCCAAAGCTTTGTAATGAGAACGGTCTTCTTCCACCAATCAGGTCAAAGCCCTAAGGTATTAAGAGCTAAGCCAGTCGGTCTTGAGCGAACCGACTCACAAACCATAGGTGAATTCCCAAGACGACGCAAGGGTAGGTAACCCACATCACCTGCCGCTGCATCTAGAATCTTTTCTCTACTGTCTGGCCTGTCATCTCTCTCACCTGTCCATCAGCCACACACTCTCCATCCATCTAACATCACTTTAAACTTCATGCATGTTTTGGAAACACTAACAACCACAAAAACAATGAAATATTTGTTTCCAGGGCATCACTGTTAGACACTTTCACAGTAAGGCATAACTGCAACATTATAATCAGTGTATCTGTAATCAATCTGTTGATGTGCTTAGCCTACAAATAACCTACATCTTCAACAAAACTCTAAAATTCTCTTGCCGCAGTCTGCTTTGCAACAATAACCAAACCAACTGGGAAAGCCAAGCAAACTGTGTTTGGTTACTGCTTGTTAATAAATGTTAACACGACCATATACACTCATTGACTGTGGGCCTTGGAAAAGTCCTTCTCAACACTAACACATTCCTCATTCACCTCATTTCCACGCCACTGACCGTTGCACTCACATGGTGGATACCTGGTTAATTCCCACACAAACCCTAACAACATGGTCAGAAACACTCTTTCTTCACATACAAACTTGATTGGTAATGTTCCCAGTCTCCTGATACCAGAAAAAAAAGGTAGCAGATGGCTTTTGCCAAGCTGCCCAGACACTGTTGTCTTTCTGGAAAAGAAGCTGGGGACTCAACAGCATGTGACGGTCTGTAAGCGCTTGGGTCAAGGACAGGACGCCATGTTTAGTTGTTTCCTTAAGTAAACATTACTGACCAATCAAATTAGGATTTGCTACCAGTGTGGACATATTGAGTCCTCTTTTAAATGGCCAAGGCTGAACCCACATGCTCATGCACACAAACACTGAACTGCCTTTGCCATCTTTTATTTTCTCTCCAAAACTAGCACTTGGTATGACCCAGTTATTTATATATTTTATTGCTTCTCTCTTCGTCGTTATGTAACTGTTACTCTGTTGGTTGTGATTTGCCTCCCTATCTATTTATGGTTTATTAGGAATCTGTTTGTCATAGTACAAATTTACACCATGTCACTTTGAAGACAAACACACTATAGAGGGCTGTGGTGAACTTTCCCTCTCTGTGTGTGTGTGTGTGTGTGTGTGTGTTTCATAAGCTCTCAGCTGTGCGATTGCCACATTTGTGGTGACCTGGACCAGATGTAGTTTCATGCAGATGTCTCCATGAACTTTTGAAACGCAAATCAAACAAGATGTTTTTTTTGGCTCTGTCGTCTTCTCTTTCTTCTCAACCTTTCAATCTCTCAATTTTTTTTCTTTTTCTCTTTTCATACTTTGTCTTTCGCTCTTTTTTTGTCTTTGTATGGATCCCTTATCTGTTTTATTATTCCTTCCGTCTTTCTCTCTGTGGTAGCACCAGATGGTGCATGTTTTGGCCCACCCTGTTGCACTATGGGAAAGCTGTCTCTCTCTCGGTTGCCAGATTGAGCGAGTTCTCAGCGCATCGTCGCTGTTGGCCAGCTGTGAAGACTGAATCAGGCCCTGTGAATGTGGGAGGAAAGAGGGGGAGAGAGAGAGAGAGAGTGGCAGAGGGATGGAGTGAGTGAACATCTCACTCCCATTTTCACTGTCAGTCAAACGCCTTTGCTGCCAAGCTCCTCTGAGGCTCACGGTAACTGTCAGAAGCCAGTCTATATCAGAATGGCTAGTCCACTCCTCTTTGATTTCCTAAGGTGTAATCTCTTTACAACTGAGTTGACAGCTAACACAGAGAAGCAGACTGTTTTATTCTTGCCTAGGTCATCTGTTCTGTGGCATGTTCGACAAATGAGACAGATGCCACAGATGTACATTTTGCTGTCTCCCATACTCTAGTCAGAAAGCAAATCAGTTGTACAATTGTACTGTCCCAAGATTAGGACAGAGGTCCTCCCAACTCTAGCATGGCTGATGGAAAAGGCTTACCAAGCTCTTACCATGGGCACTTGTGCCCTCTATTGACTGAAATGCAGACCTGCTGAAGGGGTCCTGGTGTCCCTTATGTAACTGTACGGCAGATTGTCAATTACGAAACTTCATTTGAAATGAAAAGTGTTAGTATTGCACTGGGACCACATGACACTCAGTCATGCTTCAGATGGTGCTTGGGCCTGCCAGCAGTGTTCAGTGTAAGTTTAAGTACTGTGATAAAGACAGAATTTACTCTGCATAAGCATCTGTGTCTCCATGTCCACACAGTATGAATATAGATATTCCCATCAGCTCCGGCAGGTTTGAATTACCCATGACATACTTAAGAGCCCTGGGCTAAATCCTCCAGCTTGCTGCATAGAAATCAGGTAATATCTGATCCTAAGTCCATCAGGAATTTTTGTGAGGAGTTGGTGTAAGTTGATTATGCAAGGCTCTACCACAGCCAGGCTCCGGCGAGCAGCCCAAGATGTTGTGGAACTAGGAGTAGTCACTCTTCTGTGTGTACCCTCTCTGCTTTGTGAGTTGGTCATGGTCAACTGTTGTACGTCGTGATGGTTATATAAGTACCACAGCCTCTTACACAAGTGTTTTCACGGGTTAGAAACGTTACAGTGGTGGCTCCAAGTGACTGAAATCTAGATGAAGTCTACTGATGGCTAATGGCTGTGTTTCCCCCCCCCCCTCCCTCAACCCCACAGCCAGACCAGCCCCTTTGGAGATTAAGCCCCTGTCGGAGTTGGAGGAGTTCACGGCGCCCGTCCGCTCACCGGACACCAGGACGTTCGCCAGGGAGTAAGTTCTAGGTCCAAAGTATCCAAAGCCCTCAAGATGCCCATCAAATAGCAAAGCCATGGTGTCAGCCCTGTGTCAGTCAAATGAGGCCAACATCGAAAGTAATATATACATATTTAATGCACTCATTTGGTATTCCTTCCTCATGGTTAAAATGTACGGTGAGATTTACTACAACATTTACTCAGTATAAAATACATTTTAAGATGTATGGGAAAACCCTTAAACTGGACATTCTTGACAATACATCCCTTAACCATGTGCCTTACTGACACAGTCTGACAGTTAGGCTATGCTCTGCATGTCTAAACTATACAGTATAAAAAGCCAACACTGGGCTGGTTTCCAGGACCAAGACCAGTTTTCAATCAGATGGCTGGTCTTGGCCCTAGTCTGGGAAACTAGTTATCTGTATACCACTGTTAACTTAGACACTATAGCAGACACCACCTAACCCATCACAGTAGTCTCATGCCTGATGGTGTGCATGATTATTTTTGTCCTTGTTATGGTGTATGGAATTACTGGAGATGAAGGGATGACTGGTGTTTATGTTAGAGCACTGTTTGTATATGTTTTTTTTTGTGTATATATTTTCTGTGTGTGTGTGCTGTATGATTGTGTGAGCAGCAGTGTAAACCTTTTGGTGCTGCTCAGTCTCTCCAGGTTTCCCATGCCTCCAAGACCCTCGTCGGTGCAAAGCACTGCCTCCAGCACCGATTCCGAGGAGTGTGAGGAGAATTATGTAGCCATGCAAACATCTAGTATGTCTTCAGACGAACCAGTATGTAAATCCAGCTTTACCACTCCCCACTTGCCTCTCAGGCACTTAACCAAGATTTCTATTGGCTCCTAAGAGCAAGATGTATTATTTAATAATTTCATTAGTTACATAAATTCAGATAAAAGTTGAACTTTTTTTAAATATATCCATACATTTTGTCATTGAATATACTGTATGCTTCATTTTTAGATTATAACTTTTCAGCAATGAAAGATCTGGGACAGACAAAAATGCTCACACTAATGTGTCATGTGTCCAGTACTTTATTAAAAAAAAAAAATGTAATCGCACTTGGTAGATTGTTATGTGGTACACATCAGCTAGCAAAACAGCCTGTTGTTAAATTAATGTCGCATGACAGGGTATGGGCTATTTAGTGATATCCTCATATCCCACAGAATGTCGCATGGCAGGGTATGGGCTATTTAGTGATATCCTCATATCCCTCAGAAGTCCTCATTTATCGTTACTGGTCGTCATCCCCAGGAGGTAAAAAATAAAACCCCAAAGGGTATACGTGGCTTCTGGAAGGACTCCTCTTCATGTTGCTTCTTCATTCCTCCTCTTCTCTCTTGCCATTCCATTGCGCTCACCCCATCCTCTGCAGGCAACTTCTTTTATAGAGAGCATGTTGCACATCTTTTATAGAGAGCATGTTGCACGTCTTGCATTTTTTCTTCCTTTTTGTTATTGATTGTTTTTTTTTTCCCCATGTCTCTGTGGGCCCTTTTCATGTTGGTTCATATGCCCAGCTGATTCTATTCATCAGTTGAGTTCTCTACATGAATGCAGTGATGAGACCTTTACACATATGCAACAAAGCATGCAATACATAATTTAGCAATGCCTAATGTTAGTCAGTATGATATGAACCTATTGGATGATGTTAAGTTAAATTCAAATTGGCCTGAAAGTAGAACCATGAAATGGCCCCACATGTATTCTGTTTGCATTTCCCAAATCCCTGGTGACTGCTTCTTTGGGTTTGCTTTAGTGTCTCATTACTTCCTTTATTTTTTCCATCATCTTTAAACCTTGTTTCCTTGTCAATGCCTTTTTAGTTTTTCTCCTGCTGTGTTTTTCTCATCTCTCGGTGGTTCCAACATGTGGTGGTGAACGCTCTGTCCTCTACTTTTCTTTCTATTCATTCTCCATTGTCTGTTACCTTCTCTCTATCCTCTATCTTTTCTTCTGTTTTTATTTCACTTTGCCCATCCCTTTGCTCTCTTCCTGTCTTCTCTGTTGTCTGTCTCCTGCTCCATAGAGAGGAGTCCTTCTACTGCACTGTGCCCATCACTCCCATAAAGAGGGAGATGTCTGGCCTTGACCAGCTAGAGGAGGTGAGGGACTGACCATGCCAGTGGCTCCTCACACTCAGGAGCTCTGTTCTGGTAGAAAGGATTCTGCATTAAAGAGGTTCCAAGCTGAACTCAAAGTCAGAACAGTGCATGATCACACACCTTCTTAACCCTAGGTATTAGATACAATCCTCTCAACTCGTTATTAGTTGGAAGCTTTAACAGTATGATGGCCACAAAGTTTTGTCAAGAAGTGTATGGCGAAATGTCATACTAGACCCTTAATTTAAGGTTCACCTACTCAGACAGTGGCTTTGAATTTCACAGAACCCTACTCTGAAGAACTTCCATTCAATAATCACTGGATATCATATTCAAATGCCTATGTTTTGTTTCTCCTGAAAATGAAAATTTCATATGTCCTTATACTCTCATGCCATTAGTACGATCCCACCTCTCATACTGGGGCGCGTTTCCCAAAACCATAGTTGCTAACTAAATTTCCCATTGCCAACCAACTAAGTTGCTAACAGATTAGCAACTATGGTTTTGGGAAACGCGCCCCTGGTTGGTAGAGTAGAGCATTAACTTAGCATTAGCTTTTAGAGTCAGCGTTAGTTTTTTAAGTGGTGTGCTGGCAAACACCGTTTTGACCTCCCTGTTCTTCTTATAACCAGTCTGCACCATTGGGGTTTTCTTTGTTGTTCTAGAACCTTAAGCTGAGTGCTCAGATGAACGCAGATGGAGGCAGTAGTCCCATGGTGCCGCTTAAAGGAGATAAACAGGTGGAGTACCTGGACTTGGATCTGGACCCTGGCAAATCCACACCCCCACGGAAGGTATGCTCCATAGGTTAATACTGTAATCGCATTAGAAGAACAGCTCAAGAACTGCATGATTTGACATTGATTAGTCTGTTTACTGTACAAACTGTGTTAATGCTAGCACACTTACCATAATATCATATGAGCCCTCTTCTCTCCTGCTTCTTTTCCTACAGAAAAAGAGCAACGGGACGGGAGCGGCTGTGTCAGACGAGCGTGTGGACTATGTGGTGGTGGACCAGCAGCGAACGCTAGCTCTCAAGAGCACTAGAGAGGCATGGACTGATGGCAGACAGTCCACTGAGACCGACACCCCGATCAAAGGACCTAAATAAACACTAGCCACCTCCACCAAACTAGCCCCAGCTCCCACTCTTTCCCCCACTCTCCTTTCTCCTGACGGAGTCGCCTTTCTGGGCCTAAGCGCTAAGGAGACTGTGCCATGGATGGATTTGGACACAAAGAGATGGTGAAGGAGAGCATATCAGTGGCCTAGATACTAGACTGCGTCCCTCCCTTGAGGCCTGTAGTTTACATTGCCACCTGGCTGGAGGCCAAGCACAACCTCTCAAGGATTTGCGAGGATGTCTGCTTTCCGTTGCTCCCCAGGGTCTTCTTGAGGATCTGGGATTCTCTGTTTTGTAGGGTGAAGATGACCTGTGAAGGCTCACAGGATATGAAGCCCTTTAGGACACTTAGACTGGAACCCCCCATGCAGCGAAAGATGTTTTCTCTAAGGATTTCATTTTTTTTTTTTTATCATCTAGCCAAATCTGACGTGAACACTGTCCATAAATATGTGGGCTTAAAAAAGGTAGAACATACATTTTGCTGTCAATTTGTACTGATCTAGCCACATTCTGAATACTTAACTATGTTAAAGTGTTCTTTAGGAGTACTGCCTTAATTATATCAGTAAAAAAATCTTTAGTTTTCTGATAGGTGCATTCCATGAAATATCCTGATTCTTAGAAGCTATTCTGTACCAAACAGTGATGCAGATCATTTTTGGATCTTTTTTTTTTTCTCTTTTTGGAGTTCTTGAGTGCTCCTCCATGTGATGTTTTAAACTTAAAACCGTGAATGAGACTGCGTAATTTCTCTCGGCCCTTTGAATGGGGCACACAGAGAAAAAAACTCAAGTGGACAGCAGCACCTAGTCAGAGTTTTACTCGACTCGAGTTGAGGTGGCTAAGCAAGAAGCATCATTAACGTTGTTCAACCAAAACATCTGCAAATCTGAAGGAATTCCTTTCACTGAATCGCACAGCTCAGAGTGCTTCTTACTCCTGGCAGAGGAAATGCAGATGGACTGTATGATGTGCATTTGTTATGGTGTGTATATTTTTTTCAAAGTGTCCTTTGACTTGTGTTTATATCCAGGATGTAAAAGCTTTCATGTAGATTCAGGATAGAAATCTGCACCTTCTGAGATGGCTATCAAGAACTACACTATGATGGATGACATGAGATATTGGAATCAATAACTGTGACTGCTACTATTGGAAGCTGATGCTTCCTGATAGCTATGGAAGGTATCATACTAAAGAATAAGATAAAGAAGTCAGGTACTCATTTAATTACTTAACACAGCTATCCATTTCTAATTTATTTTTGTGTCGTTTCATCACTAGATTGATTGATCTTTGCCTCATGATGCGTTTTGCTTAAAAGTGTTTTTCTTAGTTTATTTGCCAAATTTAGATGATTCTTAAGTAGAGACGCTTGTTTTAAAATGCCTTTCCCAAGATACCTCCACCCCCTGCCAACTTTGATTTTGTTTCACTCCAGTTCTCCTCAAACTGGCTTTTTGATTTATTTTCTCACTTGTTTAATAACTTATTTCAAATGGATTTCCCACCACTGTCAAATACTTATTGCCTTATCAGGTGTATTTGTATGTTGTAAATAAGACTGATCATGGCATTTCAGCTCATACTATTTCTAATGAATAGTTGGTTTTTACTAACTTTCTTCTCCTTTGAAGCCCAATCGAGGGTGCTACAGGTGCGTTTCTACGCTGTTGAGGGCACCCATGCTGTAAATATTTGCGCTCAAATTTTCAAGCATGCTCCCACTGAATAAAATCTAAAACACTGATGCTTATACTGTTGTTTCTGTACTTAAATCTTCTCTCCCCTCAAGTGGAATGGTGTCAAAGAACCTGGAGGATCTTAAAGCTTTGTATCTTTTTTAATGAATCAAACAGAAAAGTACATTTGAAAATGAACTAAATAAAACCTACCTTTATGCAATTGTGGTCTGAGTCTTTGTAAATGAAAAAAGTGGAAGAGGGCGGATTGCATTTAAACCACAAGTGTAAAATGTATGTTTTTTTTTTTTTACTGATATAGAGTCTGATGAAAAAACACCAAATTGTTTGAAATAATCCTGAACCTTGCCAGCTGTGTGCAAGGCTGGGGCTGACAATAGCCTATAACTAGTACATATCCACATCATGAAATGGATGGCCCATCTCTCTTAGCCCCCAACCTTGTATGTGTCTTAGGGCATTTTCACATATAGTCCCTTTTAAAACAACTGAACTCAGTCCAGAAAGAGGACCAAAACAAAAGGGACTATATGTAGTCATTTTGTATTCACATTGTGAGTTAATTTGAAAGAGGACTCCGATCTCTTTCTGGTGCACTTCAGCTCTGATGGGGCCTCAGTTTTCTTCATGTTCACACTATACCTTCTCTGCAAGTCTCAGACCTGCTTTGGATTATGGGCAATGTAGTTGCTCTGGGTTAGTTATGTCTTTTCATCATCATTCATTATAATTATAATTTTCCCTCTAATGTTTGCCACATGCAAGAAGAATTCGACAGAGAGATAATAGCCTAGCAGATCATCCCAGAGAGACCGAGTCTCTCAGAAGTAAAGAGGTGGAGAAGGTATTCATCACTAACCCGTGTGGGCAAATGATGAAACAATATAAAAATAATGTTTCTGATCATGAAATTGTGAAGGATTTGAGGATTTCATCTTCTACAGCACATATATCATTAAAATGTTGAGAGAATCTAGAGAAACCTTTAAAACAAGAGACAGGGCTGAAAAAAAATATATTGGATGGCTGTGGTATTTTGGACTAGCCTGGAACACCCAGACCTTCACAATTGTACAATACACATCTGTATGCGTGCCCATATAGGGACATCAATGGCCTCTTGGCCAGACAGACCTAATTTACCGAATGTTTGTATGGGTATTCCCAGGCTACTTTTGGACCTCAGGTGGCACTGCATTAAAACCAGACCTTTTTCTGTAAAGAAAATGATTGTATGGGCAACCTGACAACCATTCACTGTCTATGAGCACAGTTTAATGCTCCATTCACAAACTCTACCATGCAAAGAAGACATTTCCTTTAGTCGTGATACAGAAATCCCATCTTATTTGAGTCTGAGGTAATTTAAAATGGACTGAGGTAAAGGTCTGAGAGTACTGATTTTATCCACCCTCCATTTAGGCCAGCAATTAGCACACCTTGGCAAAACTCCACAGCTCCACCTGCAGGCCAAAAGAGGACAAAACAGGGCCTGCAAGGGAGAGAGGCGAACCCAACCCGGCAAGGCAGAGTTGGGCCGTCAGTATATGCTAAAACGTTTTTCAAAATTAGCCTATTAGGCTCAGGGTAAACTTGTATTTCAGCCTGAAGCACTTTACCGCATTTTGCCTTGTTTTTACACTATACTTTACCAAATTTGTGTTGAATTGTGAACATTTAAAGGTAGGCCTACAGTTTTTTTTTTTTTTTAAATACCACCTGATTTATTTACTTATTGTCTTTTATGTTAATACAACAATTTGGGGGGAATTCACTTGAACTAAGTTTTTTCATTTAACATCATAAACCTCCACCTTGTAGGATACTCTCTTCTCTTCTCTTCTGTCCAGAAAGATCCCACACAAAGAGTAGCCTTTAGCCAGGGATGGGCACAAATACATCAAAATGTATGTCCAAATAAAATACCAAATACCCACCTTAAAATGTATCAAAATAAGCTACAAAATACAGCAGCCAAAAAATGTATCAAAATAAAATACTGTATTTTCAAAATTTCTAAAAGCCTTTTTTGTCTTGTCTATCCCTTCACTTGTACACTACCTATCATCTTAAAGCAAAAGACTCCTTTCATAATCAGTCAACAGATTAGATATGCTGACTCCTCATGTTAGACATCCCATAAACTTCTGGCAGGGTCGTTGCCAGAAATCAACGGGTCCTACTCAAAAGCAAATTGCACATAGGACCTTCTGATAGTTTTGCAACAGGCTATGTGATCGCTGGAAATGTTCAGAGCTAATTCTAACACATTTACGAAGTGGCTAGGCAGAGGCACCAAATGTGATGGAAAGTTTTAAGAGTGAACAGGACACTCGGCATGGCTTTTAGTATTTGGTGCTGCCCTGACAGTCCACTTTTATTGACTGTTAGTCTACTGTTTTTGAGTTTGGAGATGTACTGTTTTGCAGCGACAGGCTATGAATGCTGACTTCACAACTGTTGCACTTCCCAGCCAGTTGGTGTAATAGATTTCCCACTATGAATCAGTGACAATAACTCAAAGACAAACAATCGAAATGGATGACTTATTTAGAAATTTAAACTAGGTAGCATTTTAACTTTTTAAGTTATTTAACACGATCACTAGGCTACCACACATGGTGAGTTTCATCACAGTTGCATAATTTTGTATACACCTGAAACTGGTGTATGCACAACCTCTATCAATGTAAATACAATTAAAAAAAAAAAAAATCAGGTTGTTACTATAGCCTGACGAGCCAGACCCACATTAAAATGTAGGGTCTGGGGACTCACCATGCGCAGTGCTCGGTCTGAGGGGCGGGATAACCGGTTATCTTTTACATGTAAATTAGGATAGGATAGCGCTACAACTCGATGAGTCCCATGCGTTTTCCCACTGGTGCGTCCCATGCATTTTCCCACTATGAACTTAAAAAAAGCTTGACTCGTGTCACGCTGTTCGCCAACAGCAACATCCACCTTCCTTGTTTTCAAGTAGAAAGGAATTCACGCCGAACAGTGTCAACTTTGCCATCAATCAGTATGTTAAACCCGCCTAACGACTCTATACACGATGTGATTGGCCCTATCAAAGTTTAATTTTTTAAGCTCGCAAGCCAACAAAGAGTTGCTAGACTAGCCCAGGCAGCAAATTAAATTTGTGCATCTAGATTTCTAGGCTAGGTTGTCACATTAATACCATCCAATCAGATAAGCCAATTAGAAGCAAATTATTATGACATTATCAGTAATTTCTTATTTAAAATGTGCAAATGAATTTGAAATGTCCTTGTTTGAGGTATCTTGTCAAGTTACCATAGCACTGAAATATTTCACAGGTCAAAGAACATAGACAAATGTAAAAAGTCTAGAAAAAAAACCTGTAAAACAGAAAAAAAAGAAAACTCAGGTGTTCCGATATAAGCTTGTGAACTCAAGTCCTTGCTATCTTTGTGTGAGCAAAGGAGTGTGTTTAATCTTAGCTAGTAGTGTCTCCTCAGTTGATACCTTTAAGCAAGTGTAAGTGTTTACAAGGTATAGGTATAGTATAGGTATGTGTACGACTTGTGACTTTAGTGCATGCAAAATCTATATGTGCTAAAGACTTTTGCTACAATAATAGCCTACCTTCATAATGAATACTTTTTATAGGCACTGTATCTTCAGGGCTCGGTGTTAAATGGGTGTTATGAAGCTGTTATTCACCATCTACTCGCCAAGATTCAATTTTAGGCACTCTCCATGGCTCCATCTTTGAGAAATTCAATATTCAGCATTGACTGACCGTTAGGCCCACATATGACAATTAGTTGTAGGCTACCTTCTGATCCAACCTGATACTGCTTTCTCATTGAATGATACTTTCTCATTGAATAATCTGCTTGATTGTCAAAATGATATCAAATGCTAAATGAAAACTAGAACATGTAATTTCGAGGAAATTACCAGTGCATGACATACTGTATATTAACATAAAATGCAAAACAAACTTTTATTTGAAAACAGTTGTGGGCAGAGGAAACAGTTGGCAGGAGTCATAGTTGATAACAACTGACAGTTGAAATGGCTGAACAGTTAGTTGAGTAGTTTAAATAGTTAAATTATTTAATAGTGAATTATTGTAGTGAGGACATTTATTTTGAAACAGTTGTGGGCAGAGGAAATAGATGAACAGGATCTGTAGTGTTAAGAGAGCCAGATTGTATGCTTAAAGCCTGAGACAGAGTATATAGTTTAAAAGTTAAATTTAGATAGTGTAATGGATGTTGATAGACAGAAAGTTGAATGGATGTTGATAGGCAGATTGTTTAATGGATGTTGATGGGATAGTTTAATGGGTGGATGAGTGAATGGTTTGAAAAGGATGAATGGATAGAAAGTTGAATGGAAATGATATCCTTGTAGAATGGAGACACAAAGAGAGTTGGCGTAGTTGAGCAGAAAGCAGTTGATCCAGGTGCAGTTTAACTGGCTTTTTGATGGGGCCTAGTTGAGCAGCTGGAAGTTGATACAGGTGCAAATCAAGTTAATTAGCCCATTGTGGTGTCATAGTGCCAATGCAAAGTCTATGGGGGAAAATAAGCTTGTTAGAGGGGATGCATCCCCTCTATTGAAATCCGAAAACTTCTTATTAGAGGGGATGCATCCCCTCTATTGAAATCTGAAAACTACTTCTTATTATTATTATTTTTCTTTTTACCTTTTTGTGCGCGCTATTCAGCCCAAACCGCTTAACGTACAAATTTGGTTCAAACACCATTCCGTAGATCTTCCAAGGCTTTACCATCCTATCCTTTTTTCATTTTTCAGAAGTTTATACTTTTTGAGATATTTGTAATTAAAAGTGTATTTTTCCCCCATAGACTTGAATGGGGGCTGTGATGTCATAATAGAGCCAGCTGCGCTCATTAAGTAGTTCTCAGAGCAGTTCCCAGGCTAATCAGAACACTGGCACAGGTGTCACCTGTGAGGAATTCAACTGTCTCAGCATACAATCTAGCTCTACCTGAACTACACATCCTGTTAAAGTGTTTCCTGTGTGTCAAAATTAAAGTCCCAGCCATATCTTATGCATTCAGCATTATATCTCCAGAACGGCTTGACGCGTACATGCTTCAAATTTGGTACGAAAGTGTTTTATGGACTCAAAGATGAAGTGAGTTGAAGTTGGAGGTTGAAGGTCAAATATCAAGGTCAAAAACACCTTGCGTATGATATGTCAAGAATGCCATGTCACACAAGATTCAAATTTGGTTACTCCAAAAGCACCTTTGCAGGTATCACAATTACCCTACCAACCAGCTAGCAGCAAGCTCAACAGCCCCACCAACACCCTAACCAGCAGACTGCATCCCCTTGTGTAATTCCTCGGAATTGCATTTCTAGTTTTTTATTATCTCAAAAAGTATAAAGTTTACAAAAGTGAAAAATATATTCCTCAAGTGTCATTTTCAAGACCTATATGTTACAAAGTTTGAACGAAGTTTCGTTAAACGGTTGAAGCTGAATTAGACGCAGAAATTTGGTGGGAAGAAGAAGAAGAAGAAGACAGAACAGGGCCCAGTTCCCCGAAAGCATCTTAAGCCTAAGAGCATCGTAAAGTCCCTCTTACGAACGTCTTAAGATTTGCCGACTGTTTCCCGAAACCGTAGCTTAAGAGCGTTGTGAAAACACTCGTAGATCTACGAGTGCTCCAGAGTTCTCGTAACCAGCTAAAAGTGTCTTAACAGTAGGCTACTTCTCACTGAGTTCACCAACAGGACATACAGAGGAATTACAACTTAGAATACATATCCAATTTACATTCCCATTCTTTATTGTGTTTACCTGTGATGAATCAGATTTTAGCGTGCAAAATAGCATAGCCTACATTTAATGGTCATAATAATGTGATGAAAAGCGGACAAAAATGCAATCAAGTTATGAAACGAGACGTTGCCAGAATAGTTTGCCATTATCTTTGCTAAGTGAGGGCTATATTTTATTAGGCCTATAAGGGTACAAGCAGAGAAAGGAACATGTGGTTTAGTCTGTAGGCCTACTGCATCAAAATATTTCCTCACTTTCTTACTCGACTTCTTTCTTATCTTCAAACGTGTTCTTAAGTGACACAGCGAAAAATTATTGCATGGTGCAACAATCTAATCTTAAATAATTACAATTATGTATGTCTGTGTGTGGTATATAACCTACTTGGGATGCTTACATGCAGATGTCAAAGTGTTTCTATTTTCGTATTGATGTGAATTAATGTGTAGATCCGAAGTTTAAACGGTAGGCCTATAGCTGTGACGTGCAGTCAACTGACATCACCATTAAATCAGAGGATATTTCAGAACTATTAACGGTGACAGCTCCCCTTAAGAGCATCTTAAGAGCAGTGCACGCGCGTTCACGCTACGAGCATGTTCGGGAAACAGTCGGAAAAACCAAACGCAGGGCTCTCAGGGTGTAATTAGTAATACTACAACTTTTTGTTGCTGTTAATAATATGCCTTCAGATGTTCCAGTGTAACAGAGGTCGTTTCGTCCGCTGCTCACGGCCCTCAAACCCGCAACCTCAACACACACCACCATGGGAGTCGAGCGCTCTAACCACTGAGCTAAAAGCCCAAGCTTCCAACTCAGCGGTTAGAGCCGTTCTTAAGGTTAGGGGTGTGAGGATTTACACGCGCAACTAGCATCACCAGCTAGCATACACCAGCCCCAGGTCGGTTACCAGTTGTACAGAATATAGCCCATCTTATACACACCAATTGAATCGAAATAGAAATGTGTAGATATAATAGATAATATATAATAGAATAATAGATTTGTATTTTTTTTTAATTATTCCATATTTAGTGTCGTCATATCAGAACCTGAAGTAGGCCTAGCCTACAATCCAAATGCAAGCATGAAACTTCAGAGTATTACCTTTCATTTGAGGCCAAGATTATGCTTATAAGGGGTTCATATGCAGCAAGCATTTGATTGCCAGTATGCATTTTGGATAACCCAAAGTCCTATGGGGAGTTTTCATAGGGCATTTTACAAAATGCATGAGCATACCTTGGCAAATAATGGTCTAAAGTACTCATGTTGTCATTCTATATTGATCTACTTTTGCACACAGCACGACAACACCTAATGCTAGGACTCAAGTCATATCAAGTCAAGACCTAGAGGGCTGAAATGTGGTCAGTTCAAAGATGCTTGTTATCCGGTAGAAAAAGAAAAGAATAATCTAGCCTTTGTAACTTTGTGTCAGTACATCACACAGTTATTCTAATTGTTTTCCAACAGTGCCTCAGCTTTCCAAAAGAGAGCAGGCATTTGATTATTGGCGTGTAGTTAAGTATGTAGGAGCAATGCCCTCCTCAGTCAAAATGGGGCAAAAGTATAATTTAGAATTGCTCAGATTTGCAAAAGAAAAGATTTGACACATGGCACTAACAAATCAATAATGGGCCTTTTCACCACCTCTGAGCATCCACTAACCTGGACCTTTTAGGGGGCTTTCCTCTCAGGGTGAATGAGAGGATGCTTAATTGCTTTTTATACCCGACATTTTTGAATACAGATGCAATGATTAATGTATCCATGGCCAGGATATAATTATATAATATGACATGATTTTAAAAGTGACCTATACAATAGGCTATGCAATACACTTTAATTTGTTTAGTGCTAATCAAATGATTAAGCCTATTTGGAGAGAGAGATGTTTAGAATGTGACAATATGTCAGTCATCGTGTGAACGAAAGTATGACTAGGCATAGGCTACTTGTTCTGAGCAAGTATGAACAGGCTGTGAAACTGTTGGCTAAGTTACAGACAGTCATGAACAACTGATGCTAATTATCTGGGAAACATTCTCTACAGCACACTGTAACAAGATTCTGTGATTTTCACAGCATCACTGCTGTTTTTGAGAAAAATGTGTACTGTATTTGTGAATACAGTATGTTGCTGTAGTTTCGCTATGAATTATGGTCAAAAATGGTCAAACTACAGTAATAAAAATTTGCTGCGAATCATAACACAGTAATAAATCTGACTCCTCCCTCACTTGTCAGCTTTTTGAAAATTTTGAAAAAACATGGCGGAAAATCAGTTGGGGTTTTCTGTTTTCTTTTTGCACATAAATACAAAGTTAAGCTCCCAGATAGCAAGGTGACATTGATATTATGTTGGATTTTCCATCCAAATCATCATTTTGAAAAGATATTGAAAAGTCATGGATATATGGTTTACTGGGAAATTTTGACGTGGTGATTGAAACGTGCACCGCGCGACGACGTTTGAACTGTCCGGCGGCGGGAGATCATTTTTGAGCAACAGTTCAGTCAGTCAGACCAACGGTGTTCAGCACTCTGACAAGTTCGCAGCTCCACCTTAATGGTAAGCAAGCATTTATTTATGTAACGTTAATGTTTCATTGTGAAATTGTACTACATTAAATTCGGGCATGTGTACAGTCTATGTACGTTGTACTGTCTAACTTACAAACTCATCCATGCTTGTTGGATCAACTAAGTAAGTAGCTTCTAACGTTAGGCTAGCTATCATAGTTGCTGTTGCTGTGAAGGTGGCATTAACGTTAATGTTTTATGTTACGTTAACGTTTTGGCAGTCTCATTTATATTAGGCCTACCTTAGTTCTCAGTAAGTTACAGTTTATTATATTCATATAATTTATATAAAACATTCGCTAGTAGTGCTAGGCCTAGTATGTTACTGTCACAATGTTAGGCTGAAGATGGTGTGCTGCTGGTTAACGTTAAGGTGGGGGTTTAGCTGCTACCAGCTAACTTATGTAACGTTAACTCATCGTAATCAGTACATATATCTATGTGTTGCTGCAAGCAAACATCATCAATGAGCTCACCCAGCTGGCTAACGTTAGCAGCTAAATATACCTTTAAACTGAGTTATGCTAACACCATCTTCAGCCTGGCATTTTGACAGTAAACTCAAAAAAACATACAGTATATATATAAATGATTATTCTAAAGTTTCACTTGTAAGTAGCCTTCAGTTTCAGTTGAAATTGTTATCTAACACTGTTTATCTTTTTTTCTTCTATTTCTGCTAGGTGCTGCTTCACTCTGCTACTGGTGGTGGATCAGGCTGACTGCAACCGTTGGTCTAACGTTAGGATGCAGCACACGAAAATTTCTAAACGAAAAAAGTGAATAAATGTACTTGCTTTTCAAACTGATAACAAGTTGTCAATGGTTATTTATGCAAGTTTGTGTAGCCTAAACCATACCTAGGCCTAGTCAAATTTATCCTGGCTGTAGATAAAGCAGGATATGAATTTCCCAAAATGACTGTATATAATATTACAGCACTGGTATTACTACTGTACTAAATTACAGTATGATCCATAAGTACTGTGATTAAAAATACGGTAGACAATTCAATACTGTATACATTACAGCACTGGTAGTACTACTGTAGTTTGCATTTACAGTATCAGGCATAGGTACTGTGATTTCATATACAGTAGGTGTACTGTAGAGTGAAATACAGCAACTTGCTGGTTATTTGCTGCCAGCAAGTTGCTGTAAATTTTACGTTAAACTTTTTACAGTGCAGCAGTCACGTTGTCATTGTTTGTGTCAAACAAGTTGTGGATTTGTTGTAACATTAAAAGATGACTTACTCTGTGCTGAAACCATGAATTGATGTTCGAACCAAGGTGAACGAAACTTGGATGAAGTAAGTAGCAGGTTCACGTTCAATAATTCACGTTCAACAATTCCAGGATACACGTTTTTCATTGGTTGTTGCGTTAAATCTTACCAGATACAGCAGAGCTATTTTTGATTGGCTATTGTGTAGCCCCTCTCGTTATTTTTGATTGGCTGATAAGTGGCAGGCTCAACTCCAGGACAGACGCGCTTGATTCCTGCCGGTTCCATAGTGAGAGCGGCGCTGCGGCAGCATATTAAATATATAAATAGTTTTTCTGCGTGAGAAATACAATGTGTGGCGGGAGAGCGTGACACAAGACTGAAATGAGTGACTATCACGCTCAATGCGTGACACTTGAGAGCCCTGCAAACGAACGATCGTAAGATGAATCGTAGAAAACGAGAAAACCCTCTTAAGAGCGTGTCTCCGTCGTTATCGGGAAACTGGGCTCAGTGCATTTACATGCACTGTAATAAAACTGAAATAATTAGCCTACATTGCATAAAGTGAGAATTCAACCACCTTGTAATCATCCCCATTGTGGAACTTTTTCCGTTGTGAACACCTTTTTCCAATTAAAATACAGTAGGCCTTTCTAAAAACTTCTAAAAAGTTTTCGCATTTCAAGCATGGACTGACTGTACATGCCTTTTTCGGACCTGTAGGTGGCAATGAGGAGCATTTCAAGCGGGGGCGACCCGCCAATGAATAATCATAGCAAGGGAAGAAGAACACAAAAGCCGGGCAGAGGAACCTACGCGTATGAGCGCATGGTTTTGTTCCTCCTCTCGCTGTTGTAAATAAACTCATTACTAGTGCCACTTGTCTTTTTTGTTTCGTATTTATTTGGATTTCGAAACTTGAGGGTCTTAAGTGGAAGACTTGTTCATCTTTGATCAAATATATTTACCTAATTGCCCGAGAATGTCCGACCAGGAGAACGGCGTGGACAAGCGGGAAGAGAAGCCTGAACTTGAAGCCGGGGCAGAGGTAAGAAAAGTAGCTAGCTAGCTAATGCGACTTTAAAATGTAATGAAGTTTCGACTCAGTGAAGTTGGCATTTTTGAATAGCCTTGTGTTTTATAGGTAAATGTTTCCATATTCTAGTTTTCGTGGTTAAGAATATCAAGTGATTTCTCGAAATTACAAGAAGCTCTTATCTGACCTCGCTTCTTAGTAAGTGATGCCAGTTTCTTAGAGCAGATGCGCCAAACAATGGCAACAACAGTGATAGCAATTTAGCTGTTATTTAGCCAGTTAGCTAGTTAGCTAAATACCTAAGGCATCCATTTTCTCTGACCCGTGGCTTCCCTGTGACACATATAAGCCAATTTACTGTTTAAATTGCATTGTTTTTGTCTAACTTTGTTGATTATGACAAATAATCTCTGATTTGATGCTAGCCAGCTTGCTAAGTGATCAAAACGTAATTCATCCTTATGAAACAGCAGTTGCGTCCTGACACTATGGTTAACGTTCGGCTAATTGAATGGTTTTGTGTTTTTCGTGGTTCTCGTCAAATATTTATATGAAAGTAACTATTTTAAGCTAGTGTAACTATACATCTAAACGTAGTCACCGAATGAAGTGATAACCATCATTTATTGTGAGTAAGTTCACACGGGACTTCTGTTAGCTTTGGAATGCGTGGATCAAACAAGTGAAGATGCGCCAACGTAACGTTAGGTTCAGTTTGCTGGATAATAACATTAGCGTTTCAAACCCTTTTAAAGTATTACTTGTAGGACAACGTCCATAAGTTCTCCAATTCAAGCCAACTTAGTTAATTGCTTTTGTCACTTAGTCAGTGTTTAGATATTGTTATGTACATTGATTTAAGATATAAATGAAGTGGTTGTAAGATGCGACTATTGCTAGTTTTCGTTCGCTAGCCACCTAGCCAAGCCAAGCTAGCTCGACTGCTTGACCGCCGTGCTCTCAGGTTTGTTTTGAAAATGCTGGCAGCTCCTTAACGTTGTCATCTATGCTTTCTGGACACCGATCTATCAAATTCAAACCCATATTGTCCTTGTACAATTACCTTGATGTGATCCGCAAATGTAAACGTAAACCTCAAACCAGTTTAGGACTGTTTTCGTACTTTGCTGCTGATTTCCGTTGATAAAGCCGCGGCGGCCTACCATGTGTCCGCGCGGAGCAGTATTGCTCGGTCTGACTGGACTGACAATGAATGGAAAATAAATCTGAAAAGCATGTTTATCATCATAATGTGAGCGTAATGTATTTAGATTCAATCTGTGAATGTTCAGTGTTTTTTTTTACGCGTTTAGAATGTGTAACCGAAATGCTGCTGAGACGCCTTCATTTTGTACTGCTACAAAATATCCGGTGACGACCGATGACATCACTCCATAACACTTCGTTCCTGAACTCTCATGTGTTAGTAACGTACTTTGATGCAATGTGTGTTTTAAGAGCTTTTTTTTTTTTTTTGGATAGGAACATATTTTCACATATATTGACATGTGTCGCGCTCAATGTTGTATGGATTTGACAGAAATGCAGTTTCACTGATTTTGACTGCTTTTTTAGGATGATGCATCCGATACTGTCCGGGATGAGGCCTCCGAGACCGGGGAGGGGAGCAAAGCAGAAGAATCCTCCTCCTCTTCTCCAAAAGAGTTTGAAGAGAAGTTGTTATTGCCAGGATATGAAGAGAAAGTGGTGAGGACTTTACTGGGTGTCCAGTAAATTATGCACATTTTGATTAAATTATTATTAATAGAAAACAATCAACACTCCAAAAGATGGACAATGATATTGCCATGATGACTATTGTATAGTTGAATCCATGCTCAAACCCTAAACAAATGATGGATGAAGATATTTGTGTGTGATCAGCATCCACTTTAAGCACCAGGAACCAAAGCACCATATACAGAAATGTGTCCTATGATGGTGTAGTAGAACATTTATTAATTTTGTCTCCCTCCTTCTTAGGAAACGGATCGGACCAACCGCTTTGAATATCTCCTGAAACAGACTGAGCTGTTTGCTCACTTTATCCAGCCTGCGGCTCAGAAGACCCCAACCTCTCCTCTGAAGATGAAGCCGGGGCGTCCCCGCGTCAAGAAGGATGAGAAGCAGAATCTGCTCTCAGCAGGAGAGTGAGTACTCCCCTTCCCTGTTACCCAAATATTAGATTTTTACAGATGTTGGGTTACTTAGTTACAGTTTATCCTCTCTGGCTTGTTGCCATTATTATTGTGCTGGGGCTACCTCATTGGCCAGGAAAATATTTAGTGAGGGTCACTGACGAGTGCATTTCCTGCATTGTTACAGCAACCGTCACCGGCGGACAGAGCAAGAAGAGGATGAGGAGTTGTTGAGCGAAAGTAACAAAACCACCAACGTGTGCACACGTTTTGACGAATCTCCCTCCTGTAAGACGTACTTTTATGTTCCCCCTCTAGCTCTGTTGTGACACTGTCCAAATACCCTGATGTAGATACTGCTTCTCTAATTTTGCCTGGGAAATTGTGTGTCTTTGCAGATGTAAAAACTGGTAAGCTCAGGGACTATCAGATTCGGGGGTTAAACTGGCTCATTTCCCTTTATGAGAATGGCATCAATGGGATCCTCGCTGATGAGATGGTATGCTAATCTTTTTTTGCATTTCCTCACATTTACAACTATAAATATAGTTTTCAGATTGTTTGTAGTAAGACCTGAATAATGTGTGCTTAGACTCATCTCTATCTGTTTGCCCCCCACCCACCCCTTCTTTCACATGCTAGGGTCTGGGGAAGACCCTTCAGACCATCTCACTGCTAGCTTACATGAAGCACTACCGGAACATCCCAGGGCCACACATGGTTTTGGTGCCCAAGTCGACGCTGTACAACTGGATGAATGAGTTTAAGCGCTGGGTGCCCTCTCTTAGAGCTGTCTGCCTCATTGGTGACAGGGAACAGAGGGTGAGCTCCACCTGCTCCTTACACCTCAGTTTTATACCTGGTAGCCCTGACAAAACGCCCTTATCAGTTTGGTTACAATATTGATATCCCTCTGGTGCCATTGTGGGGCACGCATTACAATGGCTGCATTATTTTTTACAATTGGTTGAACTTTTATGAAACTTGGCAGCTGGCTTGTGTACACATGCATAGTTTTATCGTTTCTGGCTGCATGCTGTGTAGTATTGTGTTGCGGTAACTTGTGCAGGCATTAGATAATTAAATGTGATCAGTTTAACATTACTTGTTATCAGCATATTAAAGTGTTGTAGTAATACTGAGAACTGTTTCAGTTCACTCTACTAATTCTTCCCGTGTTGTCTCAGCCCAGAGAAGTGGCTGTTTTCTGTGTGAGAGCTAGTTCTGCCCCAGCAGGGCTGTGCTGTGCTGTGTAGCCACATTTTCTCTTACCGTATTCTCCTCTCCTTTATCTCAGAATGCGTTCATCCGTGACACCCTGTTGCCAGGGGAGTGGGATGTGTGTGTGACCTCCTATGAGATGCTCATCATTGAGCGGGCCGTCTTCAAGAAGTTCAACTGGAGGTACCTAGTCATTGATGAGGCCCATCGCATCAAGAATGAAAAGTCAAAGGTCAGTATTCTCTGTCACACAGATTTGCTTGTCTGTTTTTCTTTTTGCAATGTTAACTACTGTAAAAACTGCTGATGTAAAACTATTTAGTCTTTCATGGTCAGCAGTAACTGTTCTTCAACACTTGAGCGCTTGAGTTTTGTGCCCCATGTAGCCTCCCTGTTAGTCACTTAATTATTTAGGCCTAATGTCTGTTTTGTATGATGTTTTGTAGCTGTCAGAAATCGTTCGTGAGTTCAAGACTACCAACCGTCTGCTGCTGACTGGAACCCCGCTCCAGAATAACCTTCATGAGCTGTGGGCTCTGCTCAACTTCCTGCTGCCTGATGTCTTCAACTCCTCTGAGGTATGAGTTCTCTATTTGATCTTTACATTTACTTGCAAAGCTTACATTTACTTTTAACAAAAAGCAACTTACAAAAACTAACAAAATTGGTCCAGCACAGAGTCACAGTAACAAGTGCTGCTGCAATTAGACTGTAATATTGTGTATATGTAAGTATAAAGTTAATCAGTGGTACACAAAGGGTAGTGGCTTTCTGACAGATCTGCAGACACTGATGGCATGACTCCAACTAGGACAGGAATATATGGAAATCACCCTTATACTAGAATAAAATGTTTTGTAGTGAACAATGTACAGATAAAACCTTTGCATCGCAAATGTTTTGTCATGAACAATGTACAGATAAAACCTTTGCATCGCATAAAAGTGACCCCCGTTTTCTTTTAAAGGACTTTGATTCCTGGTTTGACACAAACAACTGCCTGGGGGACCAGAAGCTTGTGGAACGTCTGCACACTGTGAGTACACCAGCCCGGTAATCTAATGTGTGCACTGCGACCTAGCCATCATGCTTTGCCACTTATTAAGCCTCCATTTCTGTTGTGACCATGTTCCCTCCTGCCGTCCAGGTCTTGCGTCCTTTCCTGCTGCGTCGTATCAAAGCTGACGTAGAGAAATCTCTGCTTCCCAAGAAGGAGGTGAAGATGTACGTTGGGCTCAGCAAGATGCAGAGAGAATGGTAAAATTCACTTTAGCACTAACACAATCCCATAATATTCATATATCTGTGGATTATAACGTAGAAGGCGTTGTTAAGAATGTAGGGTGGTCAATTACCTGTGGTACTCTCTGTGATTAATCCAAAATCAACTCCATCTTGCCTGTAAAATTTGCCTGTAAAATCTCTTTTAATAAAATAATTTTACACTTTCACAGTTCACATTGAACATACAAACCACAAACTACAGTACGACACTCAATATAACACTCAATATAACACTCAATATAACACTCAATATAACACTCAATATAACACTCAATATACAGCTCATGAGGTACATAAAAAGATAAAAGAAAGCCGTTTCAATGTCAGTATCAACTATGTAGAGACTGGGGTACGCTTCATGCTTGTGTGTCTGCCCTCTTGCTTTGTTTATGTGAATAGTTCAGTGGACTAGTTATGTCCCCCACATTCAAACTAAGTGACCTGTGGGTTCAGCGCCACAAGATGGCAATAGAAATTCACCAAAATGCTGCTGTGTAGTGACTGGGAGTACTTGATGTTTCTGGAGTGCAGCCTTCGTAGTCACCCCTGATATATTGTTTCTCGGTCTCTGGACTTCACAGGTACACAAAGATCTTGATGAAGGACATTGACATTCTCAACTCAGCGGGTAAGACCGATAAAATGCGCCTGCTGAACATTCTGATGCAGCTGAGGAAGTGCTGTAACCACCCCTACCTGTTTGATGGCGCGGAGCCCGGACCTCCCTACACCACTGACTCGCACCTGGTGGTCAACAGTGGCAAGATGGTTGTGTTGGACAAGCTGCTGCCTAAGATGAAGGCCCAAGGTAAGGAACAAGAATTGTAGTTGCACATGAAAGCACTGAAGTCATTGGTTCTACCATCGTCGTTCCCCCCCCCGTGAAATGCGCTGGCGGCGGCGTTCATTAGTTCCGCTTGTTGTAGTTCTGTCTGAGGAATCTGGGTGTTATCACAGCGTTCCAGAACTACAAGGTCCATGTAGTGGTCCAGTAGTGCAGCAAACAGACTTGTCGGAAGGATTTAATTGCTGAACTTTCACTGAAACCTGCGCGAACTCTGGAATTTCTTTTTTTTTTTTTTTGAAGGGAATTTTAATTACTGATGTTATTTTACGTAATTCGTAAATTTAAATCTTAATTGTAATAAAAAGGTCTTCAAAAGTATTACATTTGACCGACTGAATCCTGCAGAAACCATGCATACACACAAGGCAATCCAGACTATTCTCCTATATAGTTCCTTAATGAACTACAATCACTAGTTACCAATCATTACCAGAGGAGGGATGTCCCTCCATCTTTAAGGATCTCTACTTTCTACTACCTCCTTTTTAAAAACATAACATGCCTAATTCACACCTACCATGCACTTCCTTCTACTCACTATTATAAGTCATCTCTCTTGATTACGTCCCAGGTTGTCACATAAACGTCTGTTAATCATTCACAATGGCAGGGGTCTCAAACTCCAATGACCTGCTGGGGGTGCAGTACACTCCTGTGTGGTTTCCTTTTTGCACTGTAGTTTGACTGTCAGTCGTCATCTGTAAGTTGCTTTGAATACATGCAGCAACTAAATAGATAAACGACAGAGGATTATGATTATTAATAGATTTTGACATTATAGCCCATTTATAGGTATGCACAATTAATTGAGAAGATCCTAAGAGTTGGATGTATGAAAATCATTGCAGATGGCTCTCTGTCAAGTCTCATGTTGTCGTCACCCAAGGCTTTAGCTTTAGATTGGTTGTCTGAGAAAGTCCATGGCGTACTGACTCTCTTCCCCTCTCAGGTTCCCGTGTGCTCATCTTCAGTCAGATGACCAGGGTGCTGGACATCCTGGAAGACTACTGTATGTGGCGTAACTATGGTTACTGCCGTCTAGATGGACAGACCCCTCATGAAGAGAGACAGGTAATGATTTTCTGTTTTGTCTTTTGGAACACTGGACAATGAGTCAAGTCGGCTCACAGATTAAAAAAATATAATATTTGTTGAAAATAAATATTTTGTATTTTCTTGCTCACATTTTCCCTGCGTGTATTATTCTGTTCCCTCCATCTTTCTTGTAGATCTCAATTAACGCCTTCAATGAGCCAAACAGCTCGAAGTTCATCTTCATGCTGAGCACCAGGGCTGGAGGTCTGGGCATCAACTTGGCCACAGCAGATGTGGTCATCATCTATGACTCTGACTGGAACCCACAGGTCGACCTGCAAGCCATGGTCAGTACATGTAACGCACTGAAATGTTTTGCATTGATCACCTATACACTACACTACTTGTGCACAGTCTGAGTAACTTGTTATACTGAGTACTGAGCCCACTAGAGGCATTTCCACAAAGAACGGAAATCGGAACGGAAAGCATCGGAAGTTCAAATGATTTGTTTTGCACCTCCACCTGTAGGATCGTGCTCACAGAATCGGTCAGAAGAAGCAGGTGCGTGTATTCCGCTTCATCACTGAGAACACGGTGGAGGAGCGCATTGTGGAGAGAGCCGAAATGAAGCTGCGCTTGGATTCCATCGTCATCCAGCAAGGTACATGCATGTGAATGGTCTCTCCCCCCCTTCTCGTGTATATTTAAGTAAACGCCAAATGATGTGTGTATATATACTCTTTTGATCCTGTGAGGGAAATATGGTCTCTCCCTTTATCCCAATCCGTGAATTAGTGAAAAACACACAGCACACAGTGAAGTGAAGCACACACTAATCCCGGCGCAGTGAGCTGCCTGCAACAACAGCGGTGCTCGGGCAGCAGTGAGGGGTTAGGTGCCTTGCTCAAGGGCACTTCAGCCGTTCCTACTGGTCGGGGTTCGAACCGGCAACCCTCCGGTTACAAGTCCGGAGCTGCCCCCTATTTATGCATACAGTGCAACTTGCACAAAAACTCATATAGGCTTGCTCAAAGACACAGACTTAGACTTTCATGTGCTTGAACAATTCTGCATGTCCACATTTGTCAGACTGACTAAAAAACAATTTTGCTCAGGCTCCAGTTTTCCTGTAGTTAATGCACGTAGTTAATGTAGTTAAAGCACGGTACAGACTCAAATTGTGCACCCTGTCAGGGTGGTTGACAGGCTGAAGAGTGTATTGCACTCCAAGGCATTTCGGCTGGGAAATTATCTTAACAAGTAACCCTTGCAGAATTCCTATGATAAAGCCGAAGTTGGTTATATCAGATCTGGTACAAATAGAGTATCTCTCTTTCCCTCACAGGCCGTCTTGTGGACCCAAACGCGAACAAGCTCGGTAAAGACGAGATGTTGAACATTATCAGGCATGGGGCCACACACGTCTTCGCCTCCAAGGAGAGTGAGATCACTGATGAGGACATTGATGAGATCCTGGAAAGAGGAGAGAAGAAGGTACAGACTTTTGGGGTGTGGCTCTGGGGGTTTACAGGGATTGCACAAAACACCTTATATTTTCACGGCACATTTCAATGCCAGCAACACAGATTTCTCTTGGGCAATCCATATGTTGGTGTTTCCCCATCATTTATAGTCTTGTGTAACAAGATTAAATTGCATGTAGGTTTATTATTGGCATGATTGACACTTTGTTGTGCCACTTTATTGGGCACAAATGTGGTAGGGGTTATGCTAAACCTTTTATTGGCCCTATTTACCTTTATCTGCTATTTCCACAAAGAAGTGGCCTGTATAAGAACATGCACTGTTCAGTGGTCCATAATCTGATGTCGCTAATCTGATGGTCGGTTCGGTCCATCTGAGTCCTCATACATATTCTGTCGCCACTAGACTGAAGAGTTGAAGGAAAAGATGGGTAAACTTGAAGAAGGCTCCCTGCGGAACTTCACCATGGAAAACACGGAAAACAGCGTCTACAACTTTGAAGGAGAGGATTACAGGGAAAAGAAAAAGGCAAGTTTCTTTTTGTTACAATCTATGTTTGGGATTATTGCAGACGAATACTGTGGCATACAGTTCACTTAATGTTTAGGTGTTCAGGCCTACTTCTAGCACCAAGCATGCTGTTCTTCATGGCTCTTCTTCATGGCTCTAATTCCAGGTCATCACAAACTGGATTGAGCCGCCAAAGCGAGAGCGGAAGGCTAACTATGCTGTCGACGCCTACTTCAGAGAGGCACTGCGTGTCAGTGAACCCAAAGCCCCCAAGGTGAGGAGTCCAACTCCCCTCAGTTGAATTTGTGTGTTTTAGATTTATCAGGTGCTAAGCAGGCTGTTTTTTTTTTGTGTTTGAAAATTAATGTCCATGGTTATTTTCTCAGGCTCCAAGACCTCCCAAGCAGCCCAACGTTCAGGACTTCCAGTTCTTCCCACCAAGACTCTTTGAGTTATTGGAAAAAGAGATCCTCTATTATAGAAAAACCATCGGCTACAAGGTACTGCTTCTTGCACTGTGACTTTTCATATTCCTTCTGTCTCCTTCACAAATGTAACAGATACAGTGGTGGTGTATGATTTTAGTTTAAGGGTGAAATGGGCACAAATGTACATCGGACTAGCGAGGATGAAATGGGTGATGTTGGTTTGCCAACAGGTTCCACGGAACCCAGACCAGCCAAACTCAGCACAGGTGCAGAAGGAGGAGCAGGCGAAGATTGATGAGGCCGAGCCTCTGACGGAGGAGGAGCTGGAGGAGAAGGAGAACCTCCTCACACAGGTAACCCTACCAACGTATTTGGATTGGCACCAGCTCCTAATTTAATCAAGAGATCATGAAGATGCAACAAACCCTTTTATTTTCTGTAGTGTACAAATGGTCAATTGTCAAATTCTTGCTTATGCTTCCTCTGGTAGGGATTCACCATCTGGAACAAGCGTGACTTTAACCAGTTCATCAAGGCTAATGAGAAGTGGGGCCGAGATGACCTTGAGAACATTGCCAGAGAGGTTGAGGGCAAAACACCAGAGGAGGTCATGGAATATTCTGGTAAGTTGGGTAAATGTTTCAAGAGTTGATGCACTATTGCACTATTCATCTGAAACTAATTGTGTATGTGTGTTCTAGCTGTGTTCTGGGAACGATGCAATGAACTGCAAGATATTGAGAAAATCATGGCCCAGATTGAGAGGGGAGAGGCCAGGATTCAGAGGAGGATTAGCATAAAGAAAGCACTGGACTCAAAGGTAGGGCCACCTGAACATCTCCCTCAAATGACCAGCAGCTTTCTGAAAGCACATCTTCCAGATCTCCGGTTCAAACTTTGTTTGTCTCGTGGCAGATTGGTCGCTACAAGGCTCCGTTCCATCAGCTGCGCATCTCCTACGGCACCAACAAGGGCAAGAACTACACGGAGGAGGAGGACCGCTTCCTCATCTGCATGCTACACAAACTGGGCTTCGACAAGGAGAGCGTCTATGACGAGTTGCGCCAGTGCATCCGAAACTCGCCACAGTTCCGCTTCGACTGGTTCCTCAAGTCTCGTACTGCCATGGTGAGTAATTGAATTCCATGGTTGGCCAGCGCTGACTGAAATTAGATGGTTGGTGAGTGCCTGTTGCAGAGAATAGTTCACTTTATTAAGATTGGTTAACGGTGCTGCCACTTGCATTCACAGGAGTGAATAAAGTGAAAGGGATGGGGAAATGTAACGAATTATCAGCGGTGTCTGCCCTGTTTGTTTGTTTGTTTGTTTGTTTGTTTTCTTATTTTGTAAGCCCCATTTCATTGTCATCTGTTTTGATAGTGATTTAAGAAACTGTTACATTTAAAGCAGCACCAAAAAGATTTTTGTACCTTAAAATAATGTTTCAAAATCTTTTTCAGTGGTTCATCAACTCGTAACAGGATGAACGGCAATTCTGCATTCGCTTCGCGGCCCTCTATCAGCTATAACCGCACTATGCAAGTTTGCCAGATCAGGTAGCGAATCTGTAGTTCGATGGAATGAGACATAAGAAACTACAAATTTGACTTGGTTCTAATGTCTCAATACATCATACTTTCGTAAAATCATACAACATACTCTACCTTGTCTGTGGACATTGTTATTTCCAAAGCCGGTGCTGAATAAACAAATAGCGTGCGTGCGACAGGAAAAGTGCTTTGGTGTTGCTTTAAACTGAATGTTGACAACTATTTTGATGAGGCAAAACAAAGCTGTGTGTGAATATCATGCCATGATGTCGTTACTTTTTGCCCACTGTTCTCAAAGATTCCATGTGTCAACCAGTGTTTACTTCTTCAATTTCATTGGCGGAATCTTGATGTTAAGAAATCGTGTGTTCCTTCACAGGAACTGCAGAGGAGGTGTAACACACTGATTACGCTAATTGAGCGAGAGAACATGGAATTGGAAGAAAGGGAGAAGGCAGAGAAGAAAAAGAGAGGCCCTCGCGACATCTTCAGTAAGTCCCCCAATAATTATACTGCTGGTATTGTTATTTTGGTATTGTGCAGCAGCATCATACAGTTTTGTCCTTTTTAAAATATTCAGCATTTTCACTATACATGCCTTTAGGTATCCAAAACCTTGTAGAAACAGGGCAGTGGCATTTACATTTTCTTCTGCCTTTCCTTGTCCCTTTTTAGGCTCAGAAACGCAAGGCTGAGGGGACTCCAGACGGTCGCGGACGCAAGAAGAAGCTCAAGTTGTAAGCTGCACATAGCACAGGGGTTACTGTTGAGGGGTTAGGGGAACCACCTCCAAAAAAAAAAAACAGCGGGGCCAATGGCAAGCGGTGGAGATGTTTGTTAGTGCACTCGTTACGGGTCCTGCTCAGATACTGTACCAGATCGTATTAAAGTATCAAACCTGCTTCACAAGGGTAGCATCTCGCAGTTGGTAGGCAGTAGTGATAGGACTGCCCCTCCCCCACCCTCTTTAGTATCGTAAGCCCATTCTACAGCTCTGCGGATATATGCTTTATTTTGTCATTTTTCTTTTAAATATTCCGCCCCTTCTTTTTTTAACCGTAATTTGTGAGGTAAGAAAATAGATGTATTTATGCCTGTTCGTTATGTACCGCATTCCAGTACTTGTATTGATATGTATTGCACCCCCCCCACCCCTTTTTTTCTTTATGATGTACCTACCTACTTGAGTAGTGTAGAACCTAGAAGTAGAGTCTTTTTTGGAATGTGTCACTAATAAATACCCTTTTATATTTTTGTGTCAAGTTGAGATTTCTTTTGGTCAATTTATTGTATTTAACTGAAGAAGATTGACTGTATAGCTGAACATTTATCCCAAATTGACTGATTTCCAAACCATATCTGATTGAATTTTGCTCTATACTCATTGTCTCTTTTAAATATGTTTACCAGACTCCAAAAATATGTTTACCTGATTCCAAAAAT
The DNA here is from genome assembly GCF_017589495.1 of Alosa alosa. Lineage (NCBI taxonomy): Eukaryota > Metazoa > Chordata > Actinopteri > Clupeiformes > Clupeidae > Alosa > Alosa alosa. Next base: position 17,652,823 of record NC_063189.1, read on the forward strand.
AATTCCATGGAAATGCATGGATTCCAAGTTTACCGTTCGCCGCCATCTTGAATTTAGTCACGATACGTCGAGCGATGAGTACGAATGAACAGGTATGATAAGGGATCAGATTCCAAAAATAATTCTGTGGAATTTACGGAATTATTTTTGGAATCTGATCCCTTATCATACCTGTTCATTCATACTATCGCCTTCGTGATATCGGGACTAAATTCAAAAGATAACTGTAAACTTCAAGGTACTGTCTGTATAAATCGTCTTGTAAATAAACTACCAGTGCTTTTTCAAAGTTCTCAATGTCTCGTTTTAAATGTCAAGGCCCTCGGAAGTCTACCAATGAAGTATGGAGCTACTTTGAGCCTCGTAAATGGTGTAAAACAGTGATTTACTGTATTTGCATGGCTAGGCCGATGCCCGAGGCACCCCCATCGAAAAACTGTTGGTAGCATTGGCTAACTAGCACCAGATTTCTGAGTGCAGGGGACAAGCCGAGATGAGCTATGAGACATACGTTCACGCTCGGTATCATGTTTCAACACACTTTAGGTCAATATCACACCGGAATTCTCCTTTAAGCCTTGACCTTGCTGATCATGAAAATCAGTATCAGCTGTGGGCAGTATTGTTAATCCAAGCACCATTTACCCCTTTCAGTATTGCACCTCAACACATGTTAAAAACTGTTGTTTTCAGACACATATTACACATTGCACTTCACTACATCTCCTAAATAAAAATTTAATTACTATACAGACATCTCTAATAGTCCAGGCAAAGTAACGTTTTACGACAGACTAATTGTAAAATAATTTTTTTCAGCATAAATAATTTCTATGAGGTGTCCAGAACAACATACTAAAAGTCCTAAGAAATCCTAGTTGAGGAAATATGTTAAATCCTCATCAATCCGAGATGTGTGCCAATAAGGCCAGGCAACAATGCATCCCAATGGGGCTATTTTTTTTCTTTACTCCTATCAAAATGAAACTTTACACAATGAACATATCCATGAAAAGTATTTTTTTTGTATTACAAGTTTCTTTGAAAATGAATTTTAATATGCAAATGAGCTATTCACTAATTGAATATGCCCAAAATACACCCAAATAGGCTTAATTTTTTCCTTTACTCCTACCACAATAAAACTTTACATAGTAAAAGTATACATGAAAATTAACAAGTTTCTTTTTATTTATTGATTTATTTGATAGGGACCATGCATATTAATGAACATTGTGTATGAAATTAGACAGAGGACTGGGAAAATCTCTGCATACAGTATGTATTTGTGTGTTTTTTTTTTTTACTTCAATGTCACATAACTCAAATCCTTAACTCATTTTTGTTTTAATGGCATTCTATTCATCTATATCCTAGCTACTGTCAATGTGACAATATCTGAAGGGCAAGGTGTACAAATGGTGGGCCAAACAGTACAGGAGTACCTGAATTCGGCTGACAGCTATGCAATTTGTGACAGTAAAGGAATTGCTATTTCGGACACAGCAGAGACCAAAGGTAGGCCCATTTTACTGTTACAAAAAACAACAAGACCTTGGTCGTTAGTTTATTATAAGACACAAATCAAAGAAACAACTGATTGACGGATGTATTTTTCAAAACCATACAGAAAAAGGACAAAGCAAAAGGTACAGATTGATAATTACATGTAATGCTTATTACATTTTAAGATCTGGAATTTTGGAAAACACCAAGCCGAAAGCTGTATGCCATCAAAAACCAAGACCTGTCCAAAGTTAAGACAGGAAGACTTGAAAGCACCATGAAAAAGAAAAGGTAACTTGATTATTTTTGTTAAAGATTTTTTAAAACACAAATACTAGTGTCCCATCCACTGATAAGGTTATGGTGGTCCACCAAAGTCTAATTTGCCCCCCTCTGATTCGCTTTCATGTGCATTATTGTCTTTCAGCAGTGCTAATTCAGGTTTAGTGGGCTGTAGAAACAGACCAGCTAGAGTACCGGTATTCTATATCCCACACTCACCCATAGTCTCCTAGGAAGGATCTCTCCAGTCCGTGAACTAGTGAAACCAGAGAATGTCTAATAAGGGGAGAACCGCCACTCTCGGGAAACTTCCGGTTTCTGAACTGGTTGCAGTTCCTTTTCTGAATCCACATGAGGGCGCTCACGAATAAGTGCAAAATGAATGGAGGTCTATGGAGCTGTACCCCTCAAATACACTTTTCTCGGGATATCATTTTTTGCCCAGAAATTCGAATGTTGCAGTTGAAAGAGGGGGCAGAGGAAATACAAACCGCTGAGTATTATATTTTTTGAGTCACTTATTTGTTCTAAAAAGCCTTTCAAATGTGTCAATGACGTCATTCATTAGCAGAAAGCTAGTGTGTTGTGGGCAACAACGACCCAACCTGTAAGAAATCGAAAGGACGTGACTACTCGTTCATTCAACTTATAACCAGAAACCACAATCTTCAAATCTTAGATTTCTCAACTATAACCAGGTGAAAGAGACAAATTTAGCTGTCTAGCTCCATAGACCTCCATTGTTTTTGCACTTATTCGTGATCGCCCCTAGCGGAACTGCAACAGATTGCAGGTACAATGGAGTTAATAGGGAGTGATCCGGCTCTCCTGAAACACACACAGTGAGGTGAAGCACACACTAATCCCGGCGCAGTGAGCTGCCAGTTAGGTGCCTTCCTCAAGGGCACTTTAGCCGTGGCCTACTGGTGGTTCGACCGGGTTACAAGTCACCTAACCAGTACCCTCGGTTACAAGTGTGTGTGTGTGTGTGTGTGTGTGTGTGTGTGTGTGTGTGTGTGTGTGTGTGTGTGTGTGTGTGTGTGTGTGTGTGTGTGTGTGTGTGTGTGTGTGTGTGTGTGTGTGTGTGTGTGTGTGTGTGTGTGTGTGTGGGCCACGGCTGCCCCCAGTAATAGTAATACCTACATATTTTCCAAGATGGACCCTGAAGAAAATGAGGTGCTGGATGGCCTGCAAGAAGTTGAACTTGAAATCAAAAATGCTACTGCCAGGGTGTCTGAAAACCTGGATGAAAAGTTCAGCGAGCTCCGCATTTCTGTAGGGCATATTAACGCCAATGTCCTACAGGTTGTCCAACAGTGTGAGGTGTTGGAGGAGGTAAAAGAGAAAGTTTCTGAAATGTCTATGTCACTACAGATTGCCTCATGCCTGCGACAGGCATTGACATGCAGAATGTGTACAACTATTCCAGACACAGTCCTTGTTGTTACTGTATGCTGTGGGCAGATGGCAGGGTGTGGCCCTTGTGTTCAGACCTATCTAAATGAGAATGACACCTGTCTGTTGTGTAAGGCTCCAATGTTTGCCAGCAAACTGGTGTTTTTAAGAAGTCTAGCCGAGGCCCTGGCCGTAGCACGACTGGCTGGGGCACCTGCACCATATTCATAGGCGACCCAGGTTCGATTCCCGCCCGTGGTCCTTTCCACATCCCACCCCGACTCTCTCTCCCACTCACTTCCTGTCATTCTTCACTGTCCATTCCTTTTCACTGTCCACTTTCCATTCATTTCAAAATGTTCTTGTAAGATCCTGCTCAAAAGTCAATTGCACATAGGGCCTACTGATAATATTGCAACATTGAACGTAGGCTATGTGATCGCTCAAACTGTTCTTTAAAGTACAGAACTAACTAACACATTTACGAAGTGGCTAGGTAGAGGCACCAAATGTGATGGAAAGATTAAGAGCGAACAGGACACTCGGCATGGCTTTTTAGTATTTTGTGCTGCTCTGACAGTTCACTTTTATTGACTGTTAGTCTACTGTATTTGAGTTTGGAGATGTACTGTTTTGCAGCGACAGGCTACGAATGCCGACTCCACAACTGTCACACTTCCCAGCCAGGCCATGATGGGCTTTTTGTCACTGCATCCAAAAATGTCTCCCTCTGGATAAAGCAGGTTAAGACCTGTGCCGTGTTGCGCTCACTAAAGGGCGATTCCATCTCCGCTATTAAAGTAGCCCTGAGAAATGTTCGGTAACTCATGGAACACTTCCTTAAGTATACTGACAGTATTTACTCTGTTGATGTAATAGATTGCCCACTATGAATCTGTGACAATAACTCAAAGACAAACAATCCAAATGGATGACTTATTTAGGTAGCATTTTACCCTAACTAGGTTATGAAACTCACCACACTTATGGTGAGTTTCATTACAGTTGAATAATTTTGTATACACCTGAAACTGGTGTGTGCACAACCTCTATCAATGTAAATACAAAAAAAAAAAAAGGTTGTCACATTAATACCATCCTATCAGTTAAGCCAATTAGAAGCCAATAATTCTGACATTATTAATCATTTCGTATTTAAAATGTACAAAATTGGAAATGTCCTTGTTTGAGGTATCTTGTCAAGTTACCAGAGCACTGAAATATTTCACAGGTCAGAAAACTGTAACTGTAAAACAGAAAAAAGAAAGGAAAATAGCAAACTCATGTGCGATCTAAGCTTGTGAACTCAAGTCCTTGTGCTGTCCTTGTGTGAGCAAAGGAGTGTGTGTAACCTAAGCTAGTCGTGTCTCCTCAGCTGATGCCTTTAAGCACAACTAACTTCTCAGTGTTGCATTCAGACGACGCCTATGGGGCCTGTTAATCAGTCCAGCAAAGGAAAATAAACGCTCTTCTGGAGCAGAGTGGCTTGACCATGTGAGGGTGCCACAGACAGACAGAGACAGAGATTTTGTGCTTTATAGATAGATGTAATCACAGTGTTTCACAGAAAGTATTTTACAGTATTTTGAAAATACAAAAATACACAACACTGAAGTATTTTGATACATAATACGAAGGCATTTTCATCATCTCAATAAAATACAAATTACAAAATAGTATTTTGTATTTGAAATACGTATTTTAAATACATGTATTAGAAATACTGCCCATCCCTGCTAATACTGTAAACAACAGCCTAACAGAGAACTCGACTCCCCCCCTACCACCACCTAAAAAACCCTGGTGATGGCCCTTTACGCCTGTTTGCTTTTCTCCTACTCATATTATAGGCAACTTCTTGAAATAATTGTTTTAATACTTATATATTAATTGGTAGGCCTACACTTTAAATTTACTATCTGTACTATCTTGTCATATACACCAGAACGAGCATCAGGTGGCTGAAATGCAGTCATTTCCAACCTATTCCCAACTGCTGCATCTGCTTTGCACTGCATGACATCTGATTATAATTTCACCATAGGGTAGTCTACACAATTGTAGGCAATGGCTATATTTTGGATATAATTAGGCTAGGCTTAAATGTCACTCGGACAGACCGACAGAATTGTTTTTTTTTTTTTAGGCTACTCCAGCCGACAGTCTGTCCTGCACTGACAACATGTTACATAGCCTAAACAAATGTTATAGGCCTAGGTTTTTCTACTTTTTTTTACTTGTATGCTCGATTTTGAACTATCTACTTTGTGAATGAAGTTGTAGTTGTAGGTTCCAGCTGTGAGCGTTTGTGTCCTGTTTGCGGAAGAAAGGTCATGACCGGCATGCTAAGAGCCTAAGAGCGCTCTGGCACAGTTGACCCCACAATATACCCAGATGCGCAGAGAGGGGACTGCACGCCAAACGAATCCCCACGTCTACTATGCAGAGTACGCGGGGCACAAATTACACGCGGACCAAAATGAGAAGCTGGTGGATTTCGGGGTGACAGAAGTTATAGCCACAGATGGATTCAGTGGTAAAATTTTGGGATTTTCGGTAATGCCAATCAAGAACAACCTTACGATTTATGATGACGTATACAGGGAGATGCTTAAACTATGGCCTTTTTGACCAGTTAAGAGTGGATCACGGTCGTGAGTTTTACTTGTGTCTGTACCAGCAAGACAACCTCCAGGCCTTCCGCACAAATGTCAACAGACCCCCCTTCATTCAAAGCCAATCAAAGCAGAACCATGCCGCTGAAAGAAAGTGGGTCGAGATCAACTCCAGAATAAACTACCCGATTAAGCATATATTGTGCGCTTTCGTCAACAACGGATTTTTGGACATCGATGACCCGTATGTGAAACACTGTGTATCCACCATAGCTTCAAAATGCTGCACAGTTGGGATACGCAATTTCATACAGGCCTGGAATGCACACTCGATCTAAAGGCATACCTGATTCCCTGTTCGGCGCTAACCTGAGAACCGCTCGAAATCCCACCCCAGTTCCTCCCACCTGGTGTCGACGTTGCCAATGACTACATCAGGAACGGTGGAACCCTGGCTTTTCCCTCCCCCTATGGACGGGACCCCCTCCATGGTGACCCAGAACTTCAGATGCAGAGGGAGACATTGCTGCATCCTGAAACTTATGAGTACGTGTTCTACTCATGTCTCACAGGTAGAGAAGAGCTGTTCTGGGAGGCTTTGGAGACCTACATGAGCATTACTAATGGACTTGAGCTGTAGCCTACAGGCCAATGTCTATTTGCTGTTGAAATTAATAAATGGATAAACTGATAAATTACTCACTGTTGTGTCTTCGTTTAATGAAACCTAGTCTAGTGTAATGTGTTAAATAAGCAAAAATGCCCCATGTCAAACAGTGCTTGGGGTAGCCTTTCAACCACTGTGCCGGGGCACACTAGTGTGCCGTGAGAGATCATCAGGTGTGCCGCAGAAAATTACCCAAATGTACCCCTCACTGGTCCAGAAAAGCAACTGTTGCATCAAAGAATTTATGACCACATCCTCTCATTGATTGTATGATTGCACTATTTGTGGTATGCAGGCATTGTACAACGGGGGCCCCATATCCAGTATTCACAGAATCATCACAGTTCATAACAACAATTAAATTAGATATAGTCACCTACAAATGAAACAGAGGGTGCTTGTTTTATTGAGCAGGTCTTGCATAGAAGCCATAATAAGGCCATATCTGTGTATTATTTGAAATTTTAGGCTATGGTATGTTTATTTTTTTCTTCACACAGGATGTTAGTGTGCCGTGGGACATTTTAAGTGTCAAAAGTGTGCCGTGGCATAAAAAAGGTTGAAAAACACTGGCCTATAGGCCTGTATAGCCTAGACTGACGTCGATGGCAAAGCATTCTGCTTAATTTTTTGTTATGGCATGGCCATGGTATTCAAATATACTGTAGATATGTTCAATAGGCTGAAAGTTATGTTTAACGTCCCATCTCCCAAAAATCGGCGAAGTTTTATTTATTAATCTGTAAGTAATGAGTCAAAATCACGAACAACTTCAGATCACTGACATAGGCAGCAGGTGTACCTGGTGTTACAAGGACTGTGTCCACTCTGAGACAAGTATTTTGACAATTGGTCATTGAGCGTCCTATTGAATCGCTCTACCATGCCATCGGATTGAGCATGGTATGGGGAAGTGCGCGTTTTCACAATTCCAAGCAGGGAACAAAGCTCATTTATCACATCCGATTCAAATTGTCTGCCCTGATCTGTGTGTATTGATTCAGGAATACCATGATGCCTAATGTACTTCTCTTCTTTCAGTGGGAAAAGACTGACATAACGAATAAAATAGTCTTCAATGACCAACACTTACCGATGTCCCTGTGATGTTATAAGGAGCTCAGTTATATCTGCGGCAACTTTCTGAAACTGCCTGTCAGAGCAAATGGGCTGCAAGGGCGCTTTCTCATGCGGAGTTGGGGAACCCTGTTTTTGGCATGGCAGACATTCACTACAAAACCTATAAATGTCTCGTGACATGTATGGCCAGAAACAGATTTTCTTAGCTTTTTGCAGAGTTCGTTCTGAACCTAAATGTCCACTGAACTCATTGCCATGAAGAGCTTTCAAGGCCGTTGGTACAGGCTGTTCCGGTAAAACAACTTGATAACCCTGACCAGCATGAGGATGGGGTTTGAACGCACGACAAAGTATGCCATTACGAACACTGAGCTTGGGGAATTCATGCCAGAGTTTACGCACTACTGGAGTGGAGTCTTTTAAAACTCCTATAGGCGGTCTCCTTTTGCCCTTCTCTTTCCAAGATAACACAGTCAGCAGGGAATTATCAGCGAGCTGCTGTTTCCGTAACTCATCCACATCAATGGACAAGGAAAGGCAAGTATTCGGAACCCCCAGAGCGTCGCTATCCCTTTCACCAGTAGATGTCGCTGATTCCCCGGTAATGGTGGAGGTTAAGGAGGTTAAGGAGGTACACACTGAATAGCTTTAGTTTCAGTATCAATGCTAGGCCGTCTGGACATGGCGTCCGCATTCGCATGCTGTCTGCCTTCTCTATGAATGATTGAGTAGTCATAAACACCTAGTTCAAGAATCGACGTAAGGGCTTATGGTCAGTGATTATCTTGAATGGGGACCCCGAGAGAAAATGTTTGAAGTGTCTTACAGACCACACTATGGGGCCACAGTTCGATTAGATGCATTTGGCCCATTTTTGCTGAGCAAGGGTAAAGTGTGTGACTTCAGCATTCTAATGACATGTTCTCTGTTGTTTTGCTTTTGAGCTAGCACTGACCCTATGCAAGTCTGAGAAGCATCTGTGTAAAGCAAAAATAGCTGAGAGAAATTGGGGTGAGCCACAATCAGAGGATTAGTTAGTGCATGCTTTAATGACCAAAAAGCATCCTCACAGTCATGAGTCCAATTGAACAATGCTCCCTTCTGGGTAAGAGCATGCAGAGGTGATGCAAAGGCCCGAAAAGTTTCTCACAAACGCGATAGATAATGCAACATAAGCCAACAAAAGGCTCTCACCTCAGTGGTGGTTTTGGCGTGGGCCATTCACAAACCTTTTCAAGGTTCTTTGCATCCGGCTGAAGGCCCTGACTGGAAACAACGTGACCTAGGAAAGTGACCTGGCTACATGCAAAATGGCATTTGTTTGGCTTCAAATTAAGGCCGGCTGAGCGGAACCGCCAAAGACCTCCTCTAGACTTTTAAGGTGCTCTGGAAAAGTCTGATTGAAGACTAGGATGTCAAGATAAATTAAACATTCCTTCCAATGAAGGCCACGAAGCACCAGCTCCATCAACCTCTCTGAAAAGTAGGAGCGTTGGTTAGCCCCATGGTCATAACTTTAAATTGGTAAAGAATAAGTCCATGGTGCTGAACAGGACCCTGATAAGCTGTCTACCGCATCTGCTGGACGTGGCAATGGGTAGGAATCTTTTACAGTCACAGCATTTAGTTTTCTAAAGTCGATGCAGAACCTGTAACTGCCATCTCTTTTCTTCACAAGAACAATTGGAGAGGACCATGGGCTACAACTCTCTTCAATATGTCCTACTCCAGCAGTTTTTGGACCTGCCTGCTGTCTATTTCCAGCCCATATTAGGGGATGTTCGATAGGCCAGCTGTCGATCGGCTCTGCATTTCCTGTCCCTGATGGCATGCTGAACTTTATCTGTACGCCAATCTCTCTTCATGAGCACTGAAGATGTCTGCATATTTGAGGATTAAACCCTCCTAATTGCTGCTGCTGCTGACTATCGTGCAGTTTGACTGAGGTCAACTTTTAGGGAATGCCCGAGGCAGTCTGCATTTAATTCAACTAATGAAAAGCTCTTCCCAGACTGATTGACAACTGAGTGAAATTCTCCAATGTGTGTCACCCGACACATGACAATCATCATTAGTAGGGTTCATGACGCGAATGCAAGCTACACCCCTTTTCACAGAGGTCAATGTGCGTGCTACCAACAGACTGGGCATGTTATATGTGTCAGGTTCTAAGATGCTAGTGTAATTTGGACTGTATTCCAGCTCACACAAATTCGACTAAATCTTAACTAAGACATTCATTTGACTTTGAGCAGGAATTGTCACAGGTGATAAAGTCACAGCACTGCATTTTAAAGGAGCTGTCTGTGTGCAACACAGTAATGGAACAGTCCAGTTCCAAAGTTTTAAATGCTTTGCTGCCAAGTCAATCACTGCATGATGTTTCTGCAAAAAGCCCACCCCAGGATTAAAGACTGGGTAGCATTGCGTACTACCTGGACATTATGATGAAAACATTCCTCACCTAGCCTGATGGTGACAGAGAGCGTACCCAGTGTATCTAAATAATCTCCCGTTACCGACTTTGCAAGGACATACGATTTCTGAATTGGCCCTCTCTGTAAAGCAGGAATTGACATTTTCAGGGCTTCACTAATTAAAGAAATCTCAGAGCCTGTATCTAGAAACACTTACACAGCAGTGTCCTCAAGAACTGCAAACACATAAGATGTTGGTGTGATGTTTGTAATGTCTGATTGAATAGTCTGTGGGGCCACACTGTCCTTACCAGCAGATACCTGGCCCATAGTACCTACTAGCGTGCGTTTCCCTGATGAATGATGTCCCCGTCATCGAAGCTCACATGCTGTTCACACTCTCTGGACGATGGGCGTGGTGCGAGGCGAAAACCTGCTGGGTGATCTGCTGTCAGCTCTCCTCGGCCTGGCCTGGATCGATGGACGGCGGGAGTGATACTGACCCGCAGTAGTCAGAACTGGGGCGGTGGTAGTAGTCACTGCTGCTTGAAGATCGTCGTGGAGAAGATGGAGGGGTAGGTGAGTACCTACTGTCCCGACGTCCTGGTGAGGTGCTGTAGTGGGTGTAGTCACCTCGTGGCAGGGATGAACGATAAGGTCTGGGGCGCTCTGGAGATGATGTTGGAGAACCCCAATACGCCTCTCTCTCCCTTGTAGTTCTGGTCCAGTCAGGAGAATACTGCCTGTCTCCATGAGTCACCCTATGGGGAGGACTGTACGTGGCTACATGGTCGTGGCGTTTCTGAAGACGATCCACCTCGAGTCTGAGGGCTCGCACATCGGCATATAACTCTTCCACAGCTCTCAAGCTCAGGCGACTCACTGGACTGACATGCTGTACGTTTTGCTGACACCATAGCCGATATTGCCTCAGCTGGGGAGGTGGCAATTGAAGTGGTGACTGGTTGAGAGCTAGATGGGGCTGAAAGCCTCAATGCCTCTTGATCCCGCTCCCACTTACAGGCAATGTCCAATGCTTCCTCTAGGGTCGTTGCCCCACGTTCATGACATTTTGTTTGAAGAACTGGATCCAAACCAGTGACAAACCGCCTGAAACGTTCCATGGTAATGGCAGGCCGACCATAATTTGGAAAAGCTTCTAGCACCAGTCGTGTGATTTCAGCTGCATATACTTCCAATGGCTCTTTGGCCAAACATGGTCTGGCATTGATAAAGGTTTGAAAATGTAGCAAAAATTGTTTCCTCCAAAAAATGTCATTAAGCTTGACAATACATTCATCATAATTCCCCTTCACCAATTCTGGCAGAGATAACCAATGTGCTAGTGCATCCCCACTCAGCCTTGTGGGAAGAATGGTGGCTAGATTTTGTCGTTGGTCATCCGTGTATGCTTTCACGGCGAGTTCTAGTCAAGCTTTCCAGAGCGAAAAACTTTCTTTATCTTTCCCATCTCCGTGGAAACATGGCGGGAGCTCGGCTCTATAGTGAATAACTCTCCTAGTATTCTTAGCATCATCCGCTTTACTAGGTCCAGGCAAAGGATCATCCCACTCATCTTGTGACATTTTCGAATCGCGGCAAAGTAGAAAAAATATATATGGCAGGGAAGGCTATACAGTCCAACATAGAAAGAACAGTCAAACGTGCAACAGCTCGTCTTTACAAAAATGTTCTTTTTGTTGTTGTTGCAAGTTACAGTCCACTCACCAAGTAGGCTAGCTATAGCCCCACAACTTCGTGAAGAACAGCAACGACTGCTATCGTAGTTTGCCTTGGTTGTAGAAGGCGCCAAGAGGATGAATCGCGGCAAGAGAAAAACAACGCTGCCACCAGTATGTAACCTGATAATTTGTGGGTTTGCAGAGTTCACACTCTCCAGCCTCTTAGACGTGGGCAAGACGAAGACAGGTTACACTTCGGTTATAACTTATTTTATTCACACAACCAACTTAGACAGACAACCAGCCTAACGCGCGCTCACTTCTCTCCAGCTTCACTCCAAACGTCCGGTGGGGAAAACCATTCCCCCCGGAATCAAACACCCAACTCTCAATTGTATGGGGAACTAAAATCCTAATATGTTATTACACCTAATATGTTATTACACCGTGCTGAGGAGGGAGTTCCATCTCCACCACGAGCCGGGCCATGCGGAGTGGGTGGTAGGCCGAGTCGTGCTTGCAAGAGGGCATGCCCTTGCCAGAGTGCCGAATCTGTTGGTGATAGTGACTCATAAAAGACTCAATATCTCCATTTCTAGAAAAAAAAAAACGGGATTTTGATGAAAACTAGCCACTGTTTAGCTTGGGATTTCTCGGGAACAGAGGCGTGTAGAAATACACGTTTTGCACCCACTGAGAGCTTAAAGTCTCACCTTTCAAACGAGCCATTGTATGTGTTCATAGCTATAACACAGAATATGCTGTGGCTGTACAAAAATCATCAACAATGGTCTAGATTGCTGGCACTCTAGGACAAAGCTTCCGAAAACAGCTTGGCATTCAATAAGTTAACAGAGGAATGGATAAGGACTGAATGAAATAAAATGACATTAAACAAAATAATAATATAATAAAAACATTGTTTACAATACTATAACACAACTAACAATTACATTCAGTCGTCTCTTGATAATTTCTCCAATTAATCAGTTAGTTTTTTGATCAATGAAATGTGAAAAAATTATGAAAATGCTTAACGTGGTTTAATGTAGCCTACCTAAACCACGATCAACCATTAGGCCTAGGCCTACCAAATTTCTCTGTCATATTGATCCTGATGACCACTGAAAAATGTAAAAATATCGAACCCAAAAGTTGCAAGTTTTTCACTTCATATTTATATTCGTGACAAATGTTAGTAATATTAGGCATTTTGTTGTGTTATATATAACATTATTATGTGATTTGCAAAATATAGCTATTTATGTAATTTGACTACATTTCCCATGACGTAGGCTACACTGTTCATTTCAATTGTGTGTGCTTACCACGAGTTCGCTGAAATTTGTAGTTCACTCAAGCACAAGTTGAAGTTCATTATCATGTAGGCTACTCATTAAATTATTTATCAGTACATTTATTGTGCTGAAGAGACAACAGAATATTAATGAAAAAGAACTGAAATGGGAGTACTAATGATAACATGAATTGACCAATCACAGGACATCTCGTTTTGATATATAAACCGATGCATATGGCAAGCCATTTTAACATTTACCCGCTAAGTTTGACTATCCGGAATTAACATTGTAGATATCAACAACGTCTTTCTGACTAGTCGCAATTATATTTTGGATAGTTGAAATTGTCATTCAAGATATCTGTAACGTAATTGTGACTAGTCGAAACGTCAGATAGAGATATCTGTAATTTAGTTTTGACTAGGCATACATACATCTGATCAAGTTTCAGTAGGTTTGCTGTGGCAGACGGCAACACCTGTACTGAGCTAACGTTATTTGGCAGGTCATGTTATTATACCAACAACAGGAAAATGCCACAGTAACACAATCATTTATCTGCAAAGGCTGTTGTGTCATATAATTGTTTTTCATGGAATGTTTTCCATAAAATACGTCGATGCACTACATGAAATATGCAACTTCTCGTGACAGAAAATATGTGTGGAGAGCGTCACTTGGTGAAGAGCTGGTCGAGGTCTGAATTCACAGGGTACATACCGGACCATTTTCCCCGAGGCATCTCCAGGGATGAAGTAGCCTGGCGAGCCAGACCCACATTAAAATGTAGGGTCTGGGCACTCACTGTTCGCAGTGCTCAGTCCGAGGGGCGGGATAGCACCTCTGCACGCAATAGGACAGCGGCAGCGCTATGAGTCCCATGCGTTTCCCACCAGCGGAGCTAGTTGGCTAGTTCAAACGTTTGCCAACATAATAAAAGCTTAACTCGAGGCACACTGTTCGCCAGCAGCAACATCCATCTTATTTGTTTTCAAGTAGCAGGGAATTCAAGCCAAACCGTTGCAACTCTGCCATCAATCATTATGTTAAGCCCACCTAACGACTCTATACATGATTTCAATGGCCTGATTAAGTTTCGATTTCTGGAGCTCACAAGCCAACGGAGAGTTGCTAGACTAGCCCTGGCAGCAAATGTAATTTGCTGCCGCTAGGGGCGCGTCTAGATTTCTAGGCTAGGGATGAAGGTGAGTTAATCAAATTTATCAACCTATGTAGATGTTATATGTACATTATGTCTTTCTCTTTGCACACCAGAAATGTGTTTGACTGTGCCTGCCTCGGTCCTATTTCTAGCATTTCGTTATATCATTGTTCAAATACGCAAAACGAAATTGAGCGCACGGAATCGTCACCTTGTGCCATTCTCAACTTGGAAAATGAAAATTGAAACAAGGAAGTTGGGAGACAGGGGGGAAAGTGACAAAATAAAAGTTGCGTACGTCGTTATGTCTGTCCGGTGCCAGACCGGCGGGGATGCCAATGGACGCCTCATCACGCCAGGTACACTGATGGTTGTAAAACTCTTTAGGATTAGTGCTAGGGAATTTAAAAGGACGTAAAAAAGGATAATTAAAAAAGGTCCTGTTTTGTTCTTCATTTCAATAAAGAAACTGTATTCAGCAATTTGTCATTTATTATTAAAAGACGGAGCATCTTACATGCGACTTCACTGTATGATCTCTGTACTAAATCTGATCTGTAATAACAGTAATCACTCATTAATAGAACCGGTACTGACACCTTGTGGTAAGACGTGGAACTACAGATATCACCACAGGTCTGTGTAACCATAGACATAATATACATAGACGCCGCATTGGCTGCTGGAAACAAGAAATGCGGCCGCCATCTTGGACCTGTCATACTCCTCATTGCGTTGCAGCAGAAAACACAAGATGACAGCACTGTGCAGCATGTTCCTGCTCAAATCGGGCGGACCATACCGGGATTTACTTTTCACAAGTAAGATTTAACATTACCGTACTATTGGTTGTATTTTGTATTTTCGAACAATGTGGCCTGTATCATAGCTACATGTATGACCTTTGCAGCAAAAAAAAACGCGTGAAAATCTGTTCGGCATTCAGTGAGATATGATTAATTAAGTGTGCTGACAGCTCATTGCACCGCCAAACAGATTACACTGAGTGGAGGGATGACCGGTCCAAGATGGCGGCTCCAAATCTCGTCAGCGCTAGTAGGGAGCAGCGGTCGATGCGGCGTCTATGTATATTATGTCTATGTGTGTAACGCTTTGCAGTGCATTGTTCCACTTGCCCCACCTTCTGACACAAATCGAAAATTGAGTTGTCATTTCAATTTTTCATTTTTCTGGTGTACTCGGCAAGTGAAGAGTTAGATTTTTTTTAACGTTTGTAGATTTGTAGTCATTTCACATTTTTTCTGTGGAAAATGCCTAAAAGAAATAGGTAAATTATATGTTTTGAATTTTAAATTCGTACCTGGACTGGTCCATTACCAATGAAGGGGAGGCTTGGATGGGGTGGGACGGGTGGATAGAGCAGATCTCTCTCTGGTAATGAGGTGTGCAACTGCGTGGGTGGACCAAGCGCAAGTGTGGTACGGGTCAGTCAGTCAGTCAGTCATGGACTATCAGCACTTTATTCAATTCAGTGTAAACCAAGGGGCCCAGCGTGTCACACAGGCCGAGACATATCAAGGGACCGTCTGGAGGCGATCTTTAAGGTAAGCTGTAGAGGCTAAGCCTAAACTTAAAGCCCCGAGGGGTTATTCGACTGGGCACTTAATTGACGTGCTATATAGCCACTTGTGTCTATGAAAGGCATCCCAAACGTAACATGCCGTTTAAAAGTTATTTATTGCTCACCACAAGTTATATTATAAAATTCCAGTGCTTAAACGTACATAAACTATACAATGTATCGTCAGCCAGTATGGCCTGCCACAGCAAAGCGGTCAAAAAACATGTGTGCTCCCCCTGCGTCAAGCAACACCTGTCACCTGTACGATAGTTCCCCCTTAACATAGTGACACCTAGTGGACCAATTAACATTCACATAAAAAATGGCTCCTACACACCCGCCCCTATATGGCTAGAAGACATAACAATTCCAAACATTACAATTCAGGAGCCATGCTGAGACACAATAATGAGCACAGTTTACCATACACATACACACATCCTATACATTGACCTGGTGCGTTACTTGAAAACCTATGATAATCTGCTAACCTGTAGGCTCATGCAGTAAACAAAGCTTAGTCACAGGCCTTTCAATGACACTTGCCTTTGTCTGCAGGCGCACTGAACGTACAAGACCTCTTTTGTCACAGAAAGCTTCTAAGACTCTTCCCAGAGGTCATGAGCCACGTGGGGCAGTAGGATCCATAATGATTACAATATCCCCAGGTTTGAGATTGTTCTTCCTTTGGTTCCATTTCTGCCTCTCCTGCAACAAAGGCAGATATTCACGGATCCACCGTTTCCAGAAAATATTAGAAATGTACTGGACTTGTCTCCACCTCTTCCTGATGTACAAGTCGCGCTGCTCAAACAGTCCTGGTGGTAAAGATGGTTTTCCTTTCATAAGCAGGAAATTGTTGGGAGTAAGGGGCTCAAGGTCATTCGGATCATCGGACAACTTGGTGATAGGTCGGTCATTTAAAATGGCCTCAGCTTCACACATGACTGTATGGAATCCATCATCATCCAGTCTTTGCTGCTAAAGGACAGCACTGAGAATCTTCCTCACCATACGAATGAGACGTTCCCAGACACCACCAAAATGTGACCCTGCTGGAGGATTGAAGGTCCATTTAACTCCCTTTTGCTGCAACACTCCTTCTATCCTTGCATGGTTCACAGATGAGAGCGCCTCCCTAAGTTCTCTCTTTGCTCCTATGAAATTAGTTCCATTGTCTGACTGTATATGAGCAACTTGATCCCTTCTACAGATGAATCGACATAATGCATTAATGCATGCATCTGTATCCAATGAGTTGGCTACTTCTAAGTGGACTGCTCTACTGGAGAAACTGGTGAAAATCACACCATAGCGTTTGACTGTGCCTCGTCCTCTTTTCACCTCTATCGGTCCAAAGTAGTCAACTCCCACATTGGTCAAAGGTAGATTGTTAGGAAGAATCCTTTCCTTTGGCAAATCTGCCAACTTCTGTACAATCATCCTACTGTTATGTCTCCTACAGAAGCAACACTCATTTATGACTCTTTTGACAGCTGTATTTGCCCCTGTAACCCAATATTTCCTCCTCAGGGTGGACAGCGTGTGACTTCGACCGCTATGACCAAGCTGCTGATGAATATCTTTCAGAATAAGCATGGCTACATGTTGATCTTTGGCTAAAATCAGCGGGTGCTTAGCTGCCTCTGGCAAAGAGCCTCTGGTCAGTCGCCCCCCAACCCTTAGGAGCCCATCATTCAAACACGGGTCCAACTTGTATAGAACACTTCGTCTGTTCAAGGCACCTTTCTCTGATGACAGAGCAGCAATTTCTTCAGAAATCTTTGCTGCTGTATTATAACTTTTATTAAGTATTATTAAGTCCAGCCTCACATAGATCCTCCATCGACAAAGCTCGTCTTCCTGGCATCCTGACACTCTCCGTGCTGGCATTAGAAGAGTCCAACTCCTTCCTCTTGCGAGCCATGTTCAACAGCATCTTCCTCAACTTAAGGAGCCAGGATACAGCTACCTTTAGTCTCCTCCAGTCTGAGAAGTAGACGATAAGACGGTTGGTACCATAAAGTGGATCCATCGCATGGACTGCATTCACAACAGCTTCCTTCTTGACCTCCAGGTCATCTGCCTTGATCACAGTGTCCCACCACATTGGCTGGCCAGCCTTCTTCTGGCTTATACAGGAACCTTGGACCCTTTATCCATCTGTTGTCATTAATGAAGTCGCTGATCCTCACACCTCTGGATGCATCATCCGCTGGGTTTTCCTTGGTGTTCACATATCGCCATTGTGATGTTTTAGTTGCCGCTCTTATCGCCAAAACCCTGTTTGTCATAAAGGTATGAAAGCGCTTGTCCTCGTTCATAATATACTTAAGCACAGATGTGCTATCTGTCCAAAAGATAGATTCTTGCAACGGAAATCGCAGCTCTGTCTTCAACATCAGGTCGATGCGAACAGCAAGAACGGCAGCAGTCAGCTCTAAGCGAGGAATGGTGACTGCCGTAATCAATGACATCGACGCAAAAAATACGTCGACGCAAAATATGAGCGCCGATTCGTCAAGCATAACGTGTGCTGCTAAATATTTTTAATCTTACACCTTCAGTGTTTTTTTATACGTTGGCTAATCTGTGGCTGGGCACCACGAAATCAAAACCGGGCACCACACGTTGATGTTCTATGTTGTAGGCCTACTATTTAAATTAAAGATAAGATAAAATAATTTAATTGAGCTGCACTTTTTACTCACACAGCCTTTCCTCGCCCCGCCCGCTGCTCCTCCTCTGCATGTGCATTTAACAAAATATTCACGATTGTTGTTGCCACATAGAAGCACTGCATAGAACACAGTGGGCTAAATTGCTATTAAATCCGCTTAGCATCGTGACCATCTGCGCAAATTTGTTCAAAACTGCTGCATTAAAGTTAAAGTAAACTCTGCTAAGGTCTTATCACAACATAGTACATTGAGAAGACTAAACTAAGCTAAGTTACAGTATGCAATCAAGCAGTATCTCAAAGCTAACATTAGAATACTGTTTGGATGTCAAGTTTAGCATGCTTACTTGCAGCTGCTTGTATTCGTTATTCATGCAGGGCTCATTTTATTGACTCTGTTTGCAAAATGTTTGCAAAATCCCGATGTAAATGGAAAAGTGTTTTCCAAGACTCAAAAGTGTTTGTCCAAAGGAGAAGTACGAACCGTTATTTGAACTAATTACTTATGAATTGCATCCACACATCAGCAGCCTTTTAACTGTGTTAATGTTAATTGCAAGGATTCCCACCCGAACATCTTAAAATGACAGGCACTCAATTAGACATACACTATTGAACTTTATTGAATGCTACCTCTGACTAAGAATGCATTACTTTGCACTTGTATAGTCTTTTATTTTGTAATCTTAAAAGCAATAAACCTATATTGCAATGTTAAAGAATTCATGTTTTTTCATTCAGATATGTAAATAAACATGTATAAGTTGCTATTAGTGAATTAATGGGGAGATAATCGATAATCGAATCGAACTGAAAAAATGAATCGTTAGATTAATTGATGCATCGAAAAAATAATCGCTAGATTAATCGTTTAAAAAATAATAGTTTATCCCAGCCCTACTTTAGAGGTGTTACTCTGGCTTTGCCTATCAGGAATGCAACGTGACTTGTCATTTCTGTTGTTTTGCATCTTGATATACCCGGACTCACTAGCATCTGAAAAATTATGAAGTTGAGCATGTACAATGTTTCCAAAATCTTTAGGTTTCATACATCTTTCAATCTTGAACTCGGATAGGAGAAAATGAGGCCTGAGCGACAGAGAGAAAGAGAGAAACGGAAGGAGGCTGAAATGCAGCGCCAACTAGAATTGGAAAAACAGGACGAATTGGACAGACAAAGGGAGCTAGAAATGGAAAGAGAGAGAGAACAGGAAATCCAGAGACAGAGGGAAGAGGAAATGGAGAGAAAGAGACAAGAGGAAGAAATGCAAAGACAAAAACAAGAAGAAATGGAGAGTCAGACAAAGGAAGAAGAACAGGAGGACAAGGGAACATTCTGGGAACAAACTGATGATGAGTGTAGTGATGAGAGCAGTGATGAGAGGGAATCACAGGATGAGACAGATGGTCCGGTCCAAGATAAGAGCAAAGATCCTTGATTACTAGCAAGATAGAGCAACGTAATTCGTTACTATGGGAGCAAAATGGGACAGTTCCGGTCTGCATAAGTGGGAGTGTCACCTTACGTCACTAAATAAACTTTCTCTCTTAATAAGCAATAAGAACAGATAAACATAATTGTGTTCACAATATCATTGTCTATAATCATGTATGATACCAATGAATCATTCTTTAGGACATGATATAAATAATTTAATTAGTCATGTGTGCCGAGCTAGCTAGCTAGCTAGCTAACAAAAGCTTAAAACGCCATACAAGTGGATGGGAGTAGCTATGGCAATACAGATATGCGCTAACAAGTGACTAGTAGTTGAAGGACTTCGCTCAAACTTAATATACTGTTCCAAATTCCCTTGAGTATAAACTATCCACTTTAACTAATGTCAGTAATGTTATTCAGCTAGTTGTCATTTCAAAGAAATTACACTTCTCCGTTTAAAATGTTACCTTAGCTAAGAGGCTAGCTAGCATGCTAACAACTGGACAGTAACTGGCAGCAGCATGGTCTGATATTAAGTTATTTTATTACAAATCTGAACACTAAAAAATTACACTTTTAGGCTTGAAATGATCCCAAACACTTACAGATTATGACAAAATGTTCCAAAAAACCCTCAACAAATCCAGAAAGACATAATGACCAATTTATTGGTAAAATTCCACAAGTCTCCATTGACATTAGTGCAGCGAGGGTTTACTCTGGTCTGCATAAAGGGGATTTCCCCCCCCCCCCCTTGCAATAATCGAACGCGGAAATTGTCGAACGTTTGCGCCTCTCGCTCCGCTTTAACCCTCTCTGATAAGAGTATGAGAAGGAGGTTCATTGGATGGGTCAATGGAAAGATGAAAGAGCGATATCAGACAAAAATCGAGAGGACCATCATGAGACAAGAGGAAGAAGGTGAAGAACCTTATTTTCAAGGTAAGTACCCAATAAATCTGTAAATATTCTGACTGAGATCCTTGTTTAAATTCACATCTAAATTGGCCTGGAAGCCATGAATTTAACCCTGCCCACAAAATTTGAGGTTGGGAAATTCGGTCTGGACTTGTTCCATTGAGAAGCAACTATGCCTGAACTAGAGCAGTTTGGCGAGTTAACACCAATCAAATTGTCTGGGCGGGCTTTATAAGATGATTGACAGATGAGCAACGGTGCAGGAGCAGGGTACAGTTGAAACGCCCCATAATCACATCCCAATCATGCAGTATCAGAATCAAATTCTAAATAGAAGTTTGGCTACATCATAGAATTGTGTGTTTTTACTGTATGTCTTCATCATCCTTACATTTCAATGAGTCATCACATTTTTTCTCTCTGCAGTATTCAAAGGATACATGACCCGGGCCAAAAGAGAGCAGTAGAATCGCAAGAGCCTAGTGGATGCAGAGGCAAAAAGACAAAATCTAGAGTCATCCTGGCTTGAGTGGGAAAAAGAAAAGAAAGAGAAAAAGATAAAGAGGAAAGAGCAGAAGAAAGAGGCCAGAAGCCAAGCCCAGTTGGCCCGCATTCTCAAACTGAATGAAGAGGCTGACAGGAACCTTAATAAGTATAATGGCACTAACATATACTCCTCCCAGAACAAACTCTTGAGGAAACAGATGATTGGCTGGGATAGGAAAAGAAAATAAGATGTACCGCAGAGCAGTACAAAATATGACCGCCGCCCAGTCCAGCACATTTTTTCCACAAAAATAAATCACGCTGAAAGGCCTATATGATTCTAACTGTCTCACTAAATTGCATTATCCACACTCAATTCTCACTGGTATCTGCTAGACAACAAGTACCAAAACATGATTAGTTCATAGATTTCACATGTAAAATTCATTTTATACAACTCCACCCCCATCTTGCCTGTTCATAATTCTGAGAAATTCTTAATTGTGTGCATGTACATGTTTATGTGTGTGGGTGTGTGTGTGCGTGCTTGTGTGTTTGCCTGTGTATGTGTGTTTGTGCATGCATGCGTACATATGTCTACTGTGTGAGTATGTGTCATACGTATGATTACTGTGAATGTATGTGTGTGCGTGTGTATCTGCTTATGCACATGTGTGCACATGGAATGGGTTAACATGACCCCTGGAGGCAAACATACGGAAAAAATTGGTCATCCTAGTCCCTACGGTTCTCAAGATATTCACAGAAAACTGTGTCTGCCCTACCCTACTTGGGGGGTCCAGTACAGCGGGGGGGCTACAGATCAAAACAAAAAACGATGGTTCCATGCTATCCATGTAGGGTTACATGCCCACCAAGTTTCGTGTACCCCGGTCTTTCAGTGTCCCGGGAATCCTTGTTGGTGTACGGTCACTAAATGTACACATTAATTATTTTATTGTAAGGCCCCCCATGAACGAAAGTTCACAAAACTTGGCATGCATTCGGAGGGTGTCATAATGATCCTACACTTTCAATTTTGTGCAGTTTTGACCATGTCAGCCAGAGATATTGTGATGAAAACACCTAATTTTTTGCTTTTTAACTAGGTGGCGCTATACTATCGCTATGCTATCGCTGCGCGGCGGTCATAATAATGAGAGACGTGTTATATGTAGTTGAATATTAATTCGTGTTAACGTTTACCATGTACCAGACATACCGTGTATGCCTTACTTCTTTAGAGCCGTTTGCTAATGTTATCATTATCAATCCAGTTCAATGGTGGTTTGTCAGCTACCAAACAGAAGTTTGTGTGTGCGTCTGTCTCACTCAGTGGGACACACGCATCACAGCGATATGAGTGCTGGGCGCTACCTGAAGGAGAGATTTTAAAACTTTGAGAGATATGTTTTATACCTTTTGACGTTGATGCCGTTTAGAACAGAAACATCTGACACCACGTTATTTTCTTCTGCTGATTTATGTTATGTGGTTGACAAATCTGGCAGCTTTTTTTTTAGAAAAATATAGACAGAAAAATTGAAACCATGCAGTCTTAAATTACAAATCAAGCACTAATTCAATAGCTACTTTTCAGGCTTATTGTTTTCTTAAATTATTTAAATGTGTTGACAAAGGACATTTTGTGATGACCTGAATTATGTCTTATAGTCAGCAAGCAATGCATCATCAAGACTGTGTTGTAAGATGTTGATGAAAGCATTTTGCACAGTTAACCATATCCAGTGCAACCATCCATAAGTTCAATAAATGTTCCTTTTTTAAATTGAGACTTATAACATTTGTTATCTTCCTTTGTGTAATTATGTGTCATTTGTATGATGTAAATTGAGGGAGCAAAATAAAAGCAGTATCGGCTCCAAATATCGGCTCAAGAAAAAAATCGGCAGCCTGTATCGGTCATCGGCTAAGGCTGATGGAAAAAAATCGTATCGGCACTAAAAAATCCGTATCGGTCGATCCCTAATCCTTATCCAGATCTCCCCCCGGCCACCACAGAAACCGCAAGAAGTCTCGGTCTCCCTTTGGGACCTTCAGTCATTCAGTCCCTCCAGGAATTCGCGATGTTGCGATCGCAACAATTAACGCAAATTCAGCAAATCCTCGTGAATTCTGAGCGAAGCGGCGGTCATATAGGTTTAGTCAGATTTTTTTTTTTTTTTCGCATGTCCAAATTTCCGTCAAGGATTCCCGGGACACTGAAAGACCGGGGTAGACGAAACTTGGTGGGCATGTAACCCCATATGGATAGCATGGAACCATCGTTTTTCGTTTTGATCTGTAGCCCCCCCCCTGGACTGCATCCCCCGAAAGGAGGGTAGGGCAGACACAGTTTTCTGTGAATATCTCGAGAACCGTAAGGTTTAGGAGGACCTTTTTTTTTTTGTATGTTGATCTCAAGGGGCCATGTCAACCCATTCCATAACCACTCATTTCATGTATAGCGCCACCTAGTTAAACACAAAAAAAGTAAAAATGAGGTGTTGTAATCGCTGGTATCTGTGACCTAACATAGTCAAAACTGCACGAAATTGGAAGTGTAGGATCATTATGACACCCTCTGAATGCACGCCAAGTTTCGTGGAATTCCGTTAATGGGGGGCCACACAATAAATTAATTTATGTTACTATACACCAACTGGCCTGTAGGTGGCCGGAGACAGTTTTCTGTGAATATCTCGAGAACCGTAGGGCCTAGGAGGTCCACCTTTTTTTTGTATGTTGGTCTTAAGGGGGTCAACCCATCCCATTACCACTTATTTCATGTATAGTGCCACCTAGTTAAAAATTAAAAAGCAAAAAATTAGGTGTTTTCATCACAATATCTCTGGCTGACATGGTCAAAACTGCACGAAATTGAAAGTGTAGGATCATTATGACACCCTCCGAATGCATGCCAAGTTTTGTGGACTTTCGTTCATGGGGGGCCTTACAATAAAATAATTTATGTGTACATTTAGTGACCGTACACCAACAAGGATTCCCGGGACACTGAAAGACCGGGGTACACGAAACTTGGTGGGCATGTAAACCCTACATGGATAGCATGGAACCATCGTTTTTGTTTTGATCCGCTGTACTGGACCCCCCGAAAGTAGGGTAGGGCAGACACAGTTTTCTGTGAATATCTTGAAAACCGTAGGGACTAGGATGACCAATTTTTTCCGTATGGGTCATGTTAACCCATTCCATGTGCACACATGTGCATAAACTGATACACACGCACACACATACATTCACAGTAATCATACGTATGACACATACTCACACAGTAGACATATGTACGCATGCATGCACATGCACAAACACACATACGCAGGCAAACACACAAGCACGCACACACACACACACCCACACACATAAACATAAACGTGTACACGCACACATGCACACAATTCAAGAATTTCTCAGAATTATGAACAGGCAAGATGGGGGTGGGGTTGTATAAAATGAATTTTACATGTGAAATCTATGAACTAATCATGTTTTGGTACTTGTTGTCTAGCAGATACCAGTAAGAATTGAGTGTGGATAATGCACAAGACAGTTAGAATCATATAGGCCTTTCAGCGTGATTTATTTTTGTGGAAAAAATGTGCTGGACTGGGCGGCGGTCATATTTTGTACCGCTCTGTGGTACATCTACTTTTGGTCTTACTAACCTTAATTACTATCACCCATGACGGCCACAGGTTCCTGTCTAAACCTCAGGAGGACTCCCAGCAATGTACTGTTAAAGGGGAACTTGGCAACTATTTCAACGTAATAAACCCGTTTAGAAATCATTTGGATGGTTAAATGACCTGTTCCGGTGAAAATGGTGACTTTTCCCGCTGCCCCTAGCGTCCCCAGGCGGAAAACCAACCTTGCAACATTGAAACTACCGTCCCGGAAAGAGAAGTCAGAAACAAGAAACTTGTTTTAAATCATGTTTCTTACCTTGAAACATCCACATTGTCTAACTTATGCTAACCGTTTTGTTAGCTTGTAAACAAATCCATGTGCTTTATCATTACCTTTTTCCACAGTTTGAAATAGCATAATGCACAATTTCTCCAGCAGAGGGGGAAATCCTGCCAAGTTTCCCTTTAAGGTTGGGACTTTGCAGGAGCTCCTGGTTCAATGATGGTCCTTTGAATGTCGCAGCACAGTCAAACACCACTCGCAGAGTTTTCTTCCTTGGATGGTATACGCCGTGGTGAGGGATATACCACACCTTGCTGCTGCCACCACTCAGCCCGTGGGTAGGTACTGCTTCGGCATACCCTTTACTAATCATTTCATTAATGAATGCACTGTACTCCCCAAAGTAGTGTTCATCTCTCTTGAACTTTCCTCTCAGGCCAAGTATCCTTTGCCTTGCCAAAGAGTAGTTATTAGGAAGAGACAAGTGATCCTTCTTGAAGGGCAATTTCAGACTGTAATGCTCGTCTTCAAGAGTTGCAGACCTTTCCACAATTTCCATGAACTTAATGTCTTCTCTTGATAACCCTTTCTCTTCTGTAGCTTTCTCATTGAAGTCGTGATTGTACTGTGATGTTGTGACTACTGAGCATTTCCTCTAACCTACACACAGAAATACTATTCACCATAGCTGACATGCATTCCGCTCCACAGCTGCGGTCCTTTACTTGCAAAGGACCATTAACGACCCACCCCAACACTGTTCTTATAGCGTATGGGCCATCCTCACAGCTATTGGTGACCTCCCAAGGCTCCAATATCTTGGGTGCATTAAATCCAATCAACAGATCTTCATTAGCCTTCATAGTGGGACAATTTACCTTTGCCAGATATATCCATCTTGCTAAATCCCCTTCGGTCATAATGTTGTCAACACTTACAGGCATTTTCTTCTGTGTGAGAATTTCTGGAAG
Source organism: Alosa alosa (assembly GCF_017589495.1). Classification (NCBI taxonomy): domain Eukaryota; kingdom Metazoa; phylum Chordata; class Actinopteri; order Clupeiformes; family Clupeidae; genus Alosa; species Alosa alosa. Next base: position 17,678,940 of record NC_063189.1, read on the forward strand.
CTTATAGAAGAGGTTGTCATCAATACCAGACACTTCCAAGCCTGAGAGCGAATATGCTGGCACCACTTTTTCTTGACCCATGGTGTGCAAGAGAAACTGAGTTCGTCTCCCAGCAAGATTGAGCCTTTGCATAAGCTGCTCCGAGCAAAATGTGGCTGAACTGCCAGGGTCTAAGAATGCGTATGTCTGTATTACTTGATCTCCTTTAATGGACTTCACCTTGACTGGCAGGATAGACAGCAGACAACGATCCCTTCCGGCCCCTGTATGACCACAAGTTTTAGGAGTTGCGGTAGGCATATGAGCCCCTGATTCCTTAGGCGTTCTTTGCTCGTGTCGGCTGACTCCCTCTTGTCAATATGAAGTACAGTAGGGTGTCTTTGGCTACAAATTCTACAGATCAAACGCTTCTCACAGCTCCAACTCCTGTGCCCTGCACATAAGCAGCCAAAACAAAGTCCTTTCTCTTTTAAGATGTTCATCTTATCTCTCTGTTTCTTCCATTTAAACTGCTGGCACTGTTCCAATGAGTGACTTTGAGAACAACATAAACAATCCGATATCACTGCAGAATCATATGTTGATTCCACAGTACTCAAGTCTCTGATGTTTTCAACTGTTTCAACAGGTGCAATGGTTGTGGCCAAACTGTTTCTTTCCATTCTGTTTCCTTGCTGTGACCTTGTCCTAACAGGTTTTGGTTCAGCTGCTCTAGATGGTAAGTCCCCAATATGACCATACAAAGGATCTGATATGATTTTGACGTGTCTTTCAACTAATTTCACCAGGTCTTTGAACAGAGCTCTGCATTCTGTTGTTTCCAATATATCATGTGCAACGCTTCTCCATCGTTCTCTGAGCTTGAATGGTAGTTTAGATAGATTGCCCTGATGTTGCTCGGCCTCAGTGGCGCAAAAAGTAGGTATGCGCTATATGCGGCGCATAGGGGCGCAGCTCCATGGGGGCGCCAAAGCAATGGTAAAAAAAATAAAATAATATATTTGGTATTTTCTATATGTAGCTACTGCTGTCCGTTTCTAAATCATTTCAACATTTTCTCAATGTTCTATAACATTTTAGAGGACTAACAGGCTAGAGTAGGCGCCCTATCTCATAAGATTCCATCATAGAATTTTGACATAGAAGAGGGAGTGGGGAGCCGTGGCTGGGAAAGCAGATAGGTCTACGAGTAGTGAGTTGCCGTCTATGGAAAAAGATGGATACAGCCAAAAAAGCTGTTGACGACTAAAAATAGAAAAAGAAAGAGGGAAAAGGAGATGGCATGTCAAGGGATGCAACAGCAGTTAAATAAGTGGACGGTGAAAGGCAACAGGTAGGATTTAAAGTGATGACGTCTGTACTTGGAGGCTTGCAAATATGAATGTTAACAGACTAACTAGCGTTTGTTAAGCATAATGCCGATTGAAACATAGCCTATTCCATTCAGATAGCTAGGTGGCTACCATGCTCATACGGCACTTTTAATGGCCAACTCCAAACAGAAATGTCATGCTAGCAGCAACTCATTACATGTTTCCATATCCTTACAATGAAGGCTCCTTGTAATAACTTAATATTGTGTTGTCAATGTGGTGCAAACAAACAAGGCTAGAGTGCCTATCAGCCTTATCCATTGTGAGCAATAGCTGGCAAAAGGACGTTATGAGAACCGTTTAGTCTCTGTTAAAGTGGCAATGCACCATTTATCTAGCCTGGCGGGCCATCGTATATCATTTCAAATTTGTATAGTCTGGAATCGACCCATTCACCTCGCTTAATCCAAGGGGCGGGCAGAGAATTGTCTTTCAAACTGCCTAGGCATGCAATAGGACAGCGCTATGACCGTATCCGGACGGCAAAACGGCAAATACATCCTTCTTCAAAAGGAATGACTTAAGTGCATTGTGTTGCTCAACTTTCAAAGAAAAGCACAAGTCCAACTCCTCCAAAGTTGACGCCAACGCCGATTCAAACAACCGCTCTTCGTTCGCCATAGCCACCTTCCTTGGCTTAAGACTAACAAAATAGAGCGCTGTGATTGGATGACGTCCACGGCGTCAGCCAATAGAAATGGTTTGATACTAGACGTACAGGCTGAGCAAATGAATTTGCGTCTAGGGTGCGTCTAGATTTCTAGGCTACCATTTATCTATAGGCTACTTATCAAGTATAACATCAAGTTAAACATCAAATTGGCAGCATTTCTTTAAAAACATATTTAATAGACACTAATGCACATTAATAGTGTAAATTATTGCCCTTTTGTTTTGACTTAGTTGTTTGTTTTTTTTTGGGGGCACCAATATTGTTGTTGCATACCCCTCAAAAATGGGTAGCTGCGCCCCTGCTCGGCCTGTCCAACTCTTGCATATACCTCTTGCAGCTCCTCCATGACGTTACAGCAGCTACGCAGAAAAAGAGAGTAAGCCTGCAAAGCATTGACATCTTCAGTCCTCATTGGAGGCCAGGACAAAGCCTTTTCTATGTATGCAACAGCAATTTTGTAACTACTGCCAAAGTGTTCTTGCAACAGCTGCTTTGCCTTAACGTAGCCAAACTCAGGAGTCATGTGTAAACAGCTACGCACAAGCTCCCTTGGCTGCCCCCCAGTGAACTGTTCAAAATAATACAGGCAATCACCTCTGCTGGCCTTGTCTTCAACTCCTTGTTCAAATGCCCTTATGAAGGAGATGTACTGAAGAGGATCTCCATCAAACAAAGGGATATCTCTTTTTGGCAGTGATGATGTACGTTGTTGCTGCACAAGTGCTGATGTTATTTCATTTTGCTTTCGCAATACCGTAAAAATGTCTCCAGTTTGCCTTTGATCCACTGTTTGAGCATTGAACGAGAAAGGTCCTTGAGTTTGCGCCAGTGTTTCTATTTCCAGTGTACGGTGATAATTCTGCCCGTTTGAGTCAGGCCACTCCTTTGATCTAGTTGCAAGCTGTTGACTAGCCCCTTGTAGCTGCACACCAGTTGGTAATGGGTTGTTGGCTGACAGTGACCACTCATGGAGTTGCTGTGGTTTGTGCCAAGATACAGGGTTGACTCCTTTGCCATTGGGTGTAATCTTCCTGCAGGTGCTGTTTTCTCCTGTTCCCTTTCCAGGTAAGAATTCATTGCATTGGATGCTTTTGAGCAACTTTGATTGTCCGAGGCCTGTAACACCGCAAGTTTGGCTGCAGATTCGGCTAGCAAAGTTGCCAGCTCCTGTTGTTCCATCTTCCTCTTTATCTGCTGCTCTTGTTCTTCCAATGCATGTCTTTCCTTTAAAGCCGCCATACGAACAAGCAGGGCAGCTTTATCTATCTCTGCTTTAATCCTTACGGAGGAAGTAGTGCTAGATGTACCACTACATGCACTCTTTCTGCTGGAATGTTTGCTAGACACATTTGAAATACTGTCCTCTGGACTAATAGCATCAATATTGTCTGCATCACCATTTGTTACAGTTTGTTCAACCTGTGAGAGCCACGTTTGCACTTTAGACATAAATTCATCATTAGCAATCATTTTGGCTTTGAACCACACATCATGTTTTTCCTGTTCAACATCAGGCAACATACCCATCACCGAACCATGAATACATTTCGCTTCATCACATAATTTAACAAGATCATTAAAAACACTTTGAACCTGTGGTTTACTATCTGTCTTATGCATGAGCTGTCGCATCGTTTTTCTTAAATTGCTGGCCTTATTTAACGTAACTTTCCTATCCCTCTGCAATCTCTCAAGTTTTTCAGCAAATGCTGAAAATGCAAATTGGAAACATCGTTCATATCAGCTGATGGCTCAGTAGCCTGCTCGTCCACAGTTTTACACGGATCCATAGTTCAGTTTACAGCTCGCAACAAGCTCGCAACAAAGTAACAACGACGATTTTAACCCCGCAAAATGTGTGCACACAAAACTGAATGGCCATTCACAATTTCAGTAGCGCTACACATACCTCCTCGCGTTGGGCACCATGAATCTGGTAAATAATTCCAAACGCTGTTGCCGACGATAGGGCTGCAGCTATCGATTAATCTAGCACTTTATCGATCGATTAATCGGATAATTGCAACCAAAACACATAATGCATAACGAAAATGACATGGCTGTAAAATGATCAAGCAATTGGCACAGAGGTATTTATTCTAACTCCAACATTAGGCTACTGGCCTTTGATAATTTCTTATCAAAAATATTTCTGGATACGTGCTAAACTCCTTATCTGGTTGTAGCCTAAGTTTTATCCATATGGAGATCTTCAAAGGCTTGCGCTATAATTCCGAACCTGTCTGTTGCTGACAAGGTCTATCTCAAATTTCCCGTTTAACTCTTCTACATAGAATAGGCTATAATTGCGCAAACATTTCAAATCCCGACTTGAAAACGACAAGGCGTGGACAGGCAAAATAGGCTATTACGCATAGGCTACAAACAATTTCCAAATCAGTTTCAGTAGCCTACGCTACGAGCTGGCCTAAGATCCGAAGTGGCAGACGGATAGGTTACATTACAACAGCAAGACAAAAAATACATCCATTTATTCGTTTTTTTTTTTTTTTTTCAAACTGCAGAAATCAAATTATTAGGCTGTTCGCCTACAATCAAATGAGTAGAACACTTAGGATATGCTTTTGTGAAATTTTATAAAATATATAGAGAACGAAAAAAAAAACGTTATTAACCGGTTTTGTGGATTTCAGAATAACGTTTCTGTTCCGGAACAGTTGAAGACCATTTTGTTTTCGTTTCCGTTTCCGCTCCTCGTAAAATTCTGTTCGTTTTCGTTTTCGTTCCTTGAACCGGTTCGGAGCCCTGGCGACTTGATACCAGGCTAATGAGGAACAAGGGGTCATTTTCTGTATTAGGAACAAGAAAAGAAACAGAATTGGCAGGTGTTACTTTGCCATCTACACCGATCCCTCCCGTTCCTCGCTCAAGGAGGGGCAGTCACAATCCTTTCGTACACCCATTAAACACCTTCCAAAACCCCCGACACAGGGTGAACACCGTACGAAAGCAGATCTATGTTGCCGACATGGAAGATACAGGGAAGATTTCAGCATACAGTATGTATTTGAAAATTCATATGTAATTTACAGTAGTCAATCTGGTTAATGTTCAGAAAGTAATTGAGGATATAAGGGGAGTGGGTCATAAATTTGTTTAATTGAATTGGGCATATACACGGCATACACTGTTAGACTTTTTATTGTATTTTTACAGTAACTCACTGGCAACACTGACTTACTGTAAGTAGTCTTCTACAGTAGCCTTACTGTAGATGTGTTTTCCAGTAAGAAACCCTTACCGCAATTTTAGTGTACAGTAAGATACCCTTACCGCAATTTTAGTGTACAGTATGCCCCTACTGAGACTTAATTTTACAGTAACTCACTGGCAACAATGTTGCCAGTGAGTTACCTACCTATCCCTTTACAGTAGCCTAACTGTAAGTTCCTTTAACAGTATTATGTCCTTACCGCAATGTCCAGTACAATATCCTTACTGTATATATTATATATATAGAAAAAGAGATTTTTATTTTTAATTAAAAATACTTTTTTATTGAATACTTTACAGTACATGCAGAATACAAGAATGTGACTGAATGTCTAGCTTCAGTCTTGAAATGTGCAAAATGTAAATCAACAGTTTAATCATTTTAAAAGATTAATTCATTACTGATGTTACAAGTAAAAACAATTAATACACAACACACTCTTACTTTACACATACAACACATGCACTTACTCTCTCTCTCTCATTGCCACAAAAAGGAAAAAAACTGCAAAATGCAATGACAGCACACTTCTTACACATTCAACACATGCACTTACTTTTTATCTCTTTCATAACACACATTTGTATAAGACACAAAAGATTGAACCTGTGAGTCAATGCCTAAACTGTAAAATTGCCACAAAAAGGCAAAATGCAATGACCGCAAACAATGACTTGCATATCTCTTTACACATACAACACACATCTTACTTTATACACACAACACACTTCTTACTTTACACATGCACTTACTCTCAGTCTTTCATAACACACATACACATACAACACACCCATAAGTCAATGTCAAAACTGTAAAATTGCTACAAAAAGGCTAAAAAACTACAAAATGCTATGACAGCACAAAATGACTTGCATATCTCTTTACACAACACACTTCTCACACATTCAACACATGCACTTACTCTCACTGTCTTTCATAACACACATTTGTATGAGACACAAAAGACTGAACCTGTGAGTCAATGCCTAAACTGAAGAAAAAGAAAAAGAAAATGAAATGACCGCAAACAATGACTTGCATATCTCTTTACACATACAACACACTTCTTACTTTACACATACAACACACATCTTACATACACACACAACACACTTCTTACTTTACACATGCACTTACTCTCAGTCTTTCATAACACACAAAACGCAATGACTTGCATATCTCTTTCTTAACACACGCTCAATCACAACAATGCTGTAAGCTTTAAAAACTGTACGATTGAACCATATTAAACGTGCAAGTCAATATATAGCACTGTATATGTCAATGAAAACTACAACTACTTGCTCAGCTCCCTTTCTCTTGTAGACTTTGAGCTGAAAATAAATAAAAACGTGGATATGTAAGAATAAGTTGTTTATCAGACTGGCAAAACTTTTAGACCAGGTTGAAGTCACAAAAATGTGCCTAAATAAAAATATTCTCTTTTGAGTAAAAGTTTAGGGCCGTTTAAACCTCGTAAGTGCATTCATTTCTGTGAACAGACCACCGTGGAGTCCATTATCCCGTTTATTCCACTGTTGCCACTTGCGTTGCGTTCATTTCCTGTTACAATTTTAACGTTTTAATCGCTAAACCTATATATAAGATGATAAATCATATTTTAATTCAAAATGCTTTTCAATGTTAGGCTCATATAGAGTAATAAAATCAATATTAAAAAAAATCTAGACAATTTTTTTTCATAATGCGTGCATGAAAGGGTTAAAATCAAACTTATTGTGTTCATTTAATTTCTGTATTTCACACATTTTGTCATTTTAGAGTAGTGGGAGGCAAACTGTTGCTCCCATATGTAATCCAAACAACAAAAATGTACTTACTTAGTTTGACGTCATCCACTCAAATTCAGTGAGCCATTGAATGAAGGTCATCACCCGGTTGTTCACACTTGTCACCCTTCTTTTGACAACACCACCCGTTTTGCGGCTTGTCCCTTGTTTGGCTGTACACTTAGTACCCTCATCCGGGTTGATCCTAACAAAGAATCTTGACAGAAAAGAAGAAGAATGCATATGATTACATCTACATTTCAGGAAGGATCATCAGCTACTAATGCTAGATAAACAACTTTATTTTCAAGCATGAAATGAGTACTGTAGACCATTATTTGCCAAGGTATGCTCATGCGTTTTTAAATTTCCCTATGGAAACTCCCTATAGGACTTTTGGCTATCCAAAATGCATACTGACAATCAAATGCTTACTGCACATGAACCCCTTTGTGAAGTTTCTTGTAGACTATTTGGATTGTATGTCAGGTGTTCTGACATAGAACAACTACACAAAATATGGAATAATTACACAAAAGTCTCTAATTTTGCATTTACTTATTGTTGGTTCAATGGTTGTGTATAAGATAGACTACACATCTGCACAACTAATATTGGATAAAACAACAAAGATTCAATTTCTATGGATTCTTGTGAATATTTCAGTACCTAATATGTTGCATCCACTTATTGTGCTGCAGCTACACTGCAGGCAGAGGTCAGGGTAGCACCAGCGGAGGAGGGCATTTTTGATTAAATTTAATTAAGACATACTATGATTAATCTGACAATGTGAAGCACTATACAGATTGTACATTAAAAAAATCCTTTCAAATGGTGTACAATATTACTATGGCTGGCAAAATATCTGTAGATTCTCTTTCCTTTTGACAACAGAGCTTCACACAGACGTACGTCTATATCAATGTCTGTTAGCATGTGGAAGTGATTACATAGACCTGTCTTTGTAAAAAGGAAAGGCCACTGCTCATGTATTTCAGAAAGACTGGGAGGGGGCCAGGTGGTGATCATATGTCTTTGATAGACATATGTTAGATCCATGAACTCAACAACTTGGCCTGTCTGGATAGCTGAGGGTCCTGTTGACTGGAAGATGGTGGTCATGGTGTTTCTCTTTTGTTCAAGCGATTCCACAGTTTCATTTTCAGGAAGACCTGAGGGCTGCCATTTATGACAGCTGTAGCTGTCCGTTTCAATTCTGCCTGTCTTTATGGTATAATCATTATCACTGTTGTCATTCCTCGACCTTTTAGGCTGTCGGAGGCGATGACTGACGTTATAACGATTCACATGTTCTACTCTAGTTTTCAGTTGCTTTAAAAAAGAGTAGTGCCCACATCCCAACTGCTCTCCCTCCCCAGTTCTATCAGCAAATGTACCTGGATATTTGGACACAATGGCTCGAGCAACTTCAGCACAGACAGCTTTGGTCGGGTTTGGACAGTGAACTTGGAGCTTCAACAGTAATTCTGTCAGACACCAAACAGGACGAGGACCACAAAAGCGTCACGTTCAAAAGTTTATTTAAGGGTTGGGGTTAAGGGGTTTCAAGGGGTTCGGGGGTACAGGAGTTCCAAGAGTCTGCGTGTGTGTTCCCCAGTAGCCGAACAGCCATGGCAGGAGCTGGATGATCCGGGAAGTCCTGGGGAAACACACACACAACAGCAATTGAAACGAAGCAGCAGTACAGTCAAGGACTAGGCGGTATTCAGAGAAGAGGGACGGAAGGCAGGTCAAGATTACCGGGCTGGAGAACACAGAAGTAGTCGAAGCGGGTCCGGGATCACAGGCAAAGAGTCAGAGGCGTTTTCCAAAACAGGCAGGTAACTGGTGCTGGTTGCAGGCGATCTGACAAGTGTGGACTGAAAAGCAAGGCTTTATATACAGGGCATGATGAGTGGTGAATGCAGTGCAGCTGGTAGGTAAACGAGGGTGAGGCAGAGCAGAGCAGGAACAGGTGGAGGTCATCAGACTTCAATCAGCGCGTGTTACCAGGCAGAGAGAGAGCTCATGACAAATTCTCACCATTGCTCTTCTGTCTTCTGGGTGTGCTGTGTTTACCTCTCTCTGTGGCCTGTAGCAGACGTGCTGGCATTCTGCTCCATGGTACTTCAAAACTGCTGGGCCAGTACCTCTGTGAATATAGCGGTGGTGGTGACAGTGGCAGTGGTGAAGGTGAAGGGAAGAGGGAAATATCACTCTGAAGTGAACATCCTGGCAGAGAAAGTACAGGCGGAGAAACAGTCTGTTCTGTGTGACCATTTGAAGGAGATGAAGTCAGTTGCTCAGCTGGTTCTTCAAAGACTGAAAAAATTCCATATTTACAGATTGAATAAATTAGAGGATCAAAGAGGAAAGTTCTTGGGAAAATCATATGATGTATGATGATGGACATTTCAAACACTAAAAAAAAACACTAACCAAAAATTGATTTAAAAAACTGTTCTCTCTTGAGAAAAGACTTGCTGAAAATAAGAGGAATGCTCTCACCATTTGTGAATTTTCTAATAAGTCTCCGGTTCTGAATTGGTGTGAGAAGAGGAATAGGATCATCAGGTTGAACTAGGAGAAGATCTTCTCTTTTTCTCACACCAATAACATCTCTCATATTCAATGAGCATTCTTAGTAGTATCCTGTTAACTTCATGTTGAAGGTAATCAGCATCCATGTCTGTAATAGTTTAAAGAAAGCACACTGCATGATGCAGGGAGACAACTTTTAGGCCTGAAAATTCATATAATGGCAAAGGGTAGTAATCACACAAGCGGTCAGCCTGAAGACAAAGGAATTTTCCTTCAGACTCTCCCAAGCAACATCAATCAAGTCCAACATCAATCAAAAGCACTGACTGAAGCATGTGAACAACAAAATGCACTTGGGAATGATTGACCAAAATCACAGAAATCTTTCCAAAAACTAAGCCATGTTCATTTTCATCCATGACAACAAGCAGTCCTCTACTGTACTTTGTCCCTTTGTAGACCACTGCTGAAACCTCAGACATAGTTCCTTTTGGAAAGCCAACTGCCTTCACAGCCTCTCTCTCTTAAGACCACAATAAAGCTCCTCATCATATGCACTGGTTTCACCTACAGTTTGCACTGCACAGGGAAACACTGAGCCACTACAAAGATATGCCTGAAGAAACTGGTGCCTCTCTGCCAGTGTTTTGCATAGGTGAACAAAGTTGTGCAGCTTTCTAGCACATTCCTTAAAATAGGAATGCTTACTCTCAAATCTAAAAGTCCACACACGAATGAGAGGGCCAAAGTGCAAAATGAGATCACTGTATTGGAGCAAAGTGATGCTTTGGCTTCATGGCATGACTAGGAAAGAGGGAAGATCTTAAATGCATATACTCTTTAGTCATTGTCTGCAAGTAAGCTACCTATTACATTTGCTGCCAGGGCTATTCTAGCAACTCTCCGTTGGCTTGTGAGCTCCAGAAATCAAAACTTAATCAGGCCAATAAGTTGCAGACGTTGCAACGGTTTGGCTTGAATTCCCTGCTACTTGAAAACAAATAAGATGGATGTTGCTGCTGGCGAACAGTGTGACACGAGTTAAGCTTTTATTAAGTTGGCAAACGTTTGAACTAGCCATGGAACTAGCCAACTAGCTCCGCTGGTGGGAAACGCATGGGACTCATAGCGCTGCCGCTGTCCTATTGCGTGCAGAGGGAATTTGAAAGACAACTGATTATCCCGCCCCTCGGACTGAGCACTGCGAACGGTGAGTGCCCAGACCCTACATTTTAATGTGGGTCTGGCTTGCCAGGCTACCGGTTGAGTTGATCATAGGTGAAATGTTTTTCTTTCACTAAATGATGAATATACAATGCTAAGTCATAGGACACAACACCTTCAAATACATCATGACCCAAACACGGAGGGAGCCCAGTGCAGACATGAAAATGTTTAAGTGAATTAAAGGGCGAGTCAAACTTGACCCCCTGTGCTATAGATTAATCTGTGGTGACCAGCTTTTTCACTGTCTCCTTATGTTCTGTTACTGTTCTTTTTGGACCTAAGGTGAGAGGGCTCTCCTGAAAATCTTTTCTGTTAATTAAGCAGTATCTGCAAAAATGTGTACTGCAACTAAAGTTCTCCGTGAAACCACCAATACAGTGGGAGCCAAGGTTATCCCCACAAATGGAAATTAGAGAAGCTTTTATTGTACTGCAATCATCTGCAGTAATGCCCTCATCCTCCAAGTCTTTAAGATCAGCAATAACATTTGAGAACACCTTCTCAAGCCCAAAAGTCTTAAAGTCATTGTCTCGACACAGAAGGACCAACTGCATAGGATCGACAAGGGACCAGTTATGTGGCTCTATCTTGGTACACTGCTAAGATCTTGTGTTTTTTCCCCCTGAGCCAAGTGGATTTGCCACTTCAAAAGCATCCTGGTAAAGGATGAGAGACAACGAGGGAGTACTTTTTAAAAGGGAATTTTCTTTAACATTTCTCCCATCCATCACATCATTTAAAACCAAGTTGTCAAGTTGTGACGTCTGGCTTGCCCTGTGCACTGTATATAACGAGTTTGCTTGAGGAGTGTTTGCAAGGTCTTCTTAATCGGGTCATATTGGCAAAAGCGCTCCTTGCCAGCAGTGTCAGTCCCTAGATATATTTGTGTTGGCTCCGTGTAATCAAAGTTTTGAATGTCTTCCTAGTTTTGTCAGATCTCAGTGGTCCTTCATTATTCCGAGTTAACAGATCATCCTTACTGAGTTACTTTGAATTACTTTGTCAATCTCAGTTTGTGGAATGTTAAGCTCTAATAGCTTGCCTTGCAATTTACCAAAGAAGTCTGCCATACTAGATGCGTGGACATGCTGAAATCCCTCAATGATGTACTGAGTGGTGCTAGCTGGCAACTGCATTTTAGCATGCATTTTCAGATAAAATAATGCCAAGTCATGTAAAAATGACTCTTCAATGCATTCCTCATCTGTGTGATAGTCTAGTGTTGGAGGCTGAGACTGAGTGTCAATTAAACCTACTGAGGGACTTAAAACCTGAGCAGTGGCCTGTGTGTGTTTCCTTGAAATGTGCGTTGCAAAGGATGGCCTCACACGGAAATATTTTCTGCAGTTCTCAAAAGGACAGCAAACCTTCTTGCCATCTCGTATGTGCATTCTTAAATGACCACACAATGCAGAGAAAGTGTCTCCCACAAAAAAACATTCTTCTATTTGACAAGCCAGGGAAGAGTCCTTTAAGTGAGCATAGGCGCCGATTTATGTTTTCCTCCGTGGGTGCTCACGAGCGCACAAAAAAGTAGCCGTTTCGCATTTCAGAACCTTAGCAAATGGACAGCGGCTGACACGAACACACGCATATAGGTAGACTTGATATTAAAGCCGTAAAGTAGGCTATTTTTCAGAACAGCGCCACTCCTCCAAATACAGATAGGATTGGAGATGAAAAGTTGAAGCGATCAGCTTTGTGGGAAATTAAGAATCAATACCACTATAGCCTAGGCCTAAACATGAATTAGTAGGCCTGGGCCTGGCTATCGATGTACGCCTACATGAAGATAGCACACAAGTCCACACAGTCCACTCAGTGCGCAGACCACCTAGGCTCACAAAGCTACAAAATGTTGAATTAGATTTGTTGACTCATTGCGGTTAATTGCACAGGAGGAACGTCTCTCTGCGGACAGCGATGCGCTTGATGAAATCATCAGCGATGATGTCCAGGTTCTGCTGTCGGGCCACTTCTTTGTGAGAGTTCATCATAGCGATGTGATTTAGCCGGGCTTGCCCCATTGTTTACCGTAGATACGTTTTCAGTTGGCGCATTCCAGAAAAAGACCTCTCTGAGCAGCAAGATGTTAGAGGGACAGTCAGAGCCAGTTTCAGAAGCTTTGTGACTTCTGGCAGCATCATTCAGACATGAAGCATATATGCAGAATTTTTACGGCCACCTGTTGTTCACATCTAATGTAGAATTTCCGTTAATTTCACTAGGCAGATAATGACGCCTTATAAATGCGGCCGCTCTGTCAGCTGTTCATGCTTGAGAGCGGAAGTGTAGTTTTTACACCGGGAGTATGGAGCCTTGCTGCATTACCAGCAGCGTGTTAGAGAGATGCAAAACTGTTCAGTGGCATTAGGGCGCTTTAAATACACGTAATACTTCCCTCGATCATCACTGACAAGTGCGAAATTTTTCCGCGACTGGATTCACATAGCAGCTGTGGCGGCAAAATTACTAGGTCGGCAGCAGGAAAATTTCCGGTAGTAGATTTACGGACATATGAATTCAGACATTACAACAGAAAAAACACTACCGTAAAAAGTCTGTGAACATTGCGGAAATAGACATGTCTGAAAACGGCTTATGAGACACTAGAACTGAGCTGAGTTATAGGTTGATGTTAACATCAACATCGAGACACTTGAACTGCTGAACTAAACTGAGTAACGTTATGGGTTATGTTACTCAGCTCAGTTCAAGTGCTCGTTAAAAACCCTCCTGTTCATTCAGTTATCAGGTTCTCTATTAAGTTGACGTTATACCTGACATTTACTGACGCTGTTTTACCGGCGTCTGTTATAACTTGATTATGACTGATTTTAACTGTTCGCTTATGCTCAGCACATATTTCTCATAGTTTGGAATAAATAATAAATCACGTTAACTTGCATTGTCCAAAATGGCTACCATCAACCTTAACGTTAAGTCTCTCAGAGTAACGATGACGAAGCGGCAGAAACAGAGACGGTAGCAGCTAGGAAGATTAATTATAGCTTAGTTAAGCTTAATTATTACGATGGACTGAGCACGCCGGGCTATATTCTTGCTCGGGGTGAAACTGGACATGACAATTTTTCAGTGATGTTAGTAACGTTAGCATGTATCAATAACTAAGTTAGCATGTTGCTAGCATGTTAGCTATCTTGGTAAAAGACAATGTTGCAGAAAAAACCCGCCTTTGCCAACTTTTGCTTGTCAACAAAATACTCCAAATGTGAACTTATAGCAATGCAAAGTTATTCATTTCAGACCTCCCAGACATTGACAACGCTACCGATCTTAACATTCTTAACGTCAAAAGCCCGCCTATTCCTTTAGTTAGCTATGGTTCTGCAAGTAGAACTAGTTAACGTTAACGTTACCGTTGACTGACGCTGTTTTTTCCGGCGTCTGTTGTAACCTGGCTGATTTCAACTGTTCACTTCTGCTCAGCATACATTTCTCATAGTTTGGAAGAAATAATAAATCACATTTACTTGCATTGTCCAAAGAATTATGAAAAGAGCTGAAGGCAGACACTTACCTCCACCATGTGCACGTTGAAAAGGTAGAAGTCAGCCAGACCGCGCTGTAACGTTAAAGCGAGCACGTCATGGTCAAGGGGCGTTCCAGTTTAGCGGAGCTGATGTTTTTTTTTTTTAATTATTAGTTTTTTATTATTATTTTTAAGGAAAATTGCCTTCAAGTTAGGGTATTTTGAGTTGGGCCCCTAACATGAAGAGCTAGCAGTAAGTGTCAACATCATATTTTTTGAAAACTATGGGAGCTCGTTGATAGGAACAAAACCACTGGGGGCGCTGTTTTTCACTTTCCACCCCTATTACAGTATCACTACTGTTATTGTGTACATTGTAGAATACCACAAATTCAAAAAAATCCCAGTAACTTACCACAACTTTAATCAATCGTCGTAAAAAAACAAAAAAAACAATGCATTGCAAAGTACAGCAATACCACGTACTATGGTTATGGTTATGGTTATTGTCCAAAGTGAGACTAATCAGACAGTAGCGCTACCACAAACTACCTATTTCCCAGTAAGTTACCATAAATTATATGAAACGTCATCAAAATGCCCATAATGCAATGCAAAATACAGTAGTGATACTGTAATGATAATATTATGGTATTTTACTGGCCATTTTGCGGTAAGGATACTGGGAAATTACAGTTAAGTAGGACTAGTGATGTGGTGTAGGTTGCTTGATGCCATGCCACCCACTCTAACCACCTGATACTGACAAGGAAACTGAAGAGCCACTTACACATCTAGTGTGAACTCTCTCTTTTATTATTTTATGCAGCTACCGTCCATGTCACCATCTGTGAGGGCCATGGTGTTCAGGTGGTGGGGGAGACGGTGAAGGAGTACGTTAATTCCGCTGATGATTTCACAATCTGCGACAGCAAAGGCCTTGCCATTGCTGACACAGCAGAAACCAAAGGTATGTCAGTTTAAATGTACACCACTATTAAACAGTTTCAGATATGTATTGTCTAACACACAACTATGAAATAAAAACAAAGCATTGACATTGCTGAATAATCATTTTAATGGAAATAATATACTGTATACTGTACTGTATACAGCATACTTCAAACAGTGCCTTTTATCAAAAAGCCACTTTCATAAGCATTTACAGGCTGATGGGAATTGGGCATTTTATGTGTCAGTTTTTCTTGGTGATGTGATGGTCCACCAAAGCTTGGTAAACCAGCCCCTCGTACTTCACTTCTTTTTGTACTGAGGGTCTGGACCAGCTGTATTGTAAAACACGTTTCTTCCTGGAGGTTTGGAATGAAATTTAAAATGATTGGATCTGCCTTTACCCAATCGCTAACATTTGGTTGTGACATGCAGTACAATTCAAATGTAGCACACAAAGTCATCATTCTCGCGAATACCCTCTGTTCACTGATTGGTCCGGTAGGATTTTGTTCAGTAACTGTACGTTCAAACCGTGAGCGATGTCCCAGAGTTGCCGAAGAGTGTCAAAAACATCGCTTGACACACAGCGGCAAAAGCGGAAATTTTGGCAAGTGGACCTTAACGTCAGGCAATCGAACGTTCGATCCTGCTTCATCAAAGGAGCCACATATCGACATCAACATTCTGATTGGTAGTTGCCGAAGTTGCCGAATCGTGTCATAGCTCATTTCTATAAAGTTAACTGAAGTTTAACTTTTTTTTATCGCTCAAGACGCCCAAGTTTCGTCGCCCACCACACTTGTTGCTTTTGTTGCCCGTGTTGCCCATGTCCATACAAAGTGAATTACTTCCGTCACCCTTGTTGCCTGTGTTGCTTGCGGTCTAAACGTACAGTTAGGCCATTTCAATGATATCAGGTTCAAACCCTCAGTAGAAAATGAAGTGAAGTACGAAGGGCTGGTATACCAGGCTAGATTACAGATGGTATTAGTCATGACAGATGGTATTAGTCATGGCATCAACCATAATATTGGAAAATTGGAGAATCTCTATGGAGTAGAAATAAGTCTTGATGAGGGCTGCCACACCAACTCTGTGCCTTACCCTGTGGACAGCACTTGAATGGGGAATAGAAAATTAATGAAACTGGCCTCACGTGCAGCCAAAAGAGTATGGCCTTAATATGCCAGCTAGATAGATGTTTAATGTTAGCTGTCAAACACATTGGCTGCCACATGAGGGTCTGGGTGATCATTTGTCTATAGCTATATTTGGTGTATGCCCTATGCAGATTCACTATAACCTATTTTATGTGTGTTTTTGTTAAATAACAACTTTATCATGTATGTTTGTATTAATTGTGCCCCTTTTCATTTTGATTACTTTAAGAATTTCACATTACTGGACAGTTGATTGATGCCAGTTGATGATCAATATTCAATTTTTGCAACTTTGCCAACACACACACACACACACCACTGGCAGACACGTTAACATCCTTTAATCATCCCATTTCCACATAGTGATGGAATGAATTTGTACTTTTATTGCTTTTAACACAATGATTGTGCCATAACTTTCAGGATCGACCAAGAGGACAACAAAGTGTTGAATGGCCTGGAAGTTGAACTAGAAATGAAAAACTCAGCTGCCAAATTGTCTTAATCATCAGGAGACATAATTGTCTTCATCTTCAGGAGAAGACTAATGAGCTATCTGTATCTGTCACCCAGGTACATACACACGCAGCACAAGTAGCACAGCAGTGTTCAATTTTAAATGAGCTTAAGGCCAAAATGTCAGAGATGGTCCTTGCTCGAAACATTTCTGCCTGCTTGAGACAAACACTAGCATGTAAAATGTGCACAAGCATCCCTGCCACAGAAGTGGTTGCAGAACATATCGACTTGACCTGTAAGGCAAGAGTAAAAGGTGTCTTTGTAGGTACATGTAGCCAGCAACATTCTTTCTCTCTGCAGGATGAGGGCAGGATGGCCAGCAAGAAGGTCCCATCCGAACGGCCCAGGATAAGTCAGACTTCCGCCGTTCTTAATATAGTCTGCTGTGACTTCGGCCGCAGGGGGAAGTAATTCAGCTGGGATCCGAGCGGTGTTAAGGTTGGCAGCGAACAGGGCATCGGGTACACCCTTGTGTGGAATTGTGTGTGCGTTCCAGGCTGCTGTAAAATTATGCAATCCAACCGTGCAGCACTTGGAAGCGATAGTGGAGACACAGTGTTTGACATAAGGGTCATCGATATCCAAGAACCCATTGTTTACCAGAGTGCACAGCGTTGATATTAGGGGGTAGTTGATTCTTGAATTGATTTCGACCCACTTTCTCTCAGCAGCGTGATTTTGTTTAGATTGGCTTTGAATAAAGGGTGGCCTGTTGACGTTTGTTCGGTGGTCCCGGAGATTATCTTGTTGGTAAAGACATAAATAAAATTCTCTACCATGATCAACTCTGAGTTGGTCAAAAAGGCCGTGGTTAAGGCAGATTTCCCTGTAGACCTCGTTGTATATTGTGAGGTTGTTTTTAATTGGCATGACCGAAAATCACATTATTTTACCGCTGAATGCATCCGAAGCAACGACCTCAGTCACCCCAAAATCCACAAGCTTCTCATTCTGGTCTGCGTGAAGTTTGTGTCCTGCATACTCTGCGTAGTACACATGGGGGTTAGTTTGGCGTGCAGTCCCCTCTCTTCACATTTGAGTGTATGTAGGGGTCAACTGCGCTAGAGCACGCCTTACGACTCTTTCACCCAACCTGTATCCTGACGCTCTCAGCATCCCGGTCATCATTTTTCTTCCACAAACAGGCCCACAAACCGTTACTGCTGGTTGCACAAGCGAATCCACACCATGCTGTCCGAGCCACGCATAATCGTATTTATGCATGGATATTCCTCCTTGCACAAAACTTAGAAATAGAGGAGATACTGGAACCCTTCTCCAGGCCAAGAGGCAACGTTATCAAAATCACCAAGCCACTACGTCGTGGCAACGTAATTTGTTTACTTAATGGCAACTTCCTGTAGGCAACGTTGTGGCAACGTCACTCACACTACCAAGAGGCAACGTTATCAAAATGACCAAGCCACTACGTCGTGGCAACGTAATTTGCTTACTTAATAGCAACTTCCTCTAGGCAAGGTTGTGGCGATGTTGCCACAACGTTGCCAGAAAGTAATGTTGCCATGACCAAATGGCAACTTATAGGCAACGTTGCCATCTAGTCGTGTGTTCGTTCCGCTTCTCCAAACTGCTTCTGGTAGCGGCTGTGCTGACAATGACCGTAAATGCACGTCCCAACATCAGATATTTCATCATAATACTTTTTGTTACAAACCGAGACAAGACTACAAGAATGGGTAAAGATTTGTGGCTTTTTAGGGCCCCGAGAGGGCTGTGAGGATCCCGCAAAGATCTGAATTACTGTCTGCAAATTGACCCTAGAGACCTGCCGCTGATCCCTGTGTCCAGCCAGCCATGGCGAAATACACTGTAAAAATAGTATTAGAAACAAAAACTGCTCTCTCTCTCTCTCTCACTCACTCAGGTTCCGGCGCCAATGTGAGTGGCAGCCTGCTTAGTAGCTCCGTGTCTTTGTGTCTTTTTCTCCGTCTTTGTTTAATTTTACTTAGATTATTTATATTACACACTTTGAGGAGTTTTTTTTTTTTTTTTATGGATATGATCTATTGCAATGTTCCAGCAGCAGCGAACTTGTTGTTTACACAAGGAATTAGCTGCTCGCACTATGACGGAAGGCTGGTTTGGTTCACGATAACATCAACATCTCTGAGGAACTGTGGCGATTCCGGGGACGCAGAGCGGGAATTAAAGTGAGGACGATGCGACGGGAGAAGAAGTGGAGATACAAACCCGCAGTTCCATCGATGGTGATGGGAAATGTGAACTCACTGGCTGCCCTGGTAAGAAACCAGAAGTTTCTTACAGAGAGTGTAGTTATGCTTCACAGAGACGTGGCTAACTGCATACCCACTACTAACGTTGAGTTGCCCGGCTTCAGCGTAGGCAGCTTTGACTAGCCATGCCAAAGGTGCAAAGCACCAAGCTATAGTGGCTGCTCGCGAAGCTAACTCCATTACCAGCTTTTTAAGTCCTCAGACAACGAATTTGACACCTACTCCGGTTACTAGCAGCAGTAGGCTACCACTACCTCGTCTTTCAGACAAGGGACACTTACAAGCACCGTTACAAAAAATGAAGCGTTAACAGCTGAGATTTTATGGGTAAAAAGTAGCGACCGCTCACTACTCTTCAAAGTCATGTGAAGACACAAGCCAGCTGTTCCAGGCCATGTTCCCTGATAGTCAGATAGCAGCGAGATTTGCCTGAGGTGAACGCAAGTGCGCATACATTTGGACTGGCTCCCTACTTTAGGAGACTGACTTTAAGCCAAGTGTCAGAGCAAAGATATGTGATGTTTGACGAGAGTCTGAATCATTATTTGCAGTCTAAACAGTTAGACATGCATATTAGAGTATGTGATGTGCCTGGGCCTTGAATTTCCCCATGGGGATCAATAAAGTATCTATCTATCCATCTATCTATCTAAGTGAAGACGACATAGATAAGCTCAGAATTTTTGGGTCTCTCAACAGCAACAGATATTGCTGAGAAATTAAACAACTTGCTCTCAGAGATCAGAATTAGGAATCTTGTCCAGATCTCTATGGACGTACCGAACGTAAATTGGAAGGTCTTTCAAACCCTCCAGAAGCAGGTGGAGACGGATGCAGGAAGGTCGCTCATTAACATCGGCTCATGCGGTTTGCACATACTGCACAATGTGTTCAGAGATGGATGTAAATCTGTTGGATGGGAAGTTGAACACAGACTTTCAAGTCTGTACTGGCTGTTTCATGACAGCCCAGTCCAACACAAGGATTTTGTGACGGGACGCAACGCGTGAAACGTGAGGCATGAATACAGTGCAAACCCCCTTCCCCCACTGGGAAAGTCAGACCACAACCTCATTCATCTCTAGCCAATGTACAAGCCCAAAGTACAGAGGCTACCAGTTGCCACACGCACCTTCAGAAAGTGGACACCTGAAGCGGCTCTGCGAGACTGCTTCGAGTGCACTGACTGGAGTGTGTTACAGAATGGAGAGGACTTAGAGGAGGTCACACAGTGCACAACTGACTACCTGAACTTCTGTATGGACATTGTTGTTCCCACCAGAACTGAACGCTGCTTTCCCAACAACAAGCCTTGGATAACCAGCAATGTCAAGACCCTTCTTAACAGGAAAAAGATGGCGTTCAGACGGGGGACATGGCAGAGCTGAGGCGCGTGCAAGGGGAACTCAAAGTCAAGCTGAAGGAGGCTAAGGAGGACTACTAGAGGGACAGCAGATAGCTAACAAACATGCAGAAAAAGTCCTGTTTGCAAATTTGAGGAAAAGTTGGTAAAGGGGCTATTTCACACAATTTTACTGACTACAAAAATAATAATTATGTAGTTTAGAAGTTTAAAACCCAGAATTGACCAAAAGTGCACCAAATTCAACACAAATGACTCAATACACTTGGAGGAGGCCTGTGTCCTTTCTTTTCCAGATATTTTAGTATTTGGATATCGTTTCAGTATCGAGTATCAAGATATTTATGGCAGGTATCGTATCAAAGTCATAATTTTGGTATCGTGACAACACTATATGCCAGAGCCACTCTGTTTTCTAGACGTCAAGGATCGGAGGCTCTACCACCAAGTGATGCTTCTCAATGGCATATTAGAAGAGCACGTTATCAAGCTCTATGGAGGCAAGCGCACATACCAAATCCAGTGTTGTCGGTTGTTGCTGACGGTAGATGCAGTTCTGCATTAGGCTTGTTCCCGCTATCTAAGTTCATATGTACTATAGGATATATTCTGAGTTGAAGGTTATCTGTGAAACTTGTTATTTTGATGAAATGCATTGAACACCACATGAGTGACTCACTATGTTAGCAATAAAAATATGGTTGTGTTTTGATTAGAATTTTCGAGTTTATTACATGTTAACTGTAATCATGTAATCATTAAATACGTTAATAAAATATAGCATGGCTTCTTTAATGCTCAAACATGTATTTAGAGAACACTTTTATTTGGTTTTAGTGATTACTTTTGAAATAAACCCAATTTAGGGAAAAATAAGCAAAAAAACGCTATGTTAAAAATGTTATGTTAAAATGCTGATTATGCAGCTTAAAACTCAGAATTGAGCTTGGTAAACAAAATATTCAGAATCAGCACCCTCAAATTAGGTAAGAAGGGTGGTTTACCAACTTTTCCTCAAATTTGCCGTCAGAAGTTCTCTTCTGTGAAGCTGCTCTCCCTCTATACAGAAGGAAGGTGGAACAGAAGTTGCAGGAAAACAACTTGAAGGAGGCAAGTATAAGTATAGTATATATACTCTTTTGATCCCGTGAGGGAAATTTGGTCTCTGCATTTATCCCAATCAGTGAATTAGTGAAACACACACAGCACACAGTGTACACACAGTGAGGTGAAGCACACACTAATCCCGGCGCAGTGAGCTGCCTGCATCAACAGCGGCGCTCGGGGTTAGGTGCCTTGCTCAAGGGCACTTCAGCCGTGCGTACTGGTCGGGGTTCGAACCGGCAACCCTCCGGTTACAGGTCCGAAGTGCTAACCAGTAGGCCACGACATGGGACGGCATGAAGATTATCACTGGCCTGAAGAAGAGCAGCAGCTCTGTGGAGGGGGACCTCCACAGAGCTGCTGCTGGCGAACCAGTTGAACCACTTCTACAACAGGTTTGACTGCCCTGCTCCAGCTCCAATGGCGGTGGTCTGTCCACCACCCCCAGCTGACTCAGACACGGCTCCTGTTTGCGTGCCTGCTCTACCCCCACCTCCCAGTCTCTCCAGCTCTGCATCCCGGTCACACCCAACGACCTAAGCCACCATCACCTCACGCCTCCTTGCCTGTGCCTGTTGAGGTGTCCACGACTCTGGCAGCCTTGACAGGGACATCAAGGAGGTGGTCATCCCCCAGCCCCCACACCCCCTCAATACCAGTGCAACACTCACCTCCATCATCACAGGTTATCGTACCCCCACCATCACTGGATATTGCACCCCTCCCCCACATGGCGATCACGAACAATGAGGTTACAATGACCTCAGTCAACAGCCATCAGACACACAGATCACTGATGCACCTCTCCCCCTCCCCTCCTCTTACACCCCCATCATCACAACAGATCAAGTGAGAGCCCAACTAAAGAAACTGCGCATCAATAAAGCAGCGGGGCCTGACAGACTGTGTCCAAGGCTACTCAAGGCCTGTGCTGCTGAACTGGGGGAGCCACTGAAGCACATCTTCAATTTGAGCGAAAAACTTAACTTAAGGTGCTTTGTGCAACCGGCCACAGACCCTTAATCTTTCTAGATTACCAGGGTCTGGATTTTCCAGGCTAATAAAGTATCTATCTATCTATCTATCTATCTATCTATCTATCTATCTATCGCTCGCTCGCTCTCACACACACACACAAAATGCTCTCAAATCCAAAAGCATGACTCATTATGGAAAATTATACTGAATAGAAAAAAATGGCTGACACAACAATTATGCTCAGAACATTCATTTATTTCATTTTAATGGGTGGAAATGAGAAGAAAGAATGATAAAGAACATAGCAGTAGATAAAAAATAGTCTCATCTTGTCCTGTATAGTATTGTGTTGTGTGTTATCTGGGGTGGGATTGCTTGCGGTACGGGGCATTGCTCCCCTCCATGGTCTTCAGCTTGTCCCGTCCAGGTTTGGGTCGGCGCCCCCCAGAGCCTGTAAACAACGACGTGGAGCCGGCTTCCTGCGGGGAGGGGTCAGAGTGGGGCGGGCTGAAAGCAAGGCTGCCTCTGATTGGCTCAAGGTCCTTGTCGGACAGCATGGAGCTCAGACTGGGGATGCTTGCGAGGGCTTGCAGCCACATCTCGGTTGGGTCCTCCTCGCTCTGAGAGGACGGGTCAGCTGGACGCACGGGGGGCGGGGCTGCTGTCACAGGCTGGGCAGGAGAATTCAACCAGGGCAGATCCTGTCGCCCCGGGACAGATATGCCAGGGGAAACATCCTCCTCCAACTCTGTAGTACCCCCCGTCCCCTTAAGTTTGCCCCAGAAGGAGCCCATGGGACTGGAGGTGGCTGGCCCAGAGAGGCCTGCCTGTCCTGGGCTAGTGGTGGGCGAAGTGCCCCTGCTGCTGGAGGTGGTGGTGGGGAGTTTGCGCTCCTGCAGGCCGACAGGAGAGGAGCGGGGGTTCTCAGGGCTCAGAGACAGGGAGTTCATGCCGCTCACCACCGCCTCCTCCTCCGTCCTCTCCCTCTCCGCACTCCTCCTCGGCGTTGGGACCTCGTCCGCAGGAAACAGAGACTCTCCGGGCCTGAAGAGGGGGGCGGGGGGCGCGGCATACCCCTCCTGCTCCTGCTCAAAAATGACCCTGGGGCTGGGAGGAGAGTCAGGCTGGGGTTCATCCGTCTCTTCAATAGCAGCCTTCATACGATTGGCTTTGAGCACGGCAGCCAGGAGCGGTGACCGGGCACGAGGACTCAGGGTGGCCTCCTGGGAAACAGAGGGAAGGAAAGGGAAGAGGGGAAAACCTCCATCACGTCAACAAAACATTCAGCATCCATCACGTCAACAGAACATTCAGCATCTATCAGTACTGAGGGAGATCTGCTCTGTGTAGAGCATCTCTCTCTCTCTCTCTCAAACACACTGTGTACTACTATGTGCCAGTGTTGTAGTACTCGAGTCCGAGTCATTAGCTAAATTTAGAGACTCGTGACTTGACTTGGACTTGAGCACTGAATGACTCGAACTTGGACTCGTGCATTCGCACTCGCGATGACTCGTCAAGGACTCAACTTTTTTTTGTAATATATCATAAGGCTATAATTGTAGTATGTCATTAGGCTATATTATTTTAATATCTAAATTAGGCTATGTGTAATGCTAATTTTAGTGCAAGGGAATATTAGGCTACTGCTTCGTGTCATACATCGCAAGTCACGTCATGTTCACATGCAAAGCAAACTAACGTTAACTTTAACACTAAAATGCCTGGAGACATAGCAGGACTCGGACTCGAGGCATAGTGACTTGACTACAACACTGCTATGTGCATACAATTTACATTGACATACTGTAGGGGCATCCTTGGACTAGACTAGACTAGACCAAGACCAGGCATGTGCTAGAAGAGGACTAGACCCAGACCAGACATGTGCTAGAACAGGACTAGATCAGAGCCAGAGTTGTGCTAGATCAGGGCTAGATCAGAGCCAGAGTTGTGCTAGATCAGGGCTAGATCAGAGCCAGAGTTGTGCTAGTTCAGAGCCATAGTTGTGCTAGATCAGAGCCAGAGTTGTGCTACATCAGGTCCAAACACAGCTGTGGTTGTGGAGGACAACGTACCTGTCCTGGACCACCTGGAGAGAGGTCAGGAGAAAGAGAAAAGATTAATCTCATTAACATCTGTTACTGTCCAGGGCAAAAAACTCCCATTCCTCACAGTTACTGTAGACATTATCTGGGTTGTTTAATTGCCTTTAGGAGCAGTGAACGTCATGAGTTAATTACTCAGCATAATTTAGTCATTTGTTGTTCATTTGTCACAGTGTAACATGATTCAGCATAATTTAGTAATTTATTGTTCATTTGTTCATATGATGTGTGTTCATGTGATAGAAACATTTCACTACTTGATTACATAAGGAACAATAGTCACTAGTTACAAAGTGAGACAGAGAGAGAAAGAGAGTGTGTGTGTGTGTTTGTACTTTTCTTAGTATCTTGCGCTGCGAATCCCAGAAGTTTGGGGATCAAGTTTGCTTTGTTCTTCCACCTGTTCAAAATTTTCTGCCATACACACACACACACACACACACACACACACACAGTCAGGCACATACACACACACACAATTTATGTCATGTACACGAAAGACATAACAATAAATGACATAACAATAACTGAAGAAACAACACTAAGGCTAGTCCACACGTACCAAACCGTTCTTTCCTCCGTCTTCCCTGGAACCGTATCAAAAAATATTTGTGTCCAAACTGATCCATCTCAACACGACTCAACGCGTTACTTCATATCCCAGGCCTATAGGTGGCACTGTTTGTTACAGAAATTGACCAAAGCGTGCGCGCTGTAGGCTATACAAACAGACAGAGAAGGCTACGACAAAAATGGCTAGTGCAAGGAAACCAGAATTGTTTGTGTGGACTGTTAACTGTAGTCAACTGTAATAATAAACTTAATTTTTACGGTTTGTGAAGGGTGCAGTCCAGTCCTTTATTTGGCTAACGCAGGTACAAATAATCTCCTTTACTTTCTTTGGTTGTAGGATAGTCCGCGATTCACATTAGTTTTGGCTATCACCGCAAGTGCATAGGCTACTAAACGCTAGGCCTACCCAAGTTCTAGGCTATTCCGTCGCCACATTTATAATATTGCTATAATACCTTTATTAGTAACAGTCGATACTTTTGCCTGCATCAAATCGCGCATTCGCATTTAGTGCGCATCTACCATAGGCTTAACTTGAGTTCTAAGCGTCTTTAGACTTTATGTAAGACATGTAAAATAAATGAATGACACCGGCACTACGCACAAATGAATTTAAACTTACACCACACTTCCCTAATAACTTCAGACTAGTTCTCTCGCGTCACTGACAGTAGCTAGAATGCATCAAAAAAACACCGGGAAAAACAGTGTTCAGTCCACCAAGTCATAAGCTTGGCCGCTGAGCAGCACCAGTTGTGATATTTATCCTACTATACTGTGTGTAAATGTAGGTAATGTCATGTATGAAAACTAGTATTGTTAGGCAATACTACAAGTGTCAAGTCCAGGGCAGCTGAGGTGTGGCGATGACATCATCAATACGCAAGTATGCGGTTTTCGCCGTCCAAACGAACTCACAAGTGCTACGGTTTCAGATTTTTCCACCCTGGGACCAGGTTTCAAAAAAGTGCGGTTTCGGGCAGTGCATTTACAGGATTCGTTTGGACGATCGGCCAAGATGAAGCAAAACTGGTGCGTTTAACCCAAAAAGCGTCTCCGTGTGGACAGGGCCTAATACACAGACAACTGACACACAAACACACACCTTGGACTTTTTGTTCTGTCTCCAGGTGCTGCTTGCCTGCAGTCCCCTCTTGAGGATAATTTTCTCAAGACCCTGAATCACATCAGTCTCGTTCTGATACGACTGAAATGTCTCGTGAAGCTGAAGCAACCTGCACACACACACACACACACACACACACACACATCAGCCTGGCTCTCATACAACTGAAACATATCGTGGAGCTGAAGCAACCTGCACACACACACACGTACACACACAGCCTTTGAACACTTACCCCCCCCCACACACACACACACACACAATATCTCTGTTATCTGATCTCTGTGATCACTTGTCTTTCATTTAATTGGTCCAGTAGATGACTTGCCCTGTGTGTGCGAAATCTGATTGGCCGGTGGCTCACCTGCCCCGCCTCTGCAGCTGGGCCATGACCGGCGGGGGCAATATGTGGTGGCTGTCAGGGGCGTCCAGGCCTGTGGACTCTTTCTTCAGCAGTGACTCGATGATGTCTATGTACGGCGAGATGGTGGGATGAGGAGTCAACACGTTACTGAGAGAGGGAGAGAGGGAGAAGGGTAAAGACAAGATAGATAGATAGATAGATAGATAGATAGATAGATATACTTTATTGATCTCTAGGGGAAATTCAAGAAGGGCAGGAGAGAGAATGAAGGAGAGGGAAAGAGAATGAGGGACAGAAGAGAGGTAGGAGAGATGAAGAGTAGGAGAGAGAATTAGGGAGAGAGAGAGAGAATAAGGGACAGAGAGAATGAGAGAGAGGTGTGTTGGGGGTGTTAGGGAGAATAAGAAAGAATGAGGGAGAGAATAGAGAGAGAGATTAAGGAAGAGAGGAGAGTGAAAGAATAAGTTGTGTGTGTGGTGGGGGGTATTAGGAAGAATAAGAGAAAGAGAATGAGAGCGAGAGAGAGACAGAGGAAAACAGTCAGATCATGACCAGCAAGAAAGGAGGCAGTATATTACTCTGGATTCTGTGTGTATGTGTGTGTGTTTGTCTGTGTGTCTCACTAGCGTGGGTCCCTGCGCCCGTCAGGAGGAGGACAGCGGAGAAAAAGAGAGCGATCGACAAAACTGTCCATGGTCCTCTTCGGGTGTTGCAGCTGAGCGTGAACATAATTTTCACCACCACCATCATCACATAATCACTTCTGTCACTATTATCTGTCAGTACAACAGCTAACTACAGCCAACTACAGTACAGCAGCATTATAGTGAAGCTAAAAACTTTTGCCTTCATCTAATAAGAAACACTCAGGGGGTCTTACACACACACACACACACACACACCTGATGGGAGTGACCGTAGCCAAAGGTTCCGTATGTAATCACCATTTCGAGGTCTAATTTACAGATGACCTAAAACACAAGATTCAGTAAATACACAAACACAGAAAATCCTGCTGACACTGCTGTTAAATGTCTTAATGTCTTAAGAGGACTACGACATGCTCCAAGCCCAGGTAGGTCTACATACCTGACGGCTGCGTTTGAGATCCTCATGCATGACCGCTCTCTCTTTCTAAGGAGAAAGATGGAGAAATAACAACCACGGATGGGCACTGTCATCAAACATTCAGTACATATTGTGCATAGAGGTTCAAGCAGATAGGAACAGTAAGAGGGCCCCAGCCGTGACGCAACTGGCTGGGGCACCTGCACCGTACGCTGGCGACCCGGGTTCGATTCCCGTCCCGTGGTCCTTTCCGGATCCCACCCCGACTCTCTCTCCCACTCGCTTCCTGTCATTCTCAACTGTCCTATCACATTAAAGGTATACTATGCAGGTTTAGGTATTTTTGGCGAGTGTAGAGTTCCCTTTAGAGTTGGGATGTATTTATATGTTACTCTGCTATTGTAAATAGCTAACGTCTCATGACTTATCCTCCCTGTACACAATGCAAATGGTTTTGTTGTGGAGGTGAAGGATTAACAACAGGCAAAAACTATCTCCAAAGAGATGATAGCTTCAGCGAAAGTTCTACTAGGAAGACTCGTAGTGTAGCTTACTCCTCCCATGCTTACACGGAGCCAATCTTAGCTTTGCTACTTTTTCGGGAAAGCCCTGCAATCTGATCATTCACTCATTCAATCAGCTAGCCTATAGGAATTCAGTGGGCTCTTTAAATATGTACCACCTAACACTGCTTCTGCTTCTCAGTACGCTGACTTTGACGTCCTAGCTCAGGCTTCCGCGTGGACCTGGGCTCTCTGCATTTTTACATTCGCCCCTTCTGCCCTCAGTGGCGCTCGTTTGCTGCGCTGTTCAGACCTGTGCGTCCTTCAGTCAGGGCCACTGCATGTCGCTTCATCGCTAATCTCTGCCTATCGGAGCCAGTCACGCTCACGCTGTTGCAGCCTTCAATTCACAATAGCCTACTGCCGGGTCGCCGTCCTTGCGCAACTCTGTTGCAGGCCCATGTCGTGTTCGGCAACAATTTCTCAAGCTTCAGCGTCTGGTTGGTAAGGTTATCGTGCTCTCTTCCCAAGCTCCTCGAGCTGGGCTACACTCTACCCACAGTCATGCAACCTGCTTGCCAATGATATTCGGCGGGCAGCAAACTGACTTGTCTGACACGGTTTAACTTTCACTTAAGCCTCCTTACATAATTCCTGCTGATTTTATAATCCTTGCGATTCGTGCTGTAAATTGCTGGCCTGCACCACGCTGCCGTTGAACCCAACCCTGTATTAAGACCTGTTTAATTGATGTTCTACACTCACTGTGGTTATCTCGATGTCTACCTTGGTTGAGCGTCGTCAAACCAGTTGTATTTTTGTGTAGCCTCTTAATTTGCCTCGCTGCTCGTTGGGCTGCATAGGCTTTAGGCTAGGCTACTCGTCTGCTGGACCTTCGGTTCAGGTATCACTCCTTGTGCATGGCTGCGGGAAGCCAGTTCATCGTTGCATTCGTTTAATCATCTGGGATTAAGCGCCCCATACCTTCTGGTAGGAAGTCTACACGGCCTTCCTCGGGTGATTCTCTGCATGCACTTGCCATTGCTCAAACTACTCTCAGCTACGCTGATCTGTGATGTCCCAGGTATGCCGTGACGCCCCCGACGTTCTCAGCTATCTGGGTTCTCAATTTTGGGGGTCTTACACCAAAGCTCGAATCAAAATGACGGCCGCGCCGCCCATGGTCATCAATTGCCAGTATGTCACACAAGCTATTATCTAGGCAATAATAGGTGTTTTCTTTCAATGCCCGTGATTATGTCAGTGTTCATGAGCTGACACCACAGTGTGGGCTCATGCCCACATGGTTGAGCTTTTAATTAGAAGCTGTGTCATTTGTGTATGTAACATATCCTTCTAGTGTCTTTCATATGGTTAAAATGTCTTTTTCTGATTCCGTGATCGTGTATTGGGTTCCTAGGGAATTCTATGGCAGGCCTCACTTTGCTCACTGCCCACCAGTGGGTCGCTTCAGCACTCCATATATTGGTTTTAACCCTTTAGGCGCCAGAGGTTTTTTTCCGAAACGATCAATTTGGACATCTTCATTTCAAAAGGCTATATCTTAAAAGTGATAAGAGATAGAGACTTTCTGTAAATTAGAGAAATATTAAGGATGACCCAAAGTGTATGTAGAGATTAAATGTTTATATCTAATTTGCATATTATGACGTCATATGGTGGCGGCCATCTTGGATTATAGAATTTTCATGAAAAGTTGCATGTTTGAATGATAAATGCACCACTTCTTTCCCCCCAAAATGTCCCTCACCTTCTGAATGCTATATTGCACAATACTGAATGCTCAGGTAAATAGTAAGTAGTGAACAAACTGTGTAAATCATTACTAATAAATGGCAGAAACAAACCAAATGCATGTAGCGTAGACTGGCCTTTGCTGTAGAGATTTTCCATTTACTACATACAGTAGGCACTCTGATTCCATGTATGGGGCACATATATATTATTCAGATGACACACAAACACAAGTAGACAAGACCCGTTTAGTTCAAAAGCTCATTTGCCACGGCAAGGCACAGATCAGGAGTGAGATGACGAGACAAGACAAGAGACAATGTTAGTATTTTTTTTGTTTTTGTTGATGTTTTTTTGTTTTTTTTCTTAGCTGACAAAGACACACACATCACAAGGACATGAACACACAAAAAGGAACACATAGTGTACTGTATGTCCTAAATGATCAGGGAAGTAGATAGCAAATCAACAGTGTAAATCATTACTAAATGGCTGACATTTTTTTTTTTTTATGTAGCAGGCCTTTTGCTGTAGAGATAATGACTCCCTATCCCTATCCATACAGGGCCGGCATTCCCATCATCTTGTGATAGACTATGCATGACCTAATGTGTGTGTGTGTGTGTGTGGGAGAGGGAGAGAGCGTGTCACCACCTCCACCATGCGAGCAGCATGGCCAGATCTGCCTCACAAGGCCGAAAGTGGAGAGAGAATTTGCGCCTCGGACTAGGCCTACTGTCATTCTCATTGCGACTCCCCCACACTGCCACCACGTCCCCCCCTAACTGTCCTATGAGCACTTCGACTCGTCTAACATACCCAGTGGCATTAGACAAAGGCTCCACCACGTTACTGTCGCGATTGTGGAGGAGAGGCACACGCTCAGAAGACAGAAGCTAGCTATGGATATTAGGCTACCTCCAGCCTCGTTCACACACCACTAACACCCTGCTAACTTCCGATGAAACACCAACCTGTGAAACATTATTCCCACCAGTGACATTGGGCAAACGATTCAACGCTTGTGCTTGGTGTAAGCTAAACTATGGAGTAAACTCACTTTGTCCAGCTGCATCATTGCAAGGCAGGGACATCTGAAGCCTCACTAAACGAATCACCGCCATTTTCTGAAGGCAGATATTCCCTTCAGAATCAGGGTCCGCGGAATAGAAGACCCAACACTTCATTTCAGGTAAACTTTTTGATGCCATTAGACGATAATCTAATGCAAATACTGCTGACGTTGACAATATCGCTTCTGACAAAGTGGCTCACACGCACACCAGTCCGGTATTTCATACACTGATTCAATGCGCTGTAGCTAGAAAGTTTTGTTTAAAGCGTGTCCTTTTCTCGACGGGGATGACGATGACATGTCTGCCATCTAGTGGAGTGGAAGTCGAATAAATATGACACCCTATTTGACTAAATCGGCCGCTTTTATTCAGTACCGCATCTTGTCGACTATAGTCGCCTGTGGCGCCTAGAGGGTTAATGGTTACCGGCTGTCCATGATTATGTCGGCAATTTTACATTTTGCTAGTTGTGGTTTAAATGGTGGCCTATGCTGGAAGTTCGTTGATCACGACTACCAACGTAGCCGTTGGCTGGTTTTACCGATGACGATGCTACATGTCACCTGTCTAACCACTCCTTCCTTCTCGCAGGTCAAACGGAGCGGTCCATCATCACTGGCAGACTCAAGTCTCCTTCAGGCCAACGCCGCGCCCTTCATGCACTCTCTTTAGACAACGGGTCTCTGCGTGTCCGTGTGATTTCAGCCCATCTAGTCACGCCATCAGTCTCTTTGATTGCTGACTCGAATTGCTGTTTTAGCAGGATCCTCTGCAAATAATGTGTACTCTAATTTCCATTCTCCATTTTGCCTTGGCTGTTTTGTTTTTGGCAGATATGCTCACCCGAAGTGATCGCGCCAGGGAGGACGTGCAAGTTCCTTTTACATTCTCCTCCCGATCTTTAATTTGCTAACCCCTGCAGGTGCATCATGCCTCCCCTCTTCCGTTGAGGGGATGCAGTTCGTCAAGGGAGAAGCAGTTCCACATATCACACTAACATCTACTTTCTTTCAGGGATGGCAGTGCCGGTTCACAGAATCACGCAATCGTGTGGATCATGTTTCCAGTTCATATTGGAGGGGGGTCATCCCTCAGCCTTCACAAATCTCCCGAAGGCCAGCGCCTTCGAGGATATCTCCTCTTGTAGCACGGCTTAAAACTAGCCTTCCTAATCCCAGCACTTATCACCTGTCTGGAACTGACTCTTGACTGTGTAAAACCGGCACTCACTGATGCACTTTCATTATTGTGCTCTACCTTGTAAATTGTTTTTAATTGCACTGGCATTGTGGGAGAATTGTTTTAGCTTTAACCTGTTTGCCGTCACGTTGGTCTAGGTTGCCCTAGACGCTGGTTGCCCAGCTCACTGTCCAGGTTGCCTTGGGCCGCCGGGTTGTCCGCTCATGACTTCGTCTAGGTTGCCCTAGACGCTGGTTGCCCAGTTTGGTCCAGGTGGCCCTGGATGCGGTTGCCCGGCCGTCATGTCTGTCTGTTGCCCTGGACGCTGGTTGCCCAGCTCATGGTTCAGGATACCGCTATACGGTCAATGTTAACTGCCTGATTCCGGACTTCGACGCAATTGGATGACACTACGTCTGTCATCTGTTTAGATCGCCTATGGCCCGCTATATCAGCTACACATATATTGGTTCCCCGCGATGCAAGGGGCAAAAGTTATGTGCATCATACTCCTTGCCAGACTCAAGTCTCTCCCTGAGCAAATGCTTCCGTGAGAACTCTGGATTCCCAGGGTACATTGTCAGTCGCTTTGAGGAAAAATGTCCTGGCCACATGGAATGTCGCGTGAATGCACACCCCTCCACTCACTCAGGGGCCAGTGCTTGGCGCATGACTAATATAATTTCTGCATCCAGTTGGGCGATATGTATTGCTTATTCTCTCCTCATTGCTACCTTTACTCATTGTCTCTCCAGCAGCCAGTTCTAAACTGTACTATCCTGCCACAGTGGTGCAGCTGGTATAGCAAGCTCGCGTTAAGTCATTCTCAGAGCTCCTCTGCACTCTGAGATGCATAAGTGCCATGGTGGTACCCCAGCACTGATCTGTTCGTTGTCTCGTCATATTTCAGTAACATATGTTTCTTCCTCCTGTCACATACAGGCATGAATTGTCCTGAAGTCCTTTGTCTACGTTGCAAGGTCATGCTTCCCTCGCATTACTGATGCTGCTCATCTTATTTTGGGGGGCTTTCCAAGAGCAGGTGCTAAGGTGTAGCTCACACGCATCCATCTTGGCCTTGGGTCTGCAGCTCATGCATTCATCTCACTCTAGCCGCTGCAGGTGAGCTATCGAACCAGAACACACATCTGGCTTCACAAGCACTAGTCTTCTACAAAACTAGTCATAATGCTTATCTATCCTAAATATTAAACCACATGACTTCGATGCGAATATACTCAAGCACCCATATCAACTAACTCATTGCTCCGGTCCCAAGCATCTGCAACCACAAGCTCTATTCCCCTGCATTGATCCTGAGTACATCATGTTTAACCTTTTAACCCTAACCATGTTTTGCTTCCCTGGTCCCCGTTCACTACCTTAAACTACGGCTCACACTTTACCCGATTTTCAGCAGCCATCTAGCTAACGTGCTGCTTAAATGTAACCTCTCTTCAAAGAGGTTCACTTCTCACTCATTCCGCATCGGCGCAGCCAAGACTGCCGGCCAAAAAGGGCTATCCACGTCATCCATCAGGATGCATCAAACTAACTCCTCTTGACATTTTCGATGCTCAGAAGTTGCTCTCCCATGTTAACTCAGGTACCTCATTTTACCTTCACAAATCCTGGTGGCGGTGGTTAAATTCTGGCATTAAGCCTTGCACTAATTGCTGAAACATATTGGGCCCCAGCATGCGGTAGCTTGTGGTGATTTAGTCTCAGCCATGGGCATGTTGCCCTTTCACTGATTGCCCAGCTCGTTCGACGCTTTTATGGTTCAGGTCACTTCTCGCCCGGTCGCCCGGCTCATGATCACGTCTAGGTTGCCCTAGACACTGGTTGCCAGTTTGGTCCAGGTTGCCCTGGATGCGGTCGCACGCCATCACATCGGTCTAGGTTGCCATATACACTGGTTGACCAGCTCATGGTTTCGAATCATGGTTCCGTCGCCGGGTTGCCGGGCCGGCCTTCGTCTAGGTTGCCCTGGATGCCCCTAGGCGTTGGCTGGTTGCCCTGGTTCTGGGTCCAGGTTGCCCTGGATGCCGGTCGCCCGTCTAGGCTAGATCACGTTGGTCTAGGTTGCCCACCGGATGCTGGTTGCCCCCAGCTCACTGTCCAGGTTGCCTTGACGGTTTGCCCGGCTCATGGCCTTCGTCTAGGTTGCCCTAGGCGCTGGTTCACCAGTTTGGTCCAGGTGGGCCCTGGATGCCCGTTGCCCGGCTCGTCATGTTCGTCTGCCCTGGGCGGCTTGGTCCAGGTTTGCCCAGCTCATGGTTCAGGTCGCCCTAGGCGCTGGTTCGCAGCCATGGTTTGCCCGGCTTCGTTGGCGGCTTCGTCTGGGTTGCCCTAGGCGCTGGTTGCCAGTTCGGTCCAGGTTGCCCTGGATGCGGTCGCCCGGCCGTCACGTTGGTCTAGGTTGCCCTAGGCGGCTGGTTGCCCAGCTAATGGTCCAGGTTGCCTTGGGCGCCCGGTAGCCCGGCACGCGTCGCGTGGTCTAGGTTGCCCTAGGCGCTGGTTGCCAGCTTCGCATAAGCACTAAAGTCCAGGTTGCTCTGGATGCGGTGGCCTGGCTTCGTCCGCGATGTACTAGCTTCGCTAGTCACTGGGCGCCAGATCGTGAAGTGCTTATGGTCCAGGTTGCCCTGGGCGCCCGGTTGCCCCCGCCGCATTGGTCTAGGTTGCCCTAGATGCTGGTTGCCCAGCTCGTCAAGCTTCTAAATCCCACTAAAGCGAAAGCATGCCGCGGGCCCACTACAACCCTAGGTTATGGTTAACACCTAGCTACTTTAAAATTCTGTCGGTGATCCTGGCACAACGTCTTCACCCCGGCCCAGTCATGCTGTTTAATTCATCTTGTATGTATACTAATGTCTCTGCTCCTCAGAACCAGATTACTGAGTCACCGCCCTGGCTGGCATCACTCATCCTTTTGGGGTAGGCTCCCGCCCCTGCCTTCATCCATCGGCAGGAGGCGAGATCCGCTCATCGCTGGGACGGATCGAGGGCGGGGCCCACGCCAAAGACTGTTACCTATTCAGGACTCTATCATGCTTGCATCCAAGCCGTTCCTTTACTAATTAAATCGTTAACTGATTCTATTCTGTCTACTGAGTCTTTCTGGTAGAACTATATCTACTGTATCTAAGGTAATGTTTCGGAAAGCCCTGCAATCGATCATTTCATTCGAGGTTTGGAATTCAGTGGGCTCTTCTTGGAAGTTGCATGGCTGGTTTTCGGTAGGGACCTCTCGCTATGTCTATGCTGTATAGCTTTGCTGGGTGGGAATGATTTGCCTATTACAAGTTTGTTTTGGTCGAGGCGGGGCCCAGCCGCGGTTACCTATTCTGGTGCATCCAAGCACTCGGACCTGTAACCTGGAGGGTTGCCGGTTCGAGGAGCCCGACCAGTGGGATGGCTGGCTGAAGTGCCCTTGACCTAACCCCCCACTGCTCGGACCTGTAACGAGCTGCCCTGTTATGAAGGGACCCCTCACTGCGCCGGGATTAGTATGTGCTTCACCTCACTGTGTGCTGAGTGTGTTTCACTAATTCACGGATTGGGATAAATGCAGAGACAAAATGAGGATTTTCATCTGTTCTTATGAGTAGTAATCAAAACCATATGATTTACTTAATGTTATAGCCTAAAAGAATTGAACAGACTTGAGTTCGGTATTTTGGGTCCGGCCCTCCTTAACGGTCCCAGTTTGTCATGTAGTACCTTGGGGAAATTAGTTGCCCACTGTCACGCCCGGCTATGCCGTGCTGGGTATGTTTCTCCCTGGCTTGGCCCATTGAAATCGTTGTTGCGTGCTTATTATGTTGAACTTAAGAGAGATTGGGAAGAGGGTTTACCGTGGCTACTACTGGCGGCCCGTGCGGTAGTACAGGAGAGCACAGGGATTAGCCCCAACGACTTCGTTTTTGGGCACAAAGTGCGCACCTCTTTATCGGTGTTGGGTAGTGATTTAGATGGTGGTGCGTAGATTTTGGCCGATTATGTGCATGGCTTTCGCCGAAGGTTGTTCTTGGCTTGGAAGTTAGCTAATGAAAATCTATGTGAGGTGCAAACTAAAATGAAGCGATGGTACGATCTTAAAGCAGAGGTAAGAGTGTTTAGCTCTGGTGTTCAGCAAACAGTTGTAGTGTGCACATCCCACCTTCTGGCAGGTGCAGGACAAAAGAAAACTATACTCATTTGAAAAAATATAATGTCCGCAACACTGCTATTGACTCCCAATTATTTATTGCAACGTTTCGACCCTGCTGGGTCTTCTTCAGGCAAAATCATTGGTGTCCACCCCTGAGCGGAGGAGGAAAACACAACGTGTTCACGTTAACTTACCTAAACCATATTATTCCTCACCATTGCAGGTGGTGGGTGATAAGACTGCTTATAGACCTGTTGGACTGTAACTGGCTATTGGGGAGGGCGCACCTGACGCTTCTCAGGTGGCACCTGGGGATGGGGTGCGGGGTCCGGATGATGCGGTCCTGCAGGCTCGGCTTAACAATTCGGACACGTTGGCTAGCTTGGACAGCCTCTTAGGGCATTTGGATGGGGAACAACGTAATCAGTTAAAATCTTTACTTTCTGAGTTTTCGTCTTTATTTTCCGACACACCAACCTGCACCAATCTTATCGAACACGATATTGACGTGGGGGACGCAAAACCCATTCGACAGAGATTTTACCGTGTTGCTCCGGACAAACGTAAAAGTATTGTTTTCATTTCAAATATCATGATTATCACGGATGATTACCACGGTGTGGAAACCGTGTGTTTAATCCTTCCCAGCTTCATCCAAGCCTGCTTTTGACATACAGTAGGCCTGGTACAATGAAACAAAACTGGTACCCTACTGATTCTGTTATCTACTTGATGGATTTAATTGTGGCACAAAGCCAATTATACATGACCAAGGAAAAAGTGAATGGGACAACACAATGTCATGGTAACATTATGCTATGAATTAAGAATGCTCAGCTCAGCCAGGTTTGTTTGTGCAGTCAGGATGTAGGCATATGAATGTGAATGAAAATATGCCCTCCAGTAGCAATAGGCCACCTTAAAATGCACCAGAATAAAAGAATCACATCTACTCAGTAACAATTTTTTACCCTCCCACAGCACCCCCTCTATGAGCACCCCCAGATGAAAATGAGTTCCAGCGTCCCTGGTTAAATGTTGCACTTTTGATAAGGTTTTGCCTATATTTTGTAATAGTAAATGCTGTCACACTTTTTGAAACTATTTCAGCCTATTAGTCCTTTCTGAACATATTGAACACACTTTTAAAAATATCGCGATAATACCGAAAACCGTGATCATTTTGGTCACTATAACCGTGAGGTTAAATTTTCATATCGTTACATCCCTAGTACAGACTATAGAAAGGTAAATGCGGTGACAAATGCTGACTCCTTTCCACTACCACGTATCGAAGATTGTGTGGATCAGGTTGGTAGTGCTCGATATGTAAGTAAATTTGATTTATTAAAAGGATATTATCAGGTACCGCTCACGCCTAGGGCGCAGGAAATTGCTGCATTTATTACACCTTCAGGGTTGTATTCTTACACCCGCATGAGTTTTGGACTGCGTAACGCCCCCTGCATGTTCCAGTGTCTCATGAACTGTGTCATTGCAGGGTTGGGCGGGTGTGCAGTTTACATAGACGACGTGGTGTGTTTACGCAGACACCTTGGAAATACATCTGGCGCGCATACATTCGCTGTTCGAGAGGTTGGTGGCAGCAACGCTCACGGTGAATCTCGCGAAATGCGAGTTTGCCCAGGCCACCGTGGTCTATTTAGGCAAGGTGGTGGGGCAGGGGCAAGTGCGACCAATTAGGGCTAAAGTATTGGCCATTGACTACCAAAAAGGAAGTGATGCGTTTTCTTGGGATGATTGGGTTTTATCGTAATTTTTGTTGTAATTTTTCAACCGTTGTGGCTCCACTCACCAATCTGTTAAAACAATCGGTGAAGTTTGTGTGGTCCGATTATTGTAAGCATGCCGTCACATAATACTGATATGCACGACACTTTTTGGTTGGCTTCCCACTTACTGACTTCTGCAAATCATTCGTTAATAAACCACCATTTTATTTAAACAGAGTTCAGCGTGGTCTCCCCTATGTCAGCTCTACTTTGAGCCAAGCGGTCCTGACACCCACCCCTGCTAAAAAGCCCAAAAAAATGTACTTAAAAAAAAAAAAAAAAAAAACAGTAAGAGCGGCACTGCGTCTGTATGTCAGCATGTTTGAAGGAGAATTCTGGCGATTTTTTACATAGATCTCTGTCTTTCGAGGTCACCGAGTACGGTAGGTATGTAAAAAAAAGGGAAGAAAGGAAAAACAATTGGTTTTACCTAGGTCATGTTGCTGTAGCCAACAGCTAGAGCTTACAGGCAGCTACAGTGCTACACTCTGGAGGCATGAACATAGGGGCTCATGAACAAAAATCATGAGAATAAAAATTCTCCTTTAAGTGCGTTTATAAAGTGTGTTTGGGTGTCTTACATAAGACTGTTTATAGGTGTGTGTTAGTTAGTTAGTGAGGTACCCCCTTCACTGAAAAGCGATTGGGCGCCTTGAAAAGCACTAAATGCAATCTGTTGTTTGTGTGTGTGTGTGTGTGTGTGTATGGGTGAGTGTCTTACATTCATTATGTCGTGCAGCTTGACAATGGTCTTGCCGATGAGTTTGGGGACGCCAGAGTCCTGCTCGAAGAAGATGAGCTCCAGGACCACGATATGGTGGACCGTGTCCAGGGGCCTCTCCTCTTCCTTGGGAATCTGTCAAGTCAAATTTATTTAAATAGCACATTTCAAACACAGGGGTCATTCAATGTGCTTTACATAAACAAAAGAAAAGATTAATATTAAACAAAAGCATAAAAGGGCAATAGTTAAAAATAGTAAATAATTAGTTATTAATTAATAATTAGTTAAAAAGTACATTATAATTAAAAAGAAAACATGAAAGACACAAGGTAGACTAATTAGAAGACAGAATTTGTAACTCAGTGATAACAGGGAGTGCATTTGATCAGTTAGCAGAAGGCATCTGAGAACAGTTTGGTCTTAAGTCTAGATTTGTCTACAGTTGGGGCCTTTTTGATATTTTGGTTTCAGAGGCCGGTTCCAACTGCATTGCAACTAAAAGCTGCTTCACCATGTTTGGTTCAAACAGCAGGTTTTACTAACCTGTTTTGCTCCTGAGACCTGAGAGGTCTGGAAGGTGTGTACTGATGAAGCATGTCTGATAGGTAATTAGGTCCCAATCCATTTAGTGATTTGCACCCCAAAGTTCACACAGGGAGTGGTCATCAGACTGATTTGGACATCTCTCATGCGTGTGTGTGTGTCACAAGACTAACAATCTACCTATCACTGGCCACTGGTGTGTGTGTGTGTGTCACAGGACTACCCGGTTACTGACCACTAGAAACCTCAAGGGTCATCCACGTGACCACCAGCAGCGAATGTGTGTGTGTCTTCATGTGTACCTGTGAATGGGAGACTATATACTATATGCATTCATGTGTGTGTTCATGTGCATGTGTGTATGTGTAGACTGCACATGGTGTGTGTGTGTGTGTGTGTGTGTGTGTGTGTGTGTGCTCTTCCTCACCTACCTGAGCGAGTTGTGTGTGTGTGTGTGTTTCCTCACCCGTATGGAGAAGTACATCCACTCGTTGAAGGCAATGGCGACGTTGTTCCCGTTGTTGGCCTTTTGGTCATTGTAAGGCTGGAGGCGGGTACACTTGACCTTTCCCCCTACACTCACCCTCATAAAGCTCTGAGTTCCCCTCTTCACAGATACTGGGGAGATCGCAAGCTCAGGACACACACACAGACACACACACACAAGTGTGTGCATGTGTGAGGTATTGCTCTCTCCCTTTAACATACATACACACTAGGAGTAGGCCTTCTGCTTCTCTTTCTCTCTCTGTCTAATATACACACACTAGGGTATTGTTTCTCTCTCTCTCTTGCTAAAACACACAGACTCTGGTGTGTAAGTCACCCATTTGATTAGAGGTTGACACCTGTCAATCATAGAGAAGGGCTCAGGAAGACAAACACACTTTAGGTGAAAGGATACAGTTCTTGAAATCCCTACAGTCTTTGACATGGACTGTCAGAACACCCCTCTGTGGAGATAAATCAGGCCATTGCAGACAGGGCAAAGAGCAAGATTAATTATTACAGATTACAGATTAATGGGGAGTAATACAGGGCCGGCACTAGGCAGGGGCCAGGGTGGGCTAAGCCCACCCAAGCATTGTGTCTTGCCCACCCAAAGTTAAGATTTTTTTTTAGTTGTGCATCTGTGCAGTGTGCAGCTTCAAACCCGACTTGGATGTAGAAGAGTTGGTGTTGAGTGTAATGGTAGCTAGCTGGTACATAACTGTGTAGGCCTATGTATGTGTGTTAGGTAGCCTAAACCCTCCTCCTGATGCCTTAAAGGAAAACTCTGATTCTCGAAATCCCTGAGTACTGTCTGTACGAGTAAAAAAACAGAAAAGTTTTTATTCACAAGCTGTTGGGCTCCTGAATCAAACCACGACATGCACCTTGAACTGCACAATGCACCTTGCACTTTAAGCCCTGGCATCATGTTTTTGTTTGTTTTTATGTAATGTTCGTAATTTTATGTAATGTTCTGTTATTTTTTTGTATTTATTTGTCAAGTTGTCATGTTTTCACCCTTTATTTACGTTATTTTCGATAGTTTTGTGTTATTCTTGGTCCTTTTTTCTGGCTGATAACTAACGGTAACGTTAGTGTCTATTCGACTGGGCTGATGAGCTTGCCTTGACTAGCCATCCCTCTTCCATCTGATGCTGCACATCCTCTGTCTGGACTCGTCTGGACGGAAAGATTGCTCAGGGCAATGGGCCTACTCTGCGAGAGATCTGCAGCTGCCACGACCACCGAGCTGCGGCTGACCTGCGAGCTGCTATAACGTTAACGTATAGCCTCTGACGCTGGGTGCCTGCAGTCTGGATTGAGTGCTGACGTGGGGAGCTCTGATGGCGACATCGGGAGCCATGAAGCAACAAACGGTCCTTGCTAAAGCCACCGAGCTGCTGATCAGCAGGAAGATCGCCCAATATGACTTCAGACTGTTGTTCTTCCGGTGCTCTGCGCTCCAGACTGCCAGTAAATTCTCTGAGTTGGTCAGTGAAAGAACTTTGTTGGTCTTGCATTGGCAGTTTCACGCGGGTCATCATTGCCCTTTTGGAAATTGGACTAATTTTAACATGATTATTATTATTTTATTTATTTATTTTCAATTCGCTGTGTTGTCTGTCTTGTATGTCTTAGTGTCACGGGAACGCTGGCGACTACGCCGCTCCGTCCGGCATCTTTTGTGTTTGTTATTTTTTAAATGTTTTTGTCATGTGGTGTCAACGCTGGTCAATGCCGTCTGGCATTTTTTGTCTTGTTGTCTTTTGTCAATGTCTTGTATGTGGAGCGCTTTGGGTTACACTTTGTGCATGTTAAATGCGCTATACTAAATAAAACTGACTTGACTTGACTTGGATCTACTTTTAGTGAGCACTTTTAGTAGTACAAGGTTTTATTGTATTTATGGGTAGGGGTAGTCTTATTTATTCATGTTTTAAAGTTAAGTTTTATTCTATAACTTATTATTACACTAGTATGTGATAGCACAGTTGGAGTGGAGTCAGGAGTTCATTTCACTGCTTGTTGTAGGTCTATGACTATGCATGTGACAAATAAAGAAACTTGAAAAGCTTGAGTTGCTGCAGCCAACAGCTAGAGCGGCCAGGCAGCTACAGTGCTGTACTCTGGGGGGGCATGCTGTTGGCAGGGATGGGCAAAAATACATCAAAATGTATTTTAAAATAAAATATCAAATACCCTCATTTTAAGTGTCAAAATAATCAAAATAAACAACATAATACATTAGCCACACCATTTATCAAATCAAAATACTGTATTTTGAAAGTACTAAACACACTCTTTAAAGGGAATTATGCGAGGCTGCTGTTTATTGATGATAGTTCAGCTTTCAACACCATTGTTCCTTACATGCTGGACTCTAAGCTCAAAGATCTTGGACTAAACACCTCCCTCCCTTTCTTTCTGGCAGACCTCAGGTAGTGAGAATGGGCCAGTTCACCTCAAATTCCATCATTCTGAACACAGGAGCACCACAGGGCTGTGTCTTGAGCCCACTGCTCTACTCTCTCTACACCTATGACTGT
Source organism: Alosa alosa (assembly GCF_017589495.1). Classification (NCBI taxonomy): domain Eukaryota; kingdom Metazoa; phylum Chordata; class Actinopteri; order Clupeiformes; family Clupeidae; genus Alosa; species Alosa alosa. The sequence goes on from NC_063189.1 coordinate 17,721,614, forward strand.
GTGTCATCTCACAGCTCCACTTCCATCGTTAAGTTTGCTGATGATACAGTAGTCCTGGGCCTCATCTCTGACAACGATGAGACAGCCTTCTTGGAAGAGGTGAAAAAGCTGATTGCCTGGTATCAATGAATAACTGAATGTTAGCAAAACCAAGGAGCTAACTGTAGACTTCAGAAGGAGGCAGCAGCAGACTTACACCCCTCTCTTGACTGATGGAACACAGGTAGAGAGAGTTGGTAGTTTTAAATATCTGGGAGTACACATCTCTGAGGACCTGACCAGGGGTACTCACATCCAAGCTCAGGTAAAAAGGCCAGACAATGAATGTACCATCTAAGACAACTCTGGAAATTCAGGTTCCCCCCAGTGATTTTAAAAACATTTTACACTGGGGTCATAGAGAGCATACTGACGCAGTGTATCACTGTGTGGTATGCCAACAGCACTGAGAAAGACCGCAACACCTTGCAGAGAGTGGTGCGCTCAGCCGAGCGCATCTCTAGGACTTCTCTCCCCTCCCTGCATGATGTATACATCAGCCGTTGCAAGAACAGAGCCACTAAAATCGTAAAGGACTCCACCCATCCCAGTAACTGTCTGTTCAGTTTGTTGAAGTCAGGCAAGCGCTTCTGCAGTTTGAAGGCCAAAACTGAGAGACTAAGGAAAAGCTATTTCCCTCAGGCCACATGGACATGCCAACTCTTATGAATGTCATGGACTCCATCCCATTTTAATAACATTTTTATTATTTTATTATTATTATTATTCATGTCACTTTATTATTCTATTATTTTGAATTATTTATTATTAACTTCTGCTTTTAATCTTATCTGTTACTTAGATTATTTCTACTTTACACAGTCAAGAAGCTAACCAGACTTACATTTCACTGCGTGTTATATACTAATATAACTATGTATGTGATGAATAAATCTCTCTGAACTCTGAACTGAACTCTTGAGTATGATATCACTGTGCAAACCTTCCATATATGTCTATTCATCCCATCATCAGTACACTGACTCTGTTGATAAAGTACAGTGTTTGAGAGCAGCAGCTTTTCTCTGCCTATGAGACATGCCGTTAGGCCAGTGTTTTTCAACCTTTTTTGTGGCACGGCACACTTTTGACACTTAAAATGTCCCACAGCACACTAACATCCTGTGTGAAGAAAAAATAAACCTACCATAGCCTAAAATTTCAAATAATACACAGATATGGGCTTATTATGGCTTCTATGCAAGACCTGCTCAATAAAACCCTCTGTTTCATTTGTAGGTGACTATATCTAATTTAATTGTTGTTATGAACTGTTATGAAATAGTGCAATCATACAATCAATGAGAGCATGTGGTTATAAATTCTTTGATGCAACAGTTGCTTTTCTGGACCAGTGAGTGACATTTGGGTAATTTTCTGCGGCACACCTGATGATCTCTCACAGCACACTAGTGTACCCCGGCACAGTGGTTGAAAAACACTGCGTTAGGCTACCTGCAAACAGTCAACAGATCAACTACTGTATGATCTGGCTGTTACATCTTATAGATGTAATATATATTATACATCTGTGTCAGAGATGCATTCAAAAAGTCACAACTGCTTGTCAAGTGGTATTTCTCCAACTTTTGCACACTTTTTATTTATTATTTTTGATTTCTCCTCCATCTACCCATGTCCTTGATTGCCTAGCCTTTCTGCCCCCCCACCCCCCACCCCACCCCACCCCCATCCCCAACACACACACTTACATCATCACTGTCATCACTTCACATACATACAGCACTCCTCTACATACTTGCTGCACACTGCCCCCCACACACATACACAGCACATTGTCTTCAGGATCTTCTCCAACACACATCCTCTACATACTTACAGCACACTGCCCCCACCTACCCACACACACACACTACACACATACACACACAGTCACTGCTCCACTCCCGCCCACACACACATCTTCACTGTCATCACTCACATACATTACATACAGTACTCTGCTTGCAATAGTAAGTCCCTGACCCCCCCCAACACACACACTTACATCATCACTGTCATCACTTCACATACATACAGCACACTGCTTGCTACAGTAAGCCTCCTCTACATACTTGCTGCACACCCCCCCCACACACACAGCACATTGTCTTCAGGATCTTCTCCAACACACATCCTCTACATACTTACAGCACACTGCCCCCACCTACCCACCTACACACTACACACACACACACACACAGTCACTGCTCCACTCCCCTCCCGCCCACACACACATCTTCACTGTCATCACTCACATACATTACATACAGTACTCTGCTTGCAATAGTAGTCCCTGACCCAACAACACACACACTTCCCAACACACATCCCCAACATACTTACAGCACACTACATACACAGCACATTGCTTGCTTATTGCACACTGCCCTCTACATCAGCACACTATCCCACACTGCCCCACAACAGCACATTGTCTTCCAGGATCTTCTCCAACACACATCCTCTACATACTTACTGCACACTTACCCCCTTACCACACACACTACACACACACACACACACAGTCACTGCTCCACTCCCCTCCCCCCACACACACATCTTCACTGTCATCACTCACATACATTACATACAGTACTCTGCTTGCAATAGTAAGTCCCTGCCCCCTACATACACAGCACATTATTTCATCAGGAAGCTTCTCCAACACACATCCCCAACATACTTACAGCACACTGCCCCCAATACACAGCACATTGTCTCATGAGGAAGCTTCTCCAACACACATATTGCACACTGCCCTCTCCCCACATACACAGCACACTATCCCATCTCCCCTGTCATCCCCCAACACACACACACCAAGACCCTGGCAGTTGGGTTAGCCCCTTGAGCCGTGGATCTGCCCAAGGTTTCTTCCTTGGTAAGGGAGTTTTTCCTTGCCCCTGTTGCTCTTGGGTGCTCCTTGTTGGTGCCCCCACCCAATCCCAATCCTCCCCACCTTTTTTATGCAGCCCTTGCCACTTAATCTACTAAACCCCCTTCTACTGCACTTTTTACCCCCCATTAATGCACAAATAGGCTGACACCAGACATAATTTCACTGCATTTCTTACTTCCAGTAACTATATGCATGTGACAATAAACTTCCTTGTATCCTTGTATCCTTGTATAAAGTGGAGACAAATCTCAGACATTGTCAATGCATGCCCAGATTGAGCAACATTACAGAGCAACCAAATAACTGGTTATTGGATGATAAAGTTCTCAAGAAATTGATTATTAATTGATCATTAAAGGTTAGTATGAGAGGGAGTGTATTGTGTGAGCAACCTAACTAGTTGAATCGTCTTTGTGAATCTATGATCACAAGTCTGTCTGGGCAAATTACGTCAGCACCAGCAGTTTTGCACTTTTCTGATGTTATCACATCACCAAGGCTATTGGTTTTACCAAAAATATTTGGCCGTATTTTTAAACTACAAAAATACACACATAGATTTGATACAAAATACAAAGACATTTTCTTTAACAAAATAAAATACAGATGAAAACATGCTATTTTGTAGGCCTGTTTGAAATACTTATTTTAAGTATCGTAAACGTGCTAATTACCAACCATTTCGATCGAAAATTCTTAAAACAACGTTTTTTAATACTTATTTTTTTAATACTTAATAATATATATATATTCAGGGCTGCCAACCCACGCATTGGCCGTGAGACGCACACATTTGTTTAGTTTCACACGCTCACACGCCACACCCCCGATTTCTCACGCTGAAGTGTCAACCCGGTCGGTCAAATGATGAATGAAAGATGAGTTTATCTATAGATCTACCTGTTGAGCCACTCGTGATTGACTAGGTGGTGAGGGTGTTCAAGAGCACCCCCTGTCTGTGGAATTTTCTAAATTTTCTCTCATTTGCCATGCTACTTCACAAGTCGCATTTTCTCCCGCATTCAGACGCATTTTCTCCCGCATTTTCCTGGCTTCAGGTATGCTTTGAGTATTTTTCACACTGAAGTGTCAACCTGGTAGATCAAATACCTGGCAGATGAGGTTCAAATAAACTAAATCTATACATATATCATCATATATCATACACCATGTGAACGAGTGATATCTAAGCTTTCCAATGATATCAGCGCCAGTTGCTGTGATAAATGTTTCGCGAGAAAATTAACATTGAACTTACATGCAATTTAATCATATTTGCATATTGCACACAGTGCACACCCATTACTCTAGGCTAAATATCTCACTAACCCTTCACACAACACATGGCATATACCCAATATCACAATAAACAGCAAACCGTACAGAATAGGATGTAGGCTAAAGCTCTGCGCATATGGTTCCTGAGTAATCCGGTTTTGAAACTGCAACACATAGTCTCATTGGGGCGAAATTATATTGTTTTCTAATGTAAACTATTTGTCAGTACATACATTTTTGTAAATTGCTCAGCCATAGATTATTCCACTATATGCTTCTTATATTGCCAGGTTCCAGCCAATCCCACTTACACAGATAAATGAATATATTTCTATTGGCACATTAATGCAAAAATATGATGAAAATCAAATAATGAGACACAACAATTTTTTTTTTCTTAATTTAAAGCCTGACATAAGCCATATGTAAATCACATCATATGTTCCCAGATATGGGTACATCCATGAGCATTAACTGTAGCTATAGGCTACAATGACCAATATCTTACTTAAATTAACTAGCTGAATAACACAGGTGACCACTTCTGCATAATTTCATGGAGTGCACACATTTTTGACCATTTCTGAACTGTGAAATGTAGCATAATATGTTTTGTGGTTGTGAACTTATTGCAATATCACCAACTATTCCACCTGTGTGTGCATGGTTATAATTCTGAAGTGCAAAATAGTTTAGGCTTCAGCACAAATATTCCCATAAAAATAAGCAAGTCTGATCTCTGAATGAATTTTGAAAGTGCTCACGATTGATGCATTTAAAAGTTAAAATATACAAATATTTCTGAGGACATCCTTGATGTGATTGTCGATCAGTCCAGTCTTTACGCTATGCAATGTGATCCAAATAAGCCCCTGAACCTTAAAACCTCTGAACTTGAGCAGTTCCTAGGCACTGTGTTGTATATGTCCTTGTTTGGATTGCCAGGCACCCGCATGTATTGGAGCAAGTCGAGCAGAGTGTCCCAAGTAGCCGACACTATGTCATTGAATAGATGGGAGATCATCAAAAAGTTCCTCCATTTCATCAACAATAACAGGCAAAATGAAGACCCACTCTACAAGGTGCGGCCACTGGTGGATCACCTGACCTCAAAGCTGATGTCCATTCCCATGGTTGAGAAGCTGGCGGTGGATGAGCAGATGGTGCCATTCAAAGGGAAGAGTATATTAAAGCAATACCTGCCAAAAAAACCAAAGAAATGGGGCTACAAAATGTTTGTTTTAGCTGGTTCTGATGGTCTCCCTCACAACTTTGAGGTGTACACTGGGAAAGTTATACAGCCCCCTACACTGAGGGATATTGGAGCAAGTGGGAATGTGGTCCTCCGCCTGGCCCAACCTGTGCCTGTGCACCAGAATTATAAGCTCTTCTTTGACAATTGGTTCACCAGCGTACCCCTTGTTCTGACACTCGCTAAGCAGGGAATCCCCTACACTGGAACTGTTCGCGGCAACAGGCTACCTGGGGCAAACCTGAAGTTGGATTCTGAACTAAAGAAAACAGGACGTGGGTCTTGTGAACAGAAGTCAGCTGTTGTTGGTGAAACCACCCTGAATGCCTGAACCCTGAACGCATAGGCGTTCATTGGGCTAGCCTACATGGTTTGATACGTGCTATTTGCTGTTGAACTTGCGCTTCACCTATTCTATGTTGATTGACAAAGCCATAAAGTATGGCCCATAATGCAGCCTACAATGATTGTGTTGTCTGATGATCTAGCTATCCTCTGCCATTCAGAGCTCCGGAAAGTTCCCAGACATTTTGAAACACCTGTTAGCAATCTCTGATGTCGGAATATTCAATGGCTACCCGACAATATCTCAGGGCAAACTCCAAAATTGTTCGTCTATTAATTTTCCACGGTTCAACACATTAGCCTAATACTAGAACATAGTTTGGCTGGCTTTATTCATTTCTGCCAGTTAGTGCTTTTCCCCCTGTGCAGGGCTCTACAGTGCGCCCATTTCACTCGCACATGCGAGTAAAAATGATGGCGTGCGAGTGCAAAAAAATATTTAGGCGCACTGGTGCGAATGACTTCTAAACATGTCAATGTTTGTCTACAAAATACACCGCAACATCGAGAAACATGTGCAAACCATAGAATCACGTCGCGAATGCAGCATAAAAACTACACCTCCCATCAACGTTAGCAGTTTCGCGTTGTGACTCGCTAGTAGTCGCTTCTATCAAATCCAAAAGCGCAGAAAAAGCGGAAAGTTAGACTAGCCAGCCAAGATGCAAAGATTGAAGAAATTAGTTCTTCTATCCACCGAATTCATCGGATATAGGAGGAACAGGATGAGATTCTGAGAATGCAGTGAGAGAAGGAAAGGTAGCCTAACATGCCTTTTAGCCCAGTTGACGTATTGGCTGCAAAGTGCAAAATATATTTTATATATTTTATTCAAAGGTACGCTACTGATAACTCCAGGCTTCCACGCATGCTTGTTTGTTTACACCGAATACAAGCTGAAGTGCAAAACGAAAGTAGGCCTAACGTTTGCCTACTGCCCCCATCAATGCAGATATTTAAAAAAATAAAATAAAAAGGATAAAAAAATATATATCCTTGATAGCCTATGTTGGGTTTTGTGGAAGAGAAAATGGACTGTTTTAGTAGTAGTATTAGGCAGTATGCATTCAGATAGGTCACCATGGGCATATTTGGATTAGCTACAGATGGATTCACAAATAAATAAATTAGCCTACATTTGGCAGGATACTTGATATATAGACTAAATGCAAATATGGCAATGTATTATATTATTTTACATTAACAAAATGTAGGAAAATAGAACAGACTGAAAATAAAGTAGGCACTGATCTTTAAAATCCTGTTTCCTGTAGCCTAAATGTTGTCAGTCATTCTTAATATTTGCAATTGGTGCATTGGCATGTTTAACTGTTAGCTGGAGTGTAATGCTAGATTATGTGTAAGTTAAGTACAGAAGTGACTGTGCGCCCAAATTTTGGTCTGTGCTCCTAAATTTTTTAACTTGGGCGCACAAGTGCTCCTGGAAAAAAATGTTAGTGTAGAGCCCTGCTGTGTATAAGTTACACTACATGCATTATTGTGTTCGACACTGTGGATAGCCTATCTGAGACGGTGGTCTGGTTTAAATGAGTTACGTTGTGAAATTGAGAATGGCACAGACTAAATCGTTTAGTCTATTTCTTTGTATTGTGAAATTGAAATGAGATATGGACTATTACAATCAATAATATGTTGAAATTAATTAAAAGTAATCAATTTCTATGAAAAATCTATATCTGTTGTGTGCGTGTGTCAAGGTAAAGCCTAGGCCTACCGTGCGCATACTGTACTGCGCAAAAGCGCCACTTGCGCCTAGGCTATTTCATTGTATCGCCTTGTTAGGCTATGCGCGGGGTGTGCCAACTTTTTATGAGATAAAGAGACCTTAAAAACAAAAAGATAATTCGAGCCCTAGTGACGTTCCTATACATGTATCATAAATAAGTTGTTTTGACACAAGGCAATTAGAGGAGTGAATGCACGGCCACCTGTGTTGTGAGCCTAGCGTTAACTCACCGCAGCCCCGCGAGTAACTAGCGTTTGAAAATAATCCTCCTCAAACTCATCGTCCGAGTCCGTCTGCTCACGCGGCGATGCGCCCCTCAGCAATTGAGCTATTCCGTTGGTGGTCTACAGAGGGGAAGAGCGCGTGGTATTAGCGGGATTGAATATGAAGCTATGATTAATCGGGGAGTTTTGGGGTGTCGGTCACATAGGCCCTACCTGCTGACTTGATTGGCCTGTGGTAGATCTCCGCGGGATAGATCCAGCCCGGGACGTAGAGGCGCGTTGGCTACCTTTGTCGTACTGAGCCGCATCCATTCCCCACGTTCTAGGTCGACTGTAGCCCACGATTAATGTTAATCTGGGCTGCTGAGGCTAGCCTATTTCAGAAGTGAGTAACAGAGAAGGCGCGTCGACCCACGTTTGGAAGATGCAGATGCTGTGTTGTCAAGGCAGCTCAAATCGAATACAAACAAACTAAACAAACAAACAAAAATGCAGATTGTTTTGGATCTCATTCAAAACTGGTCAGACATCCTAGAGTTTATTTTATTTGACTGTAGCCTATAATGATTTCTTATATCCCTATGGTTTAGGCTACTCATATATTTAATTGCAGTTATCATTTTGTTTTAAAGATGTTGGTTTGCCACCCCGCTTTTATGATTGATTTTTAGTAATTATCACTGCACGCAATTGGATAACACTAGACCATGTTTACTGTCCTCCAACGTTGCAACACTGTCTTCATCAGTTTAGCTGGTTTCCCGGAATGTTTAAGTAAAAGTAACGTGCATCATTGATCTTTGCCAGAGTGTCTCGCAGAGACAATTCCATTGTGCTCTCGCAAGAACGCTGGATTTCCATGGTACACACATAGCGCCCGCCGACATTTTTTCATCACATTTCTAAAGTGCTTCTTTAATTCATCATTTATTACAATTAAAGAGTATAGCAGAGCATCTATCAGTGCCTGTTTTCTGTCTCACCCTCTTTTCTTTACCTGCCTCCTAAGACCTACTGCTTCCCTCTCCCGAGTATTCAGGATGTCCTCTTTAAATATATATTACGTTACACAGGCATGGTGTTTCAATTACTACGTCCCCGCCCCCGAAGCAGACCGCTTGGAATACATCAACCTAGGGAGCGAAAGGGCTTATACTTATGAAATCTTTGAGCAAATGTGAATAAAAGGCGCAAATAAGGTTGGTGTGAGTTATTTTAGCTCTTTCTAGTTTAGCCTATTAACAGGAGTGTCACGAACAAAGTCACAGTCGAGTAGGATGTTATATCGTCAGCTAAACTTTAGTCATACCTTAATTTTGTCACTTGAAATACGAACGTACCCGAGTCAAACTTTAGTACATGATCGCGTCAAAATCGCTATTTTTCAAACACTAAGAAGGCTCGACAGAACATGAAACTTTGATTGAAGTATCATCAGTGTCTCTACACATGAACTCGAGCATTGAGAACATTGTTTGTGTACACATAGTTTACTAAAAAGAAAGATTTTGGACAGAAAACTCACACGCACATTGAGCTCACACTGTTTTGGTTGTGTTGAACAATTAACGTTAGGCTACAATTTGAACAGTTGAACTATTACAGTTACAGTTTGAATAGTTACAGATGGTGTTGAAGTGGTAGCGTAGCCCAGGCACGAAATGTAACGAGGCAGAAATGAAGAGGCATTGCAACAATCTTTACAGAGATACATTATAATGTTGGCTGCAAAGATTATGCAGAGTAGCCTACTAGATTGACTGACACACACACGCACACACTCACATTATCGAAATCAAACACCGGACGCTTTAATATAAAAAATAAAACATATCAATCAAACTTTTTTCATGTCAGAGAACGTAACACTTAGAAACGTGGCCCCCATGGATAATGCTAAAGCTATTCAGCTTTGGTATGCTGACAATTGGCAATACAAGCAAATTGGTAGGCTACTATGAAATAAACTTGCAGGTTAAACTAACAGGTTTTTAAATGAACTTTCAAATGAAAATAACTGACATCGAAGGCAAATTAAATATTGCAAGCAGCTCAGATCTGCTTGTTAATTTGACTGGCAACCTGGTGATAAGCGGGATAACGGCTTTCGAGATGTCCTGTTATATAGCCTATGGGCAACCTTAGCTGCGCGTTGGGGAGTTTTTTGCCTCTCGCCCTTGTCCAGTAATTCCGTATAACAGGACACCTCGGCGGCCGTTATCCCTTACATAACACAACAGTAGCTTGACTGTAGTTACTTTAGGCTAACACAAACATAGATTATAGCATGCTCACCCCATCTTCCTTACCAAAGAGTACTATATTTTTATCTTGAAGGTTGTATCAGCAATAGCGGGATAGCTCGCTACTCCCTCCCCCTCCCATGCAATTAAAACTCTCCTAAGCGTGCATCTCTTTATTTGAAAAACTTTATTTTGCCTTTGAGTGGATTGCCAACCCTTGTTGGTAGCAATTGTTTTTGTGTACAGATCCCGGAGCCTAGGCTGCCTACAGAAACACGGCCTGCTTATGGGGCAGACAGCTAGCGGATCATTAGGAAAGATGAGATGAATGTGATCATTTATGTTTGAGCCTTTTTTGGGCCTAAAATCGCTGATACAACCTTTAAAGTTAAAGGGACACCAGGCAACGTTTTCGTGTTAATTACTCATCTTCGTAAGTCGGTATATGGTTAAATGACTCATTACAGGGCGAATGAAGACTCTCTCGCCCGCCCCTACTGCCTGTAGGAAGAATATCCCGCTTCCAAGTTCAGTGTATCGTACCCGGCGACCGAAGCAGTTTCAGTTTCCATCCTGCATCCACAGCACAGAGGGAGGCTAACGAAATGCTAGCGATTGTTGCAAACGTGTGTATAATGGCAGAGCCGGCGAAGAAGTAGCGAAAACCCTTGACGGAAGATGCAAAGAAAAGGAAAAGAGCTTCAGACCGAGCGAGGGGGAGTTTCGTAGAGAAAAAGCATCAGGCTTGCCTGGTGTCCCTTTAACGTTACCTCTCGATCACAGTCTGTGATGATCCCTCTGCCATTCCCTCATTGCAAAGTTGTTCACTTAGGCTACAATCCTGTTGAAGTTTTCCTGCAACAGTCTAAATCGCTGTCTTCGTGCCATCATTAAACTGTGCTAGTCCATATGTAACTTAACGGTTTTTCCCTCCAGAAATGTGGACACGCCCCCTCCTCCTAGTAATTTCTTTACATGTAGGTTAACCCAGGCGCAAATATTTCCCGTGTAGCTACAGTATAGCCAGAGGAATATATTTGATGTGTAGGCTAATGTAGGCTAGCCTAGATTAGCATCAATGTTTTTTTCCCATTACAGTGATACAAGGTGGTAGCCTAGAAATCTAGACGCACCCTAGCGGCAGCAAATTACATTTGCTTCCAGGGCTAGTCTAGCAACTCTCGGTTGGCTTGTGAGCTCGAAAAATTAAACTTCTATCAGGCCAATCAAATCGTGTATAGAGTCGTTAGGAGGGCTTAACATAATGATTGATGGCAGAGTTGCAACGATTTGTCTTGAAGCTACTTGAAAACAAAGAAGATGGATGTTGCTGTTGGCCAACAGTGTGACACGAGTTAAGCTTTTTTTAAGTTGGCAAAAGTTTGAACTAGCCAACTAGCTACGGTGGGAAAACGCATGGGACTCATAGCGCTGTCCTATTGCGTGCAGAGGGAATTTGAAAGACAACCGATTATCCCGCCCCTCGGACTGAGCACTGCCAACGGTGAGTGCCCAGACCCTACAAGGTGGCATATTTCCCTACATTAGGCTACGTTATCAATGCGGCTGTTAATTCTAATAGTTCTACGTTGTCGGACCATTAACACCTCCATGTTGATTTGCATGTGTAGCCTGGGCCTACATAGACTAGGCCAGGGGTCGGCGACCTGTGGCTCCGGAGCCGCATGCGGCTCTTTGATCCCTCTGATGCGGCTCAGCTTTTGAAAATAATAATGAGTATTTAATTAAAATGTATTTTATTTTAGTTCGTAGTTCTATCTGAGTAATTTATATTACTTCCCACCTCACTTGACTACGTAACTGTAGCCTGCACAATATTGTTACATTCGAGGTTCGTTGCCATGTCAATATCAAACAAAATCACCGATTTCCCTCAATTTCAGTCAACGAGAACACTTGTCTTTAATTGTTATTGTTGATGTGCGCGCTTGCTGTGGACCCTTTCAAGAGAGTTCCATTATCAGCATCATAGTTGGCCCCACAAGACTTCCTTTTTAACATTCCATATGTGATCTTAATGCAGAGGAAGTAGATTGGGGCCCAAATAGAATGTTCAAGCATTGTTGTTGTTTTTATTGTTGAAAGGGTCTGTAGGCTTGATAAGGAAAATGTCAAAAAGGAACCATCAGTGACCACAGCTTGCGAGCGCGAACACAATCAGGCTGAAATGGGAAAGTTTCCATCTGAAGACTGATTCTGAAAACGCGAAATGAACTGCCCGTTATATATCGCACACTGCAACGAGTTAGTATTGCTGTGTTAACCCTATTCCACTTGCATGTGAGAAATCTTTCTTACATATGAAATATATAAAGACAAACCTGCGCTGACGTTTAAGGGCAAAACTGTCACATCCATAACGCCAACACAATGCCATGGTACTGTATTTACAGTAGTTGGCGTTATGGATATATGACAGTTTTGCGTGGAGTTGCCCTTAAATGATGACAGCCTCAATTCTTGCATGAAACTTCACCTCACTGAATATGAGCCAGCCAGACTCCAAGGCCATCACCAAATCTAATCTCTGGTAGGCCTAATGTTCAATTTCGCCAATGACATGTCAATGAAAATTGAGTTTACTTTGCATACCAAAGGACACTAGGAAAATAGGGGGTGGTGTTTAGCCTACATGGGAAGCCAAAGGCCTATACTTCTGTCATTCCACTTTACATTTCAAGTTAATTGCACATTACTTTTAAAACTAGTAGAAAATGTAAATGTAAAAACGTTTTCTTGTAACCGTCTTTATGTGGCTCTTCTGAGATTAAAAAAAAAATACATTTGGTAAAAGTGGCTCTCCAGGCAAAAAAGGTTGCCGACCCCTGGACTAGGCCTAGCCTATGTAGGGGTGATCAGATGAGAATGGGTTAAGTTGTGTTGGGGTACACTATAAGATTACATTAATTCAAAACAACATGAAAATGCCACCAAAATTATTTTTAATCAGAAATTCAACTGTCTGTCATTTGGTAACCAGTCGCTACTCATAGCGCTTTAACAGTGCATGTAAACCACAGAACAGGGAATGACAGAGCAGCCTCATCAGGAAGTAAAATAAGGTGGATGTTGTTTACATACTGGCTGTCTGTCTTGGGGGGCCTTGTTTAGGCCTATAGGCCTACATGCTGGTTGTCTTGTTGCTTGTGGCAGGAACTTTCTGCTCTGTTGGAGTCATGAAAGGCAACCCACACATGAGAATATCAGGAACAAGGATCTGTGAAAACATAGAGACAAATTTAAAATATGTCTAGAAAACATAGCAGGATCATCTCTAAATAAAATAGCCTATCAGGGGGGTAGGGGCCTATAACAACTGGGTGAGAAGGTGGTAGGCCTAAATAGGATTTCAATTCCTGCAGGCTATGTAGGGCCTAAGTCACTAGTAATAGGCTATAGATTCTGAACTTAACCTGGTATAGGGCTATTTAAGTGCGCGGCCAGGCCGCTGTTTTGCCACTTGTCACACAATGGTGTTTCCAACATATAGGCCTAGCCTATCACTCGTGCTATTCACCGTGAGTGGGTGATAAGACCACAAGATTAAATCCTTTCTTTTCTAAACAAGTTTTTGCGATAGGCCTACCGTTTTTCAGCGGAATCCTTATTAAAAAACATTCTCCATCCTTCTACGACGCATTGTGGATGAATTAATAGCCTAGTCGGTAGCCTCCCGACAAACACGGGCGTAATGTTCTGTAATTTTCCTCTGGGGATGGATATATATATCTTTAGCAGGTTAGCAGCTAGCTTCTAACCATGCTTCTAACCTTTAGCAGGTGATCTAATGAGCTAATAAGCTAGAAGCTAACCTCTAGCAGGTTAGCAGCTCATTAGCCTATGGAGCTAAATTTGTCTCAATAATATTTGTATATGTGCAGATGGGGATCCACATATATTTCTTGATTTGCATGTGTTTGTAAATAAAATGCCATTTGTAAAACCGAAAATTTCATTTGTGAAATGTGATTCTGCATTTGTGGATCACCAGCACACGCATTCTTCGCCTTCCAAAGGTGTTTTTGAGACGTTCTTCACATGAAAGTAACTAGGCCTACTTTAATTCACCGGCACACAGAAATCGCAATCCAGTAGATGACGACATCCACAAATATTTCTTGACTTGCATTCTTGTTTTGACATCCACAAATAAAAAAATCATATTTGTAACTTGTAAATTGGTTTTCACAATTGTAGATGTGTAAATGAAATGGCATTTGTAAAACTGAAAATTGCCTTTGTAAAATCTAATTTTGCATTTGTGGATCACCAGCACACACAGTTTTCGTTTTCGCATTTGTGGATCAGCATTTGTGGATCACGTATTTTTGAGACAAACTTTGCGGCAGAGAAGCCACCCAGATCCATAAGTAGCCTGCTGACACTTTCTAATACAGTAGATGGCAGTGTTGTTCTTTGGGACTCATAACCAAAGATTCTTTGCTCATAACAGTAGATGGCAGTGTTGTTCTTTGGGACTCATAACCAAAGATTCTTTGCTCATAACAAACAGAGCTAGCGAACCTAGTTCTTAAATCTAACAAGTTATGCCTTTTACAACAAGCTTTTTGATGGAAAAGTGGTGTTTAATTTCCATAATCTTTGTTTAGTAAACGCATAAAACCGTCAGTTTGCAAGCAAAATCAAGAATAACGATCTTTAAGTTTGTTTATAGTTACCTATTTGAGTTTGTTTATAGTTTGTTTATAGTTCACCGAGTTCACCACTATCGTCGGGGTGGTCGTCTATGATAACGGGAGGTCTCCCAGTAGGTGCTCGTGCTTCCATGGCGGTTTCAGTTGTGCGTCCTCCTCCTTTAGCAACAAACAAGCGCTGAAATAGAGCGTGCAGTGTGCGTAATGCTATCTAGGAGCAGTGATTTGCCAAACCTCGCTTATTGCAGTCGCATACATTTCTTCTAATTTTATGTTTTAGTAACGAGTAACGAAGATGCTTAGTGGAAATATAACGGAGTAAAAGTATACATTTTATCTGTAAATGTAGTGGAGTAAAAGTGAAAGTTGACATAAATTTAAATAGCGAAGTAAAGTACAGATACGTGACATTTCTACTTAAGAACAGTAACGAAGTATTTGTACTCCGTTACATTACACTGCAAACTAGGGAATGGATTTTTATGAAATTCATGTTAGCTGATGTGATGCTTGGTGTAGCTTACAATGAACATTTCTTCAGATAACTGTCATTACGTGTAACATGCTCTAAATAGGCAGTGGTGTATCTAACCTACAGTAGTCATGTATTATCTGTTTTATTTTCAGAACCACACAAGGCCGAATTGGGGCTGAACGAGGACTTTTGGAGCTGAATACGATGCAATAAAACTAGAGAAATGTTAAAAACAGACCACATAGCATTTGTTTAGGGTTGCCTAGCAACAGAAGTGACTTTCAATGCTTGTGTGGGTACCTGATCTGCACGGGTTACCCAGAGAATGTCTAATAAGGGGAGAACTGCCACTCTCGGAAAACTTCCGGTTTCTGAACTGGTTGCAGTGCCTTCTGTGGTTCCACATGAGGGCGCTCGTCCACGAGTGCAGAATGCATGGAGGTCTTTGGAGCTGTACCCCTCAAAATCCACTTTTCTCGGGATATAATTTTTTTTCAAGTAATTTTTTGAGTATTGTATTCGAAAGGGGAGGCAAAGAAAATACACTTGGTTGAGTATTATATTTTTTAAAGTCACTTAATTGTTCTAAAAAGCCTTTCAAATGTGTCAATGACGTCATTCATTAGCACAATGCTAGCGTGTTATGTGCAACAACGACCCAACCTGTAAGAAATCAAAAGGACATAAGTACTCGTTCATTCAACTTTTGACCTATAACTAATGTTGAAGTTATACAAACTACAATCTGAGATTTGTCAACGACAATCAGGTGAAAGAGACAAATTTAGCCATCTAGCTCCATTGACTCCCATTCATTCTGCACTCATGGCGATCGCCCCCAGTGGAACTCTGGTGCAACTGCATCCAAAATTCGGTACAATGGGACTTAATACGGAGTGGCAAGGCTCTCCGTAGACGGGCTCTGGGTTACCAGATCTGCATGATTACGTCACAAAATACATAAAATACATTCTGATTGGTCTATTAGCCGTTGCACTTCCAGAATTTCATTGGTCAGAATGTTGTTTGCTGTTCGATAATTCGCCTAATTCGAGTTTATTGTTTTCTGTTGAAGGACCCAAGGTACAGGAAGGAACGCAAGTGTCTTTGAAATATTGCATACGGAAATATTGAACTAGCTAGCAAGCCGCCCAATCACGATAGGCCCACCTACCGTTTTTGTAATATAAACAAATAAAACATTAGTTGCAGTATTAAATTGCAAACTTCTAGCCTGTCAATCCTTGAAATACAGAACTACCAGCTGCCACCAAACATCAATGTACTGTCTTACTTATAGGAACGTATTTCCAACCTCTTACTGTAGACTGTCACTTAATAGCTAGCCATCAAACATCGATGTATGTATGTATTTCCAACCTCTTACATGTGTCACTTAATATTCATTTCTATACAAACCAAGACGGCGGATTCCTAAAGAAACACAAGCACCCACACGTGTATCTAAATTAGCTATGTACCAAAAAATACATGTTACCATGACTCAAAGAGCTGTAAACAGTGTTGAAGGCTGCGTGTAGAAATCCGCTTGGAGCTCCAGTGGAAATTTGAATTGCGAACTTCTAGCCTGTCAAATCTTGAAATACAGAACTACCCAGCTAGCCACCAAAACATGCAGTCTTACCTACTGTTTGTAATTTAAAGAAAACATTTGTTGCAGGCTCCTAAATTGCAAACTTCTAGCCTGTTAATATATACGGCTCTTCTATTTCTTATCCTGCACTGCCACCTAATTATATATATATTAGGCCTGTCAAAATAACTGATTAATTTCGATTAATTAATTTGAGAAAAAATAACTGATTAAAAAAATGAGTGCAGATTAATCGATTCCGTATGACCTTTGACCCCGAGCCATTATAGTCAGTAAAAATTAGACTGTAAAATGGAGGAGAGAGAAGAAAACGTGCTGCCTGGATCATTGATTGGAACATTTACTTTTAAAAAACGGCCTGATGGTGTTGATAAAAAATAAAGTGTTGAAACCAGAGAAGTCCTCTGCAATGTCTGCAGCAAGGAATTTGCATATCACCGGAGTTCATCAACTCTATAGTCGCACATCAATGCAAAGAAATAAGTGTTGACATTGAGGGGAGTGTTAATTTATTTTCATTGTGTCCCCTAGGTTATATCTGTGGCCTGAAATGCCTTGTATGTGAAAAAAAAAACTTCTTCCCGAAGCACTTTTGAATTTATTTCCCCAGCATATTAGGTCATATCATAGATTATTATAGCAATTATTTGAACAGTGAAAATAATAATAAAAGAGTCTTTGAACTTTAATGTCACTAATGCTGATTATTCAATGATTAATTTGAATTTAAATATTTAAAATACTTTCACAGCAAAAATTATATATGCGATTCATTTAGATTAATTAATCACAGAGTATGTAATTAATTAGATTAATTTTTTAATCGATTGACAGCCCTAATAATTTGGTGCAAATCTCCTTTACTTTCGTTGGTTAGGCTATAGTCCGCTATTCACTAGGCTCACCGCAAGTGCATACACGTTTTTTGGCCAAGTTTTGCTTTAATCCAATTTACCTTCGTTTCTACCAGTCGTTGCTTTTTTTTCCTGCGTCAATTGCGATTGAGTGCGCATCTAATGTAACAGTGCTGTCTCTGCGGAGACATCCACTCTCCATGTTTCATTTTTGCTGTTGTTGCGAGCGAACTAGTAGGCTACGATATGGAAAATGCTTTCAATACGATCTGTATTTCCTCTCCCGATACACGTAAAAAACCCCAACGATTTCATAGGTCTACAACTGTAAGATTGACTCGATCGAGTGATGGCCATAGGAAAACCCATTCATAAGTCCTAATAGCTCGTCGCTTTACGCGCAAATGGTTGACCACAAACCAGAGCCTATGAACCGTGGCGCTTAGCTATAAACTGAGGAAAAGGTTATAGTCAGGTAGAACCCCAGGATAGGTGTGACATAAGGTACTAATGCAATTTTTTTGCATAAATTGATAGTGTAGGGGGTGTAGACTCAGAATCTGACAGGTGCCGCTCCGGCACCCTTGAGCATTTTCTTTAAATTAAATAATTTGCCACGCCCCCTTTTTTTGACCATAAAAAAAAAACCAGATGCACATTACTGTATAAACCCATCATCTATGGTATGAAAGCTCTTCTCAAACAGAAATCAACTATGTCAATAAAAACATGCTAAAACTGATTTCAAGTCCCTCCAGAGAACATAATAACTGTAAAGCCTGGTAAGGTCACACCGCTGAAATGGTAGGCTGAGCAACAAATTCTATCAACCCTCAACAATTAATCAAATAGACAAAGTTATATAGAACAAAGTACAACTTTCTCACAGATTCTGAAAGCAACCATATACAGATCATGTTGCCAGGCTGGCCTTGTACACATCACACACATCAAATGTCTCCTCCAAAAAACATTCATTCAATCAGACATTTCTCCCTCGCTGTCATCAGTATCCTCCACTGAAAGTGTAGCCATCTTCGAATTTTTATTTGCACACTGTTCACCACTTTTGCAATGGCAGTAGGTGGTGCATGGTAGTCCATCTGACTGACAGCTGCAAGAGGCCCTGCAACATGCTGTCACTGCCTTGCATCCACAAGCAACAAGCTGTAGACCTGTTTTGGGTGCAATGTCAGTGTTGCCATGAACAGACACATGAATTCCATCCTCTATTTTCCAACCAAACAGGGATACATCATCAGTACACACTGGAGATGTTTTTTTGTCAGCAGCTCTCCACAGAAGGACTTGCAGCCGTGCACGCTTGGTGTGTTCCGCTGCATATTCTCTTGTTGGAGGAAGACTCTTTATTTTAGGAGGGTCTCTTTTCTTGGTGAATAGCATGTATCTCAAGTTACTGAGGCTTTCAACAGTCTTTCCATAGTAGAGGCAAGAAAGGAAATCCATTCCTGCCTTCATGCTCATCAGCTTCTACAGTACATATGTACAATTCTTCAAATCAAGATTCCTCTTGAGCATCAAATTGATTGCTGAGGTTTTCCCTTTTGCCATATGGATATGACACACTGTCACAACCAAACAATGCATGAACAGCCAACAAATTATAACATTTGTCTCGTAATTTTGCAGCCATAGCATTAATGTCAATTACTTTGGGCATCCATGGCCTACTGGTTAGGGAATCGGACTTGTGAATGAAGGGTGGCCAGTTCGATCCCCGACTGGTAGGAAAAATGGGTGGGTGGGGGGAGTGACTTAACAGCGCTCTCCCACATCCATATCCAAGGGTGTGTATGTATACTCCTAGTGTGCTCACTGCTCTAGGATGTGTGTGTGTGTTTGAATGGGTGTACACTGTTTGTGTGGGTGTGTTGTACACTACCCCTGAATAGGTAAAATGCAGAGCACAAATTCCTTGTATCAGTGGGGTCAGCCCCATGATCCCACATTTCTAGGGTTAGGATTAAGCCTGAGGTGTGGGTTAGGGTTAGGGGACATAGGGCTGTGGGAACATAGGCATGCTCCCGTACTGGGCAGCCATGGCCTACTGGTTAGGGCTTCGGGCTGCCGGTTCGATCCCCGACCAGTAGGAAAATGTTGGGGCAGGGGGGGAGACGGGGAGTGGTTGAAGAGCACTGCTCTCCCATGCCCACAACCACGGTTGAAGTGCCCTTGAGCAGGGCACCTGACCCCTCACTGTTCCCCGAGCGCCACTCTAGCAAGTCAACTCACTGCTCTGGGTTAGTGTGTGCTTCACCTCATGTTTGCTCGTTGTGTGCTTCATCTCACTGTGTGTTCACGGATGGGATTAATGCAGAGACCAAATTCCTTGTATATGCATGTATACTTGGGCTATAAACCTGATTTACATTTGTTGTTGTAATTCCAAATGATACGTGTCATTCCTTGCAATACTGGAAGAAATAATTTTCTTGATTCTGTCCTCTCCTCCTGTAATCAACTTTGCAGTTTTCTCTGTAATTAAGGGGGCAAATTCAAAGACTATTATAGTTAATGTGCTGACTAACTGGCAAGTACCTCATAACTCAGACTATTTTGAATCAATCCTGGATTATGATGTCTGTTTTTAAAGCATTACAAAAATGTTAGGATGAAAAAAATTGTTGTCTGTAGTTCTGGGGGGAAGTCCAAGGACAGTTATAATTAATGTGCTAACTACCTGGGAAGTACCTCACAACATTGCTTTCTGAAATTCAAGGGAAATTAAAGATAACGTGCTAGCTAACCCGCAAGTTGGTGAACTAGGGTACATCAGACTTGCTATAATTCATATTAAAATGAATTACTATTGAATGATTGTATTCCTGTATGTATTAAGCTACATGGCAGTTTCATAATTAATTTAATTTAGAGATTCCAGTTGCTGCTACTAGAAGCAACTGAATCCATGCATTTCCACGGAATTAGTTTTGGAATCTGACCCCTTATCATACCTGTTTGTTCGTACTCGTCGCTCTACTTATCATGACTAAATTCAAGATGCTGTCGAACGGTAAAATTCCTTAAGGTACTGTCTGTATAAATCGTCTTGTAAATAATCTACCAGTGCTTTTTCAAAGTTCTCCATGTCTCGTTTTAAATGTCAAGGCCCTCGGAAGTCTACCAATGCAGTATGGAGCCACTTTGAGCCTCGTAAATGGTGTAAAACAGTGATTTATTTGCATGGCACCACAACGAAACCCTGTTGGTAGCATTGGCTAACTAGCGCCAGATTTCTGAGTGCGTATGTCTCATAGCTGAGGTAAGCTATGAGACATACGTTCACACTTGGTATCATGTTTCAAGCCACTTTAGGTCAAAATCACACCGGAATTATCCTTTAAATATTAAAACTTTTACCTCATTGGGTAGCTACATTTCAATTGCTTGAGCAGCTACGTTTCAAACCCAGCCGAATTCTACTCTCGACTTTGGACGAATGAGGTGGCGACACATCATCTATTATGACGTAATCATGCAGATCTGGTAACCCGTGCAGATCAGGTACGCACACTTAATTTGTAAAGCAAAACGATCTACATTGCAGAAGAATTAAGGATACTGCTTCTTCATGACTTCTTTAAATGTCATTGTAATTTTTTTGACGCATGCTCACATTTAAAAGTGTCAAACATTGCTGACCCCAATGTCACAGCAGCTCCTTGTGGAAACAGCACAGAAGAGTGCACATATCCGATGAGATTTTTTGACGAGGAGCAGAAGATCTCTGGCCTTACCAACTGTGTCTTTGCAGCCTGTCAGTCACAGTGTCTGCAAAACTGTAGGCTAGCACAGGGGTTCCCAAACTTTTCCACGACAAGGCCCCCCAAATACCACTAGGTTCTGGCCAAGGACCCCCTGGATGTGTTATTAAACCCATCGACAATACTACGGCAAATGTAAAAATACATGATATGAGAGCTATCACTCTACTATTATTCCCAGTCATTATCATGGAAAATATAATGTTCAGATATGCGACAAATTATTCTAATGGCATTGTATAACAACCCTCATAGTAATAGGTATATTTAAATGTAAATGTTTCAAATGTATTTATTCGTTGCTTTTATTTTTCCTTCCAACTTGCTGAGGCCCCCCTCCGGACCCCCAAGGGGCCCCGGCCCCCACTTTGACAACCACTGGGCTAGCAAACTCAGGTAAGTAACCTGATCAGCAGATACGGTGTAATACCTCTTGTAACAGCTGTATTCAACCGAAAATAGCATTTTGTCAGCCACGATAAGCTCTGTTTAAAAAGTACCCTATATCGTTTTTTTATGTAAAAGGATGGACCTATCTATCAGGGAAATGTTTCTTAATTTATGTGGCCTGAAGGCTACACCTGCCCACATTTTCAGAAAAATAAGTGTTTGGGGAAACCAGTGTTGGATTTATGAGTGACATGCAGACTTCCAATTTATTTCTGCAATATAGCATATGGCGTAAGTCAGTTGGCTCAGCTTGACAGCCATATTTTAATATCATGAATCCATATTCAGTCGACACATAAGAATTTACGCTGGGGTCCATATGTTTGCACTGTTGCTGCTGATTTCGGCTCCGTGATTGCTGGGTAAAGGACTTCTAATGAGAGTACATTTTTAAAACAGGACGTAATGAACGGGGTGGTGCGAAGGCAGGCTGTAATTGACTGCTTTGAGCATGTGCTACCACTAAGGGCTAGAAGAGGTGGATACATAGCCTACTTCTGATACAGTAGAGGAGTTGCTACTCAGGCCTCTGCCTCGTGGCACAGAAAAGATATAGTGTGTGTTAAAAGGCTGAACGTGAGGTAAGGTCTCTGAGGTAGAGCGCTGTGATACACTAGATTCCAGTCCCTGTTGGCATGTATGCTACAATGTATTCTGCACTGTAAATTGCTTTAGATAGAAATGGCAGCTAAATGCATGAAACATAAATATTAATACCATAAAACTGCACTCCAAGTCCAAACCCCCACCCCATCCTACACACACACACACACACTGTTCAAAGTGTTGTTTTGATAAAATCAGTCATTATGCATTAAGGAAACAGACTGAAGCCTGACCTTCAGCGGCCAATGAATATTACTTAGCATTAACCACACTTAGCAATAACTGTCGGCCAATTACACTAATCTGAGAACCCAAATCCATCTGAGACAATGAACGTGCTGCTTCTACATAGCCAGGGGCTTTCAGTGACTTGGAACACAAGCCCCTTTTTATATCTGACAGCCCCACAGCTCAGTGCACGCCACACACACACACACACACACACACACACACACACACACACACAAATAAATGGGCCTAAGTGAAGTAATGAAGCCTACACAGATAAATTTGGATTAGACGATTGAAACTATAAAAGTTCAGCTTTTTCTACTTTTCTGCAGGACCACGTCCATTTGATTACTTTAGTGTTTTAGGGTATTGTCTTATTAGAGGAAAAAAACAGGAAGAGGAGTCACATGGGTAGTGGACCTGCGTTGTATTGTCATTTCAACTGCAAGGTCACAAGTTCAGTTTCCAAGGCAGCTCATTTGCACTCCACACATACTCTCTTAGATCCAGACGCAATGAATCAATTCCTTCAGCCCACCTCCCTTATCAGCCTGCTGTCATCGTCAGCCTGGTTATCACTTACAACTGTCTTTACGTAGTAATACTCAAGTCTGAATGCAGGAGTGCTGGGTAACACCTTAAACCTAAAGTGAGGTGATATCCAGAATATCCTAAAGTGAAAAAGTAAAAAATATTAAGATTAAAAATAGGAACGGAGTCAATAAATTAGATCAGATGGATAGAGGCACTTCACACATTCTCTCTCGCTCGCGCACACACATGCCCACACACACTCTATCTTTCTGTCGTGCACACACAGCAGAAGAAACATCTCGTCACACTCAGACACACTCACCCATGCATGTTCTCAATTCCTTATCACCAATTTAGATAAAACTATTTCCTCAGAAAACCCTTCACCATGGCCCTGGTCGTCGCACCAACATTCTAATCAGGCGATGTGTGTTATCTGGTCGGCCTGGAGGATTGAAGTCACAGGGGAGGCTGCGTCGGACGCCCCGGCAGTGTCTTAGCCAGCATTTGAGTAATGGAGCAGCAAGTCCCCGAGCTCCGTTTCACACCCAGGCACTGGAATGGTGATGAGCCTGTGTGAGTGTGAGGGGGACTAGCTGCTCCACCAGAGGCAGCTGAGGTAACGGAGTTAGGAGAACCAGTCTGTCTCTGGATGTTTCAAACTCTGTCTCTTAATTTCTATTTTTCTCTTTCTCTTAATCTGTCTTTTTTGTCTTTCTTTATCTCCCCTCTGATCCTTATTTTGTACACCCTGCCTCCATCTCCACTGAACTTTCTGACTTGCTTGAATCACCAGCCTTGAAAATCGCCCTGTTTTAATTGGCTGGTAAAAGTGAATGGGTGTGAGACTGGGCTGGCTGCATTCCATACTCTTAAGGCTTAAAGTGTGTGCAAAGTGTTTAAACCTGCCTGCCCTTTCCCTCCCTTGAAGATATCCTTTAAACTTTTACCACCCTGTGGCTGTGGTGGAACGAGCCGTCTTATATTGAGTGTTTCTTGGTAGCGCTAGAAGCAGCTCGGCCTAGAGTGTGGCGAATGGTCTTTAGCTCACAAGTTTACCCATACATGTAAGTCAATTTCTCTCCCGTTCTTTTCCCCACTATTAGGAAAGAGCTGCAGTCTAAACTCTTTAGGTTTTTCATTTGCTAACATAAGAGTCCGTAATGGACCTTTATTCAACACTGTGATATTGCGTGTAGAATGTTTTTTAGATTAAAGGATAATTCCGGTATTTAGCACTTTTAGTCCCTTTTCTGGTTTGTTTTGGATGAACTAGAGTGGTGGGCACAGAAATTTTGACGATTGGTCCTGTCTCGACTTTTTTTTTTATGACTCGTTTTTAATCGCCTCTACTGCTTCAGGCATGCACAAACATGTCCTTAAAACAACCCTAAAGTCCATTTTCAAAACTGTGCAACTTACCGAGTGGTTATAATATATCGTCGCAATGTATGATTTGCTATTGGGGAACTATTTTTTCAGACACCTCACAACCGCGTATAAACTTCAGCTCAATATTTGAGCCTGAAGCATAGACAGTAAAAGAAGGTCTTGCGGAAAGACTACAACCAAATGTAAACAGCCCCTGTTTCCATTTCCGGTGGTCCAGTAATATCAACGTGCAATGAGTCTTCCAACAGAAATCAATGGGATTTTACAAAATGCCAAATAAAACATGACAGAAACTGTATTTCGCTACGCTACTTGTTTTGGAACAGTGGTTCTCAAACTTTTTCTTTCATTGCCCACTTTGATCAAGGGGGTATTCTCGAGCCCCACCTGTCCCTCATCGCTCTAAGAAAGTGGTAGGTCAAGCTTAAAATTGTCAAATTTATTGAAATAATGACAAGTTCTAAATATATCCTCTTCAACAGAGTTAAAATCAGCTGGTGCTGCAGATATAATAATAAATAAATACATAACACACATATTTCTGTTTTCCAGCAACATATTAGGAAGCATAGGCCATTTTACAGTATTGTACAATATATTCAATGAAATACCAACATGCTGCATTAAATGGATCCATAATCCAGTCATACTGAGCACTGCTGGTTGGGAAATATTTTTGAAATAAACTTTGCAGGGATGTGATGTAGGCCTACTGTTTAATACATGGGATCACAAGAGTGCCTCCCAATCAGATGTTTCAGCGATTTCGCTCAGAAATCTCAAAGGCATAATACTGTCGCGATCGAGGAGCCTGTCCCATACTCAAATTTTTTTGGTGAATGCAGTAATCTTATTTGCTAGGTGAGGTAGGTGCTTGTCTTTGCCTTGTAACTGGACATTTAACTCAAATGTATCGCTAAGATATATCAAATATATCACTAAGATAGGCCAGCTTCGTCAAGAAATGTTCATTAGTGAACGTGCTTGCAGATTCAAACATGCGCTCTACCTCCAAGAAGAGGCGACTCGGAGCTCAAACACGTGCGACAGCACTTTACATTGGGAAAGCCACCTTGCCTCACTGTGAAACAGAACAGCCTTTTGGTCAGCTACCATCTCTTCGCAAAGTGCGGAGAATAGACACGATTTTAAGGGCCGGGTTTTGATGAAATTCACCACTCTCACAACAACGTTCAAAATCTCATGTAGGTCGGGACTAACTAAGCTGCCCTGACACGAGCGCTTCCCTGTGAATAACACAGTACGTCCATTGTGCATCGGGTGCTACCTGGGCCCAGGCTACAGATAAAAAAATAAATAAAAAAACTCAGTTCGCGCCCCACCTGGGATGTCTCCGCGACCCAGTAGTGGGTCGCGACCCACAGTTTGAGAAACGCTGTTTTGGAACATCAACGAACACCACTAACCACTCGGTGAGTTGCACAGTTTTGAAAACAAACGTTAAGGGTTGTTTTAAGGACGTTTGTGCATGCCTGTAGGCAGCCACTCTGAAGTAGTCAAAGGCGATTCAAAACGAGTCAGAAAAGTCGAGACAGGACCCATTGTCAAAATTTCGGTGTCCACCACTCTAGTTGATCCAAAACAAACCAGAAAAGGGACTCAAAGTGCTAAATACAGGAATTATCCTAAGATTCATTAATTACAGTTTGACATGGTTGGGTACATCAACATACAGTGAAGCTTTTAAAATGGTGCAACATAAATTGCGTCAGGCATTCCACAAGCTAAAACTATATGGTAACCTAATAAATAACTAATTTGGCCCCAGCCATGGCGTGACTGGCTGGGGCACCTGCACTGTACGCCGGCGACCCGGGTTCGACTCCCGCCCTGTGGTCCTTTCCGGATCCTACCCCGACTTTCCCTCCCACATGCTTCCTGTCATTCTCCACTGTCCTATCTCATTAATAAATAAATAAATAAATAAATAAATACATAATTTAAGAAACAACTTAAGAGCAGGAAAGACAGGAGAGAGAATCTTTTATTTCTGCCCATTGTGCTGTCTTTCCCCTGGTTGATGATGCAAGTGAAAGACTGCATTCAGGATACCATGCAGAGGGGGAGAACAGTATCATGCTTAAGGTGCAGGTAACTCCATTGTGTCTTTCATTCTGTGATGGAAAGAGGAAGATGGAGTTGCCAATGATCCTGCTGCAATGTTTATTACTCTCTTCAGCTCCCCAAAAAGACCCTTTATCAAACTACCCCAAACTGGGCTTTTGTACTCAAGGATAGGACAAATGAAGGTTGGGTATATTTGTTTTAAAACTTCACACAGGAGACCAATGCTCTTGACAACACTGAGATAATGGAGCCTTGCCTCTTCTTGATAAGGGCCAAATCAGATGACAAATCAGATATCTGAACTCAGAGCAGAACTCAGCAAGTGGAGACTATGACTGATTGTCAAGAAATTGTTGACAGTGGAGGGAATGTTGTCCTACAGGAACTGTTTACCATAGGTCTATTCTTTGTCAAAGAAAACAAAAGGTTTTGATATGTGTGAAGTTTTGTGCCTAATGAGACACTTTTGCCAGAAGAGTCCTGAGTCCTAGTGGAGGAGCTGCTGTTGATAAGACCCTTACATGTCAAGATGTATTTGACTAGATAGATAGATAGATAGATAGATAGATAGATAGATAGATACTTTGTCATTCTCACAACATGGGTGCATGAGGAGAGCGATACATGTCATACTTTTTCATGTCTGAACCATGTTTGCCACATGACAGAAAGCCTAGGATGCCTAGGCTAGTGACAAGGAACGATGAGGGTAATGGAACGGAATGACAAGAAATGAGGAGAGTGGAGCTACAAAGAAAGCCAAAGTCAGGAATCAGCTTGGTTTCCGCACTGGTTGCTTTTTAATCACACTCATGTCACATTGAGCATTTTGAGATACTCATCTTGACCTCATGATGTCTCTCCACAGTGACAGACTCCAGTGTGACATAGGCCCATATGTCTCAGTCTTTTGCAGAAGAATTTGTCACTCCTAGCTCGTTATCTGAGTTTCTGTCTTGTGTTTTTTAGGGTGCGGTATGCACACTTCAGCTATTGCTAGGTGTCTCGTGGGATAGGAATATGGAGGATACGGCAGTGCATGTGGAGGGCCTGCCAGTTTAGAACGAGACCTTGAGTCAAAAGTCACGTCCTCTGTGGAGTTAATGGACTATGTGTAACTGCCAGAATGAAACAGTGTATAAAACTGTTCTTTAGATATGATTGCAAGGAAATGGTTTTTGGATTGAACAGAGACAAACTGATGACTTTTCCCATGTTGCTTTCTTCAGAATGGCTTTGTACTGTAGTTGTGGTGAAGCTTGATTACATGCTTGTCTAGTTGTTAATTTTGTACACCTCCCCTGGTAGTTTAGTTTGAAATGTCTCTCAACAAAGAATGGCATACGACCATATCGTAAGCGAGCCATAATATTTATGAATGAAAAATCGTGTATGTAAATGAAATCGATGGGCCTCCATCAAAATGTGAGTTTTATTTTGCCAGAGTAATTTTCCACTACATGACTTTATGGCCTCTCCCCAGTCCTGATATGTCTGTATAGCAGGTGGACCCTATTTGTATCCAGGAAACCTAGAACAGTGTGTACCTGGAAGAATTATGAGTCTACAACTTATAGCAACGTCTGATCTGCCCCACTGCACTTGGTGGCATATTGCACTTCTCCATATTAAAATCACAATGAGATTTTTATTTGCATTTGTGTGGTAGAGAGAGAGGGAGAGGGGTATTTTGTGATAGTGGAATCAAGCAAGCATTCCTTCAAATCATTTTGGTCTGAGTGGCTTTCCAAAATAGCTGCTGAGTTCAAATCGACACAGGGATCTAATGAGAACAAGCAGATGATGAAAATCGTCAGACCCTGAGCTTCAGGCTGGGCAGATGAGGCTCTCTCTACTTGATATCACTCAGCTGCATGTGATTTGGATTTTACTGTCTGCTCCTACAACACAAGAGTGATTGAATGATTGGTTGACTGTTTGATCAGCTGCTGTGGGACCCAATAGGCCAGAACCAGCTGCGCTCAGATTGCTCATCAATGTTCTCTCAGAGACCCAGCTCCCAAGTCCATCAGCCAAACAAACTCCTTATTGGGCCCTGAGCCCACTCAGCAGCAGCACTACACAAGTGTGTGTGTGTGTGTGTGTGTGTGTGCGTGTGCGTGTGCGTGTCCTGAGTAAATGTGCCTTATGTTGCTGCCTCCCCCAGTGCAGTGGTCTGAGTGTGAGGCATTGTTCCTCAAGTGCTCAGCTCAGTCAATGAACAGTCCCAATATACAGTAGTTCCTATGTGAGTATCCCATTTTCAAAGAAGCTCATAGCCTGAGTTTTATTGGAACAGTGAGAGGAATGAATCATACTTTTCCCTTTTTGATTTCATCATCTGCCCAGGGAAGCGATCCCATTCTTTTTCTTTTAGCTATAGCAGTATGGTTCAGATAATGAAAAAGGACCTTTGCCTCCTCTTGCACATTTTAAGTGGCTCCTAACAGATGAAAGGAGGGAGAACAGGGACTTCTGGTCCAAGTCTACTCTTGAATCACTTTGAATTGATTAGGAATATCATCATGGATTGCCATTCTCTCTTGTGTGGTATGCTCACCAAGCTTTTGGCGCAGGGCATTTGTAATGCAGTCAACAGGGAGCCTTGGTGACACATCTTCACGTCATAGGCCACTGAGCACTCAGTTTAGCGAGACCATGGTACGTGTGCTTCTCCTCTCCTCTCCTCTCTTCTCTTCTCCCTTACTGTCTGCAGTTGTTCTGCCAGAGAGACTCTTTATTGGCCAGCCGTGCTGAGAGCTGGGGGAGCTGGCCCGCACCGTGCAGCACTGCTCGCTAACTGACAGCCCATCAGGGCAGTCTCTCTGAAGGGAGCTGACTTGAGCGCGGGGGGGGGGGGTTGCAGATTTAGGCCTCTCCCCAGTCCCCCAAACTGCATCCCCCCTAGGGTCCTCTTTTAAAGGGCTCTCCCTAAAGTCCGCCATCCATCTGTGTAATGGGCCTTGTCAAAGTTTTGAGCGTATCAGCAGTTCACCAGTGGCTGGTGCCTCTGCTTCTGAAAGCTTGGTGATTGGTCATGAGAGTGGGTGCCATCATGAGCTGTCAACCCAGCCCCCCTTACTGCTACCCTCAGTACCCTGCTGCCGTCACACCCCTATCCTGGCACCGGTGTTGGATAAGGCTCTGCAGTCTGACTGGCACTGCATGCTGCTGCTCTGCTCTCCTCCCCGTAGCCGCTCCCCGCAGCCAAACTGCTGCCACCGCCTGATGCATAATTGAATGACTGGTCCAGTCGATTGCTCTGTGCTTTGGGCAGGCTCATGTGCCAGCGCCTGTGGTGGCTAAGCCCTGGGTCCAGCAGCACCATCTGTGTTTGAAAGATCTGGCTGATAACATGGTTTCTCTGTGTTAATCATCACAGTGGCAGGCACATGTATCCCCCTCCCTCTCTTTTTGCGTACACACACACACACACATACTCACACACACATCTAAAGCTGCAGATCTACCTACACACTCATGCAAATATTGTTAATGAGCACACCTATCATTCAATACTTACTCACACACATGCAATACACAAACATATGATGTTTTGTCTAATCCTAGAGATTGGGATGTATTCTTATATATAGGCTAACATACCTTCACTTCCTCAACCATCTCTCTGGGTCTGCTTGAGTCTCCCCTAGGCCCCCCTACCCTCCAAACTGATGCGCAGTGCCTCAGGCAACCCCAACAAGCCCTGCAATGCCGGAGCCCAGGCGTTTGAAGTGA
The DNA here is from genome assembly GCF_017589495.1 of Alosa alosa. Lineage (NCBI taxonomy): Eukaryota > Metazoa > Chordata > Actinopteri > Clupeiformes > Clupeidae > Alosa > Alosa alosa. Next base: position 17,752,088 of record NC_063189.1, read on the forward strand.
GGTTTGCTGCGTGGAATTTTCTGCTACAGTTGTGTTATGACTTGAAGGTCTGTGAGATGCTTGACAACGGAGAGAAGAAAACTTGCTGTAGGACTTCCTGAAGGGCAAGAGCAAAGCAAGAGCGAGCCACTCGGCGTAATCAGGTATGCACACCCTCATTATGCTCTGAGATTAACACGTTTGGTTTTTCCAAGTCTCAGACTTACCTCCTCTCCCCCTCCTCCAAATCACAGTCATAATTGCCATCAAGAGACCCTCGTGGCCCCGCTAACTAATGACAGGTTTGGGGGAACAGTTGTGAAGGCTGCACAGCTTGGCAGGACTTTGTCTGCCTTTGAGAAAAGTTTCCGGATTTGACTGTTTGCTTTGCCGCAAGCTTTTCATCAGAGACACACTTCGTTTTCTGTTTTGTGCCCCCCCAAACCCAATCCCACATATCCCTGCTATAATCATCCTCTTCTGATGAGAGGAAAGTCGAAGGAAGGAAAAAAGAAGTTAAGGGGGAAAATTGAGTAAACGGTGGATGTGAGTACTTGCTATGCAGAGGATTATGAGGTAAATGTGGGCTGTGGATGGGCTTCAGGAGCTTGTTACTGAGTATCAAGAGGGACCAGTGGCTTAACCTGTCCTTTTCCAGTGGGGGCTCTCACCCAGACAGGTTTTATTTGCTTATCAAATACATCTGACTCACCTGACTAATCAACATCTTGAAGGTTTTGATGGAAGAAGTCAAGCGTATTACGTTAAGGATACTATATGTGAACAAAAAAATGGCCAAGATCAACACCAGATGCTTCTGGCTTACTTTCTTGTCAGTGCTGAGCAACCAACTAGGATCATGATTGTAAAATTAAACAGTAAGTCACTTCGCACAACAGGGCATATGGAACCTTTCAACAGTCAACAACATCATTTTAATGGCAACTGAAGGAGCTTTTATTGTGTGATCTGAGCCCCCCTGCAGACACAAACAGGTGCGCGCACACACACACACACACACACACACACACACACATATTCAAATACTCACAAATGCACATACAACACATGGTCCCAAGCAGTTGCTGTCTGTACTGTGGATAGAGTTGGTACATCAGACCATGTGTCACACAGGCCCCAGCACCTGGACAGCATGTCAGTCCTTGTTGTGCTAATGAGCTCAGTGATTGATAAAGATGTTGTCGGTTCGGCACTTTGTGCTGTGCTCAAGAGTGTTGTGACTGTATTGTTTGCATGTAATTGTGTCTGTGTGTGTTTGTATGCAGGGAGGTGTTCGGTGCCTGTGCAGTAAAAATGTATCGTAAAGACTGTCCTTCACTCAGCAACAGCAATCTTGATTTAGCAGATGGATGGGTTTTCTTTTCATTCAGTCTAAAAGCTCTTCATTTGGTAAAAGACTAGTCTGAAGCTAACACACACACACACACACACACACATGTTTTGCTTGGTCATTTGTGTGTGCCCTGATGCAGACCTCAGTGGATGTAGCCATGTAAAGAGAAGACAACAATAGCTATTTGGTTTGAATGGACACAAAAGCAAAAGAGCCTCTCTCAGCAGTATGCCCAATGACTCTTAAAAGTGGCCCTCTGAAGAGATGGCTTGATATTATCTCCATATTTTCTCCATGACCTCTGAATATATTGAACAGTCCCAATATAGTTCATATGTGAGTATCCCATTTTCACAGAAGCTCATGGCCTACTGGTTAGCGCTTCGGACTTTCGAACCCCTCACTGCTCCCCTGTGTGTTCACTGTGTGCTGAGTGTGTTTCACTAATTCACAGATTGGGATAAATGCAGAGACCAGATTTCCCTCACGGGATCAACAGAGTATATATACTTATACTATACTATGTTTGTGTGTGTGTGTGTGTGAGAGAGAGAGTGTTCATATCTGCAGAAGTGTCTTCTACTTGCATTCATTCTAAGCTAGAGTCTAAAAGAGGAAAATTAATTTTTCATGAGAGGAATATTTTTTGTTCCCATCTCTCTCTGTCTTTCACTCACTCACTTTTACTTACACACGCACACACACGCACAATCACACACTATGTTGCATCTTTCTTGAGCATACATGCATGCTTATGCACACACTCACAGACTGAATATTTTGTAATGTGCCCTCTACAAAATGTCTTTCGCCCTGAAGCAAAAGCAGGATCTGGAGCGGTTTCCATCAACATGTGTCAGCTCACTCATACATACATGCTCACCCATACACACACACACAGTTCAAGGAAAGAGATGAAAATAAATATTATCATATTATTATATAAACCCTTTGTGTTTTTCCATACATGTGTGTGATTGTATCTGTACAGTATACATGTTGTGTCTCTGTATGTACATGTGTGTGTTGGTTTGTTTCGTTGCATGTTTCATCTGTGCTGCATTGCACATCCTGTAGGGGAATCTTGTCCGGCTTTTAAGCTCTCTGTGCCTCTCAGTGGAAGTGCTTGTTGCCCGTTGCCACTGCCACTCGGTTGCTACATCCCAGAGCTGAAATTGTTAACACTTCACACCTCCTCCTCTCTCGTCTATCCTTCCCTCTCTCCATCTGCTCCTCTGACCTCTCTTCAGGCATGCTGTTCTCCCTACCAGTAAGTTTAAAAGCAAGCTCTCTCTCGCTCTCCTCGCCTCTCCTCGCCTCTCTTCTCTTCCTCCCGACACTGACAGAGCGTCTCGCTTAGCCTGTAAACAAAACCCAGCTGCACCAGCCATCTCTCACCGCTGTCTGTTCTCTCTCCTTCGCTCCCTCCATCCCTGCACACAAAGATGCCGAACAGAGGGATGCTGCCAGGAGACAGAGGAGTGAGGAGGGTTTGATGAAGACAACCAGTCAGAAGGGTAAGGATTTTGCTTTTCTTATCCATTCCATCATTCCTCCACTCCTTGTATGTGTCCCATCGTCTCTCTTTCTGTTTTGTTTTGTTCTGTTCTGTTCTCCAATCTTATAGCTATGGTACAAGAGGAGTTAGTCTAATCGTATGTCAGAAGAATTTTACATGTAATGGAATCACAAGTCTGTGTTTGTGTGCCATGGAAAGAAAGATTTTGAATGCTGTGTCTGTTGGTGACGCTGTCTGGAGTTTTGTCTGTTGCCCGTACATGAGTTGCACCATCACCTTTGGCAGTCTATGCTTATTGAATGAATTGCTTATTAATGTTTTTGGCAGCCAGGCGCAGACAATTATGCATGGGAAGTAATTCCGTTTAATGTGAGTATAATAAAGTATCAGCAGGATCAACCTGGTGGCTATGAGCGAGTGATGCCACCTGTTTCCAGCCACATCCACTCCTTTGACAGGAAAGATAAATATGACAAAATGAAAAGCTCATTTAGCACATTAGCGAAATTAGCTTTCTGTTTTTTTATTATTTGTTTTACCTTGAATGATTCATCAGTGCGCAACAAGTCACCCCTGTTGCTTTGCTGTAGTTTTAGTAGGCATGCTTTCCTCTACCATCAGCAGGTGAGTCAGATGGTTGTACTGTGAATCACTTTCGTCTGGTGAGTTGAAATCACTGTGTCCAAGTCAACATACTAATTTAAATGTTGTTCTCTTCACTCTTAACTGCAGTCCCCCCATGACCTCATAGTCTTGAATTTCCCCTTGGGGATCAATAAGGTATCTATCTATCTATCTATCTATACAAACGCACTGCTAGAGTGAGTCCAGATCTGTTGATGGGTTTAAGCATCATGTATGAAATAAATATCTTTGGACATCAATGATCAATTTGGTAGATGTCTCAGCATCTCAGAGCCCAAGTAGTACGCCGTAGGGCCACAGCAGGTACATTTTGATACCCTTATCGTGAACATTGGGGTCATTCCACATGAAAACCTTCCCCCTTGACCCCCCCTGTTTCTTATTCACTGATATTGTGTGACTCTACATCTCAAAGGAAGGTCTGTTGAGTGATGCCTCCACATTTTTAGTATTTCTGTGAGATTTTTACTTAAGCCAAATACCCAAATTTCAGGAAAAAGGTGTCCGTAAGTCATTTTTGCAACTTCAGAGTAGCTAATCTCAGAAACTACTTTCAGTATCAAGAATGATTTTTGGTATGCAAACAGTCCATTTACTTTCATTCATGTGTCAAACACCTGACACACCTGTTGACGATGACACATAAATTATTATTATTACATTACATTTAGCAGACCAAAGTCTTGACCAAAGTGACTTACATATGTCAGCTATATTACAAGGAATTACATTGTCCCCAGAGCAACTCGGGGTTAAGTGCCTTACTCAAGGGCACAACGGTGGAAGCCGGGAATTGAACCGACAACTTCCAGGCTACTGCACGCTAGCCCAGCTCCTTAACCACTACACTACCACCGCCCAAAATTCATTTTCCTCTTTTAGACTCTAGCTCAGAATGAATGCAAGTAGAAGACACTTCTGCAGATATGAACTCTCTCTCTCTCTCTCTCTCTCTCACACACACACACACACATAGTATAGTATAAGTATATATACTCTGTTGATCCCGTGAGGGAAATTTGTCCCAATCTGCTGATGGCCCCTCAATTAGGCGGCAGCCTTCTCTCAATATAGCACATTCAATTTCTAGCCACAAACAATTTGCAAGGGTGTAAGGTTTATTTTGCCTTCAAGTGGTTGCCAACCCTTGTTGGTATCAATTGTTTTTATGTACAGATCTCGGAGCCTAGGCTGCCTACAGAGGCGCGTTTTTTTGACGGCCTGCTAATGGGGCAGGCAGCTAGCAGATCGTTAGGAAAGATTAAATGAATGTGATGATTTATTTTTGGGCCTGAAATGTGTTCTACAAAAACTTGTATAGAGCTGATATCTTCAAATTTGAGTAAAATTGGTTTATTCTGCTCTTACTCTCAGACGTAGCCATAGATTACTCGTCATTCACTCGTCATAATGCCTTGTTGCCCATTGCCCAGCTCTCTACCCAGCATTAAGTTAATATGGCTATGAGGTTTGGTTTAGTTGTACCGTGGCATCGTAGTTAGTGCTCAGAGGACAATTTACTGCTTGAAGCTCAAGCGTGCCCAAACGGCTGTCTGTGGAGATGGACTGCTCTACAGACAACACATAAGGCTCACCCGGGTCTCCTCTACAAGATAGATGGCCACATTTACATGCTCCTTCCCATCAATACAAGGCATTTCTTTCCCTCCCATTCCTCTTCTGCTCTGTCTCTCTCTCGTTTTCCCTTTACCCCTGTATCTCGTTTGGCACACACTATATTTCATTCTCTTTTCATATCTTTTTTTTCTCTCACTTACCCTTTCCTTCTCTGTCACATCCATTCTCTCCTTTAAATTTCTTTGTACTGCTGTTTCAGTCTGTTACAAAAAAAAAATGCATCACATAAATTAGAGGCCGTCTGGGAATATCATGACTGTTAATGCATTATTCACGGCTGAGTGACAGCAGTCAGTAATTAATTGCCTGCCCAGTGAATAGTGCTCCAGTCGGTAGAGAGCGATGGAGAAAGGCAGAGATGGGTGCCCACACGAGTAAAATAGTGAATAATATCAGCTAATGAATGGACAGGCTAACAGGCTCCGGAGGCAGTAAACCCGTGGATGAGTCAATTTGATGGGACACGACATGCGGGGTTCCACTTAACTTCTCCATTGTGTCTTATCGTTAATTGAAGGTGTTCTGCTTTTCACCTCAGGCACATCAGATTGTTTTAAATATGGCTACAAATGCCATCTGTCCCTCCCACGCCATGATTAAAGAGAAGTAAACACAAGCTCAGGTTTGATATGCTATCAGAGCTCTTTGAATAAACTGTCAGTCTTCATTAGCTCTCTTGATATTTTTCTCTGGTGTTGGTGTGTGGAGACTTTAGCTTCACACCCAAAGAGTTAGTGCAGATTATGATCATGACATTTTTGCAGAAGTCTGTACTTGTGTAATCATCTGGAAGTGTTTTTATAGTGTTACTCCTCAATGTCAGGCCAGCATCTTCTCTTTGGTGTCTCAGGATTAGGGCTGTCAAGCGATAAAAAAAAATCATCTAATTACCGGTAATAACATGCTCTGTGTTTAATTAATCTAAATAAATCACAGGCATCCATTTTTGCTGTCAGAAGCAGTCAGTCTTTTTGGCAACTCTAAAGCTCCACCTAGAGCTCATAGCCTACCTCCAAGTTGCTTTGCATTGAGATGATACTTCAGACTTGACGAACTCCTATGGTACGGAAATTCCTTACTGCAGAAATCACAGAGAACATGCTCTTGTCAACAGTTCCATCTGGCCGTTTTTCTAAGGCTAAATGTTCCATTCACTGGACCAAGCAGTGTGTTCTCGTCTGCCTCCTTCAGTCACTGTAGTCAGAACTGCACTTGGTCAAAGGTCACTGTGAAATGTGATTAATCAGTGTTCATTTTTTTAACAAATTATTCTTTCTGTAATTAATTAATCGAAATGATCGCGTTATTTTGACAGCCCTACTCAGGATCATTCATGACTGAATTGTACACGCCATTACTTTTTCTAACAAGTAATGAAATATTAATATTGTATATAGTAATATTGTTATTTTGGTGGCAACAAATTCTTCAAATTCAAGTTTTGGGATTTTTTTCAAGGGATTTTTAAAATGGCAGCTTCCTCAAGATGGTACAGATATTTCCAACGTTACAAACCTCCAATGAAGTTATTTCCATACTTGTGTTTTTCATGTTTCGTAGCCCTCATTCAAATTTCATGGCATAGCTTCAAGCCTATTCAAATTAGTGTGCTTAATTGAATAGTATTTGCAATAGCTGGATGCATAAATGCTTGATAAGGCTTTACCAAGTCATTAATAAACATTTAGGACATAATCCTCTCATGATTCAAAGCAAAGTAATCAGGACTGCTGCATGAAGAACTTCTTAACAACTCTGCAGATTTGTCTTCATCTTAGATCCTTTTTTTGCAAGCCCGCCATTGTTTTAATCACTGTATTAAGCAGCCTTCAGACTGTTGGTTTATGAATAAGAGATGCATATTCATAAAGAATGCATAATGCCTAGTTTGCACAAGCAGTCTTTATTTATACATGCAGCGAGATGAGGCCTGGTGACAAGCGAATGGCAGTCACTGAAAGCCCTCCTGAAGGACGGTTCTGTCTCTGTTGCTTACGAAACGCTGGCAGGGAAAGCGGTGCCATATTGCAGACGGCCATCTTGTTTTCTCCTCCATATGTTTCATCTGGTTTCAGGAAGTGCTGGAAAGTGTCTCAAGCCTTGTAATGGAGAGCTAACTACTTCCCTGGGGGGTGCCTGTGCACAGATTGACAGTGACAGACAGAAGCTGTTGATCACAGATTAACTCCCAATAGATTACTGTCAGCTTCATGAATATTCCCTAATCTTTGATGAGCCTGGATCCTTGTTACTTTTTTACAGAAGTCTTAGGTGTGTGTGTGTGTGTGTGTGTGTGTGTGTGTGAGGGAGAAAGAGAGAGAGAGGGAAAGAGAGAGAATATGTGTTTATCCCTCAACCATACACTTCTTTGGTTTACTTGTAACAGAACCTGTTATTTATTCTTGCAAAACAAAATCCACTCGAAGTAAATGTCATTCTCATGACTGGGAGAAAATAAATCTGGAATGCAAACGCAAATGCAGTGGAAACAAATGGCACAGCCATTCACACCAAATCTCTTTTCAGGACTTCTTCCTTAGACCTCCTGCCTCAGATTTAGCAAGTTGTCATGGGCCTCCTTCTTCCCTCTCCTCTCTTGAAGAGAATAAATGGCCATGACCATAAAGCAGCTGCCGAGCCGTCTGCAGCCTAGAAGAAATAAATGATGCATGACTGTGTAATTTATGATGAAGTTTAACACAATGCCATGCTCATCCGCAGGAATGATCGGCTCAGGCTTCATTGGCTCCATGTTGCCTCAGGGGCTAGGAACAAGAAGCCTGTCTGAACACTAGCGGAGGGAGCAGGGAAGGAAGAGTGTGGGCGATGTGGAAGTGGAGGGAGTGGCACTGGCAGAGAGCGAGGGATGAAAAAAAATCAAAATGGAGAGAGTGAGAGAGTCAAATGAACTAATATAGAGATGAAAGAAGAAGCCAGAGTAAAGGCAAGAGATAAAAAAGCAAGAATTGCAAGTGTGAAAGTCCTATGGTCACCCACAAATGGATGGGACAAATGAAAGGCAGGAGTAACAGACACCATGCCCCAATTCACCCCCTTGTGTCAGTATGAAGCATCATTCTCTACCACTGCACACCACCTGCCCCAAACCTCTCCAACAACTGTCCTTACTCCACTCCCCTGCTCTGTTTGTCTATATGGCTCATTAAGGAGACTTTGGGTGCTACCCGTCGAAGGACAAAAGTATTAGTGCCCTGACTGGCATCACCGTCATCACCCTGTCGAGGTGTCAGTTCAGCACCATGGAGAGGGGAACTCAGACTTCTCCTCTCATTACTTGGCTAATGGGCAATTAAGGGCCTAATTTGACCGCTGAGCTGGGGTACTTTTTACGGCGCCAGAGGGCTAACTAAAAAGAACTTTAGAATAAAACACACATAAAGTTGCAATAAAAACGAAGTAGTTTTTTTGGCGAGTAGCTCGTAACGGAGCGGCTTGGTTGATGGGACCCGTTTCCTTTCGAAATGTGGAGGGCTTCATTACAGGCAATAGCTATCTGCATGGCTCGCCCAATTTCAAACAACATGAAGTCGAAGGTGCGTGTAGTTCTCCCTCTCTCGCTGTTGTGTTTTGTGCGCCTGTGTCGGATTCGCAAGGCTGCTGCAAGTACTGCAGGCAAAATCACAGCGGCTCTGCTCTAATTACCAACAACCCTGAGAAAGTGCTTTGTTTTGAAGTGAGGAAGGAGCGAGGAGGAGGAGGGGGGTGGCCCAAACCCAATAACATCGTTAATTAATCAAGTCTAATGCGGTGTTTGCTTTCTGCCACAAACTTTCATGTGGCAGGCTCTTTCAGCTTCATTGCTCTAAAGGCTTTGAATGAATGCACGGTGCCTTATTTGTCAACATTCCTTTATCATCCTCAAAAATCTGCTGCTAGAAAACTTTTCACAACTGTTTGCTTTTTATAATAAGCTGGTAGACCCAGTAGGCCTTATACCAGCTATGCCTACATTCTATCAGCAAGTGTGGGGAAAATTGATTGTCTCCAAGCTCATAAAATCAATCTGCACTGTTGTCAGCACTCTCCACCTCCATCTAGACGTGTCAGTACAGAATGACTTTGGTATTCTCCAAATGAAATAATAGGCAGTTTGTAAATTCAGCAGAGAGACCCTGTCTCTTCCATTTACTGGCCAGCCTTACTGATGTCTTCCCTCGTGCCGAGGTTTCTTGTCTGTGTGTTGTTATAGGCCTGTCCAAGTCATCATTTTAAAATTGCATTCCGATAACCTCAGTACTTACTAAGCAGCTTTATGGATGCACTAGCTTTTTGTGATGACAGTGTGCATTTGTATCATCTTCAGAGTGTATCTATTGATTCCATCCATCAGTTGTATACATCATCTTAGGCTAGTTTTTAAAGAAGTCATATTTTGTTTTTTTTTAACCTTAACACAGAATGATAAGGGAGTCATGCCTAACAAGACATGGCGGGGCTGCTGTTCAGGCTGGTATAACAGAAGGCTTGTTTTCAGTGCAGTTTTATCTCACCGAGACATCCCTGGAGTTTCACAGAGTATCTTTGTGGAATATCTGTTCATGTCAAGAACAGAAGTACTATAAATAATAAACAGTAGTTTATATCCTATTATTTTTCATTTTTCACCAGGCCCTCTCCATGTTCTTGCAGTAGCTATGATTGTATTGGACATGGAGTATTGGATATTGGATTAATAGTACAGGGGTTGGTAAAGTACCATGCTTCTGAAGAATTAATTTCAAAATGTGAATATTTTTGTTGAGGAAATGTTTTCTGTTGTTCAAACAATTATGTGGAATATTGTCAATATTGTATTTTAAAAGAAATAATAATGTTGTGAACTCATGAGTAATACATGCCCATGGAAATATGATATGTGAATGTAAATAATAACTGATGAATGTAAATAATAGGCAAGGGCTGCATCTATCAGTTCATTATTCTGTTGACTAATTTCTTGATTAACTGATTAGTTGTTTAATTGATAAAATGTCAGGAAATATAAACAAATATTGATCAGTGTTCCTCAAAGCCAAAGATTTTGTCCTTAAATGCCTTGTTTTGTCCACACGCCAAAACTACCTAGTTTGCTGTCATAAAGGACCAAGTAATGCTGAAAATATTTGTTTAAAGGCTTCCTATCTAAGTTTTTCACCTTAATATAACAGCTTTGAAGTCATTTAACAGTCAGAGACTAAATTTCCAAAGTCGGAATGAAATCATTGGAGTTTTACTGGAGTCACAGTGCGCTCCCGTCATCTAGAACGTTTAATGTAAGGTGGCAATCCTAGCGATTTCAAGTCTGTCAGTCAGTCAGACTTAGCTCATTGAAATAGTGACGTGAACTGAGCTCTCTCCAGCACCAAACATTAAGGGGTTATTTGGTTTCTTATAAATGATGATTAGTATTTCATGTGACAGAACAACTCTATAGCCCAATGATCTGACCGAAAATACTTCTACAGATCTAAACACTTTACCTTCACCTACTCATGCATATGGAGACATAAAATAATCTATTTGATGTCATTATACATAACACTGCAGTTTGGGGATGTCAGACATCTTTTCCAAAGTCTTCTGCAGCCCTAGCCTAGCTGGCTACGGATAACCAGCCTTGTAATTTGCTCTCTAAAGTCCCAGGAATTCACAAATTGCTTTACGACAATTGTGCAATAGCCTAGTGTTTGTATTAAATCATGTTATATTGCCTTTTCAGTGATCTTTGCCGGTTTGTAAAAAAGCCATATGTAGCGTGTCCAGGAGGATGGGAGCCATGAGCAGTATTCACGACAGTTGTATAAAATACATACTTGCAACTGCAGGGGGAGCGCAGTAGTGTGCAAAAAAAAACAAAAAACAAATCTGTAATGGATACCTTTAAGAAGTTGCAATCAGCAAATGTTGAGGTATATTCCTTAAAAAAGAAATATTGAGGTATTTTCCTGACTACTAATTGATTAAGCGATTGATTGTTGCAGCCTATAGATACCATGTTTCAGTGAGAATCAGATAAAATTATTCTGAATTAAAATCATTAAATATTTTTTTTTGAAAATACTGAGAAACATTTAGGTTGACGAGGCTTGGATTTAAATGTCCATCCCTGCAGTCTTTTTGCGGCCCTGTTAGCATTTATTTCACATTACAGTCCACCAGGAGATTAATTTACTATGTCTACCCTAACATCTGCCTCGGTGTCCCTTGATATTCCCCATTGCCTTTAACAAAGCACCCCACGCTGGGATATTTCTGAACACCTAAATATAGCAATTTTTCATATTCTCAGACACAGTAAAGCAGGTACACACTTTGCAGAGAGAGAGAGAGAGCGAGAGAGAGAAATCTAAAAAAGGCTATTTTTTCAAGGAACAGTCTGTTGTGGAAATGATGCCATTTGTTAAAAAACTGTCGTTTGAGTGGATTCACATGAAATAAATGTTAACTCTCCTGACAGAACATTAATAAAAGCACAGGGGATGATTTAATGCTGAGGCATGTTAGAGAATACTGGAAGGAAAAAATGTGATGCTGTTTCAGCAGGGTTAAGAAAAGGACCCTCTTCTGTGGTATACAACGGCATGCTGTGGCCTGCACAGTTCTGCTGGACTGAGGCTAGAGGATATTACTTGTGTGTGGCTTCTTGGCTCTTATAAGGCTTTGTGTGGTTGCGCAGTTATGAGTCTTTGAGTGTGAGTCTACTGGCATTTAAGCATTCCTGTCAGTGACTCCCTTAACATTCCTTTCAAAAAGATTGATGCAGAAAAACAGCAGATTGTCAATGCTACACTTTGCTCCTCAGATTATTTAGAAATGCAAAGGTTTTGTTCTTCATCAAACTGTCACTAATTGCCCTTTCTGCTTAGCACAGGCTTGTTCTGTCGCTGAGTCTCTGAACCTGCCGCATTTTAGTTGTTGAAATAACACAACCACTTTTTTCCCTCCATGGGAATATTTCAGTGTTTATTTGCATCAGGCGCCAAACTATTCCCATTAGGTGTGGGGCTGCTCGAGGCACTGCTGATGCACAGTGAGACTGAAGACGCTGCCTGCATGTGTGTTTGGGTTGTCTGCATGTGACTGTGTTTGGGCTTCCTCCTGCCCCTGACCAAACAGAAAATCAAGCAAGCAAACAAAAAGACACCTGAGAGGACAAAGGCACTACCCTTGATTGCTTTTTTATACCCCTTGGGAGGTTACGTTAGTGACCTGTCTTTGCTAAGATGTTGATGGTCAGGAGTCAGGACATACAGAACTGCATGTTGTACATTGTTAGTGCCATGCTAGACTTTGCATAAAATAGTGCATCCAGCTACTTGTTCCAGTATTTAAATGTCCCCAGGAGGTGGATACTTGTATTGAAGCACAACTGAATGTCATAACTGTCACATCTGAATATCTTAATGTTTTAATCAACTTGAAAGAACATAAAAGTATCTGAATTTCTTCAGCAATCAATTCTTTTTGGGGGACCTTTACACTCACACTTTAAATGTTTCTAATTAGTTGCTGTTTAATTTGAATAGGTAAAAATGGCATGAGGCTAAATCATACAACTGTCAAGAGGTCATTGCTTAATTACTTTATAACTCCAATATCCAATATAAATTGCCAATTCATCTTCTTAAAGCCACAATATAATCTCAGCTGCATTACAAACAGGCACTGATGATGGAACTGACTGCACCAAGTTTCAGGCTTTATTTTTAACATTTTATTTTGGGCTTTGTACAATGACACCATGCTGTAAGCAGTTCACGACAGTCACGACAGTAACTAATGAAATAATTTTACCTATGGATTTATTTGATTGTCAATTTGTTCTGTCTTGATTTCTGTGTAAAGCACTTTGTGTTGCACTCTATGCATGAAGAATATGCTGTGTAAATAAAATAAGTGCTTTAGCATGCGGCGTAGATATACTTTTTATAATATATAAATTAAAAAAGAGGAAATTTTCTGGTTATCTATAAAATTATTCTAGGCTGCAAACATCCTTTGCCAAAGTCATGTGAAGTTCAACACCACGTTTCCTATTGAGGAGCAATATTTTCTGCCTTTCTTGGAGCCTTTGTTGTTTGACTTTGAGTCTTGTAGGAAGAGAAAATAAAGACACCACAGTATCCCATCTCCTCCTCTCCAACATCGCCTCCATTTCATCTGTCCCAAAGCATGCTGGGTAACTCAATCAGTTTGCCAGACTCTATGTGGCTCTTTGGGTCACTCCTGTGATGGCTCATGAAATGAAGGCATATCTTGTACTGGGGTGGTGTGTGATTGTTCCCTTCAACAATTCTCTCATACACACAAACACACAGTATCTCTCTCTCAATCCCTGGTTCTCTCCTCAGTAATCAAGTCATGTTCTTTATCTGATCACATCTATGAAACGGGATGCTCCCAATTCAGGTACAGGTAGTTTAATTTTTAAATCTTAATCTTAAAAAACCTGTGGATTTTACAAAATTGGAATATGTGAGAAGTTGGAATATATGAATGATGAGTGTATGCTGAATTACTTATTGGTATGTTAATTAATCACTGTGGGTTTTACCTGTTTATGTGCTGGGAATCATCAAAGTATGTGTGTTGGAGATACTCGATTTTGTGTGTGTGTGTGTGTGTGTATTGGTGCATAGAGCGATCCAATGTGAGGGCATTTAATAAAGGTTTTGATCCGTGTGAGATAAGGGGTGATGGTGGTGGTACTGTAAATGTTGTTGTAGGGATCCCCCCCCCCATCTTATCATTTCTTTTCTCTCAATCTCTGGTTCTTCTCTTCGTCTTTCCTCCCTTCTTCTCTGTATCTTTCCTCTGTATACTTCTGTTTCTCCGCATCACTCTGATTGGCTCTAATACCATCCAACTCGCATAAAAATGTCATTAGTGTTAAAGGAGAGACATTATCTCTGAGCTATATTCACTTTTCATTAGGTCCCGCCAGGTCCCACAGGGTCTCCATGGCGACCGAGATGGCCATCCCTCTAACCAGAGTGATTAACTGTTCTCAAGGGGGCTTGATTGACTGCTTGTGTGTGTGGGTCTATGTGTGTGTGTGTCCCTGACCAAGGATATATGTCTGTCCTTCCCATGTGTTTAGTGTGCCGGTGCCTAAACAGTCATGCTTGTTAAATGCTATCTGCAGCGCAAGCTTGTCATCGAATGTTCTACCCGATCAACCTGTCGTCCAAATGAAGCGATCAATTAACAAACGCCATTAAATTAAATCACTTTGCCAAGTGACCCATGGCAGGGATATTTGTTAGTCCACGAGAGTGATTAATTATGAAACAGAAGCTGTCATTACAGTTGTGCTAACACGGAGTAGAGGAGAGAATATGACTTGCAAGGATTTGAATGCGCCGTTGACCCCTCCACACTTGTACAGCAGTTATTTGCATAACATTATGATAATAAAGTCATTGGGACTCGGTGTGTCAGTGTGCGTATTAATGAATCCTAATCAGTCGGTGGGGTGATGCTACTCCAAGGGTGTTGGCTTCAGTAATGCACATGTTTTGAGGCTCCACTACAGAGAGAGATAGAGGGAGCGATACGGAGTGAGCATGGTGGCTGCTTGACAGGGATCCTCGCATGACCCCCTTGTCTTCTGGTCGGCATGAGGCTGTTTGCAAGCGTGCTAGTGCACCACGTGTCCTGCCATTCCTAATCACTGTGTCGGCCCCATGCTGCACATGCTTTAAAGACTTCATAGCAAGCCGCGCTATAATGCCCCCCTCGATATTAAATAGTGAAACAAAAAATTTAATCCATATCAAAGGAAATTTGAGTCGTATTTTAATGATTTTTTGCGTGGTGGTGGGGATTTTGAGAGGAGGGTGCTGGGACCGGGAGATAGGAGTTAGATGAGGTTAAATGAAAACATTACGTCAGCTCGTTTCATCTCCCCTCAGCTCGAGTCACTTCAAATGCCAAAGAGCCTGGACGTTTTCAAGAGCACAAGTTGTGCTCTTGGCTTAGAAAGTCGACGAGAAAACTTACTATATAAACTTACTATACTTATACTATAGGTACTTGGAATCTTTATTTGCCTTCCCTCTTCTCTCTATTAATTTGATTTAATAGGAATTGATGTGTTTTGCCTCTGTGGATGGAGAATGGAGATGAGATCTGTATTAGGCAATGAAATATGAAATGGGTGTGTGTGTGTGTGTGTGTGTTCTGATTGTGGATGGTCAGGGCACTACTGTCCTTTTTAGGCTAGTCATGTCTCTCTAGACTGAATAAGATCAAGCAATTTAATGCTTGCCACCTGCTTATCTAACCTTTCAATCCAACTCTGACGGTGTAAACTGACCAGTCCAATTACAGCACGTTATTAATGCATGACTGCTGTGTGTGTGTGTGTGTGTGTCTGGTGGTTAGGTGTTATTGGTTAAAACAGAGCAAGCAAAGAAGAGCTGTGTGCAAAGAGCTGTGTGTTAAACATTTGGAATCCTCCCTGAAATCCCTTTTGCCGGTGGCTACTGTCAGACAGCTTGTAGTTGAAAGATCAGTGGTGTCTGTCGGGAGCTGCCAACACTTCCCTCTCTCCCTGCTGAGGCATTGGCACCATGTGACTGAGTCACATACTTGGGTCTCATCAGTGCACCACAGTCTCATGGCTCACCCAATTTATTATTCACATGCATGCAACTGAAACCAACTGAGTAATGGAGGAGAGGAGGAGGAGATGAAGAGAGAGGAGAGTCCTGGTCCTTAGCCTTCTTGTGTGTGCCATGTCCATGCTTAATCCATGTTGAGCCACCGCTGAGCCAAAATGGTGGAATGTCAGTGCAGTTTCTCTCCCTCTTCCAGATTACTGAGGACATTAGCCTTCTGTCCTCGGCGCTCATTTCCCCCACGCAACAATACATCACTGACAGGCAGCACTTGAGCTGTGACAGCATCATTAAAGCCGAGTCTAACTCATGAACTCCAGACCTGCAGTAGGCAGCCTGCTCGCCTCCTCCCTCCCCCACAACTCTGAGGCTCTGAGGAGAGTTTGGGGCAAGGCTAAGACACAGAGAGAGAGAGGGGTGGAGAGGTGTGTGTGTGTGTGTGTGGGGGAGTCTAGCATAGTTAAAAATGCTACATAAAAAATAAACAACTGAAAACTTTTGAGACATTTGGGAAGGATGCCTGGGGTGTTTTTGTGGATTTTGCAGTGTGGGAGTCAGGACTAGGCCAAGGCTGTGCGTCTTACTTTGAAAGAAAAGATCAAGGTATTGGCCATCACCAGACGCCCCCGTGATGCTGCTCAGCACTCCTAATTGCAACACGACCCAGCGGCTCCAGGGAGCAGGTCAACCCACCTCTCCTGCAACAGTCTGCCTCAATGTCCACTGATCAAGGACAAACTTGGCAAATGTTTTGAGCCTCTACCCAAAAGGGTTCCACGAAAAAGCATCCATGTTTTTAGAGTGAGACGATACATCATAACTAAGGCACGGCAAGTGTCATTATTGCCTTGATAAGTGTTGAACTGACAACTGTACCAGTCATTGGTGAGTCTCATTTTCTTTTATTGCTGTTATTTTCTGCACTCTGTGGAATCATGGAGGTAAATTAGCAGTACAAATAGGGTGTTCAGCATCAGGACAGGAGGTTGTAAAAGCAGAGGCTTTTTTTGGCTAACATAGACCTCAAAGGTGCTGAGACAAGCAGCATTTAATTAGCTATAGATATTAGTATCATTGCGGTATTGCAGTCCTAGAAGCACTGTGGGGGGAAAAAACAGTTAATTGCCCTCTTTAGAGGTTCCTTATGAAAGGGTCTTTGTAGAGCCCTTTTGGGTTCTGCACTACTTCTATCGCGCTCTCTCTCTCCCTCCCATTCCTCCCCATCAACTAGCATAGCAACCGCTTTATTTAGTATATCAGCCACCATATCTACCTTAGCCACACCTTAGCAACCATCTTAATTATCCTAGCAACAACCTAGCAACCACCATAGCAACAGCTTTATTTAGCATAGCAACAAACATGCCTACCTAAGTAAAACAATTATACATGCACTGGTAATTCCTTGGAATTGCATTTCTAGTTTCTTGTTTTCTCTTTCTGTTCCCTTTTCTTTCATCTTCCTCTTAGGCACCCTTTTCTTCTGAGTCTTTCTGTTTCCTCCTTGAATGAGTGCTCTCTGTGATAGGAGATGCACCCCTTCACGTAATGGTATGTAATAGGATCACCCCGTATCCATTAAATGAGGACTTGAGTAGTTGGAACAAGCTTGTGAACTACCATGGCTTAGCTCCTTTTGCTGAATTCGTTTTTGCCTTTTACCAATATTGCAATTGTGCATAGCCGAAGAATCACAAACAAGCAGTTTGATGGCTGATCTCGGGCAAGCGGGCGGGCAGGCAGGCAGGAATCTCTTTTCGTTTTATCCAGGCTGTGCACTGAACTGTCTCATTATAAATAAATGGATGGTTTTGTTTCCTTCAAAGCAATTGTGGGGATTAATGACTGGAGTGCATGTGGGTCACATGGGCTTTTTTACTGCTCGGCTGTTGTACCTCACTCTCATCAGGCTTTCAGGAACCAGGATGCACTCCTTTGTGTTATTTGTTGCTGCTTTCCTTTCATTTTTTGTTTTGGTCTTATTTGTGTTGTCTCTTATAGCCCCCCACACACACACACACATTTTCCTACATTTTTAAAAAGCAGAGGAAGAAGGTGAGTGTGTTAGCAATGCTTTTAAGGTGGAAATAAACAGAGTCAGGGTGTTGTGTTGCTCTCTTTACCTCATCAGCTTTTATGTCTTTCCTCACCCCGTCATTTCCTCCTCTCTGCCGCCTACAGTATCTCTTACCCTCAGTTCACTGCACCCTCAGTTCTTTCTCTGCCTCACCCTATACTACCTTTTTTACTTTGTTTCCTTTCTGTACATTTCTCTCTCTCTCTCTCTCTCTCTCGCTCTCTCTCTTCTTGTTGCCTTATTTATAGGTCTAATGCGACACTTCAATTCTTTGTGGATGAAGGGTAGAAGGAAGTGATCGAAGGAAAGATGGAGGGAAAGAGAGAGCGATACAGCTCTTGACAGAGTAGATTGATGATGCAGTGCACAAGGAAGCAGAGGTGAAGGCAGGAAAAAAAGCGAAGAGGAGAGACGCAGAAAGACATGGTGTGTATGTCTCTGTGTGTGTGTGTGTATGTGTGTGTGAGAAAGGGGGGGTAGCAGGGGTTAAGTGCAGCTGTGTTGGTTAGGGGGGAGGAGGTAGAGAGCAGCACTCTGGTCAGCATCCTAGGGTGTAATATCCCTTTGTCTGCTCAGGTCCTCTCATTCATTTCTCTTCCCTCACACTCCTCACCAAGACCTGAAGCTCTCTTACAGGGCAAGCCAGTGGCTCTGAGCTCCGCTTCTCTCTGCTTAGCCCGAATGTTTCCCTTCTGCTCCTGGGGGAAACATTATCATCTCTTCAGCAATCGTTTGAAATAATATTCACGGTTGTGGGAGTGGAGGAGCCGGCATAAAAAATAGCATTGGATATTGCACAGCACAACTTTTGGTGGCCTACTTTATTAAGTAGCAGTGCAGTGGTTGTAATTGATGTGTTTTTGCAGAAGTGTCTGGTGCTATAAGCATTAAATGTCCATGGTGAAGGGATCGTATGAGTGGTGGAAACATTACCTAGATTGGTGGTAGTTGCAGTGGCAGCAGCTGTTGCCATGCAAGTGATTGCTATCATAAATAGCTTCAGCATTAACAGTTGGAATAATGATTAGTCTGTCATGGGCACATTTGCTAAATTAAACCGTGTGCTTTCCTCTCTGTCTTTATAATGCTCATTAGCCTTTGGTAATTCCCCTGTGCCTCTGTTGTATTTGTAAGCTGTTGCCCTAGGGAGAGACAGCCTTCTTTCTCTGTATGCATTGCAGAGGATGGTTGAGAGTGTATTGAATGAACACAACTTGATGGACGAGGGTTTGTGTTCTTGTGTTTACAGTATATAGTGTTTTTCCCCCCTCCACAACAACAATGTTCTTGGCCTTGGCTGAGATCTTTAGCATTTTTACAGACATAACCTCACAGTGAAGTAGTTGAGTAGGAGAATGTGCCCTATGCTCTGTGTGGGGGCTACACAACAATATGTAATTAGCATAATCTCCACTCCATCTTACCCTGACCTTGCCAACAAGCCAACACATTACCATCTGCCTAACGGGCTGCTGGTTTGACAACCACTCTGACCCAGGACCTCTGAAGTTGCCCTGGTCAATGCACCATCAACAAGATCCTGTAAGTCCTGCGAATTGCCAGATGGAGGAGCCATGGATTTGGATTCTTCCTCATGCATCATGCACCATTCCCAAGTGATTCACCTTGTTCATCCCGCGGCCATTGTAAACCAGAACGAGGCTACTGGGTAAACTTGCCATCACACCTCAGTCCAGCAGATAGCGTTAATGCACTCTGTTTGCAAACTGCAAAAAAAAAATGTACAGAAGAAAAAGAAGGTTACTCTGGCCGGCCAGCGAACCCTTCTTTTTCTCCTGTGTTTTTTTTTTTTTTTGTCTGAACCACACCGTTTGGCTGAGTATCAGAGCTCCTGATTCAGATCTTTTTTATTTTATTTTCACTTATCTGCGATCAATGCCACAAATCAACATTCTTATTTCCCTTAATAACCACCACCTTTCGCTTATACTTGCTTCTCTCTATCTTAATTCAAGTTAAGTTTGGATTAATTCACTGCAAGGTGTGATGTATTTACCTCACATACCTGGCTGAACATTTGGTTTTAGAGATAAGTGCACCAAACAAACACCTGAAGTTTGGACATCAAAGGGCCCAAACCATATCTCCTACTCTATTTCACATGAAAGTCAATGTGTTGTTATCCTCAGCATAACAAGATAAAGATGTTAGACCTTAGCATAGACATGGTCTTTATAAGGATGATGTTTGAGACTCGCTGATATTGTTGCTGAGTGATTGATTGCCATAGAGATTATTTCAGTTGCTGACCTGCTGTCAAAAATAATCATGAGCTGCCTAGATTTAAACCCACTCCTTTCCTCCTTCCCTCTCCATTCTCTCTCTCACACTTATTTCTGTCACTGTCTTCCTTTTCATTTTTATTTGCTGTGTGTTTTGCCCATCTGTGTTGGCTGGATACGACTGTCACTTAACCCTCTATACCCCATAGCGGCCGTCGATGAGTGGCATTTACCACAGCTGTGTAAAACGAATATGAATATGCAACTGTAAGGGGTACCCAGTTGCAAAAGAAACCCCTCAAAGCTACAATGAATACCTTCAAGGTGCAGTGTTTGATTAAGTAAGAGGAAATGAATGAGGGAGGGGAGAACAAAAAAAGTTAGAGAGAGAGAGAGGGGAAAAGAAATGTTGGAGTCCAGATTGTGTCCTCATTGTTGTGTGATTGTGTGAGAGGTCTTCTTGCTGCAGGAGAGGATTCTGTTGTGGTCCTGCTCTGCCATTATTTGCATGATGTGAGCTCCAGGCTGCTTCCTCTAATCTAATCACGCCTCGTAGCGACATGCTTAACCTGCTTCAGGTACTTTAAGCCTGAGGAGCCCCAGGACCAGGACATTTAGTTCCGATCGATTAAGGAGTTTATTTTAAACCCATAAAAGGTGCTACACTCCACAAGTATCACTTGGTTGCAGAAATGTGTTTGACTGTGAGGTAGAATGTAGACTTCCAGCCTCAAAAAATCAGAATGCAAGAAATAGTGGCAGGGATTCCTCCCCAGGTGAACATTGGCAATGAAAGGAAGGACTGTAGTTGATCAAGCCCTGTGTGAAATTGTTGTAATTATAGCTTAATAGGCCTTTATCACGGCAGCCGAAGTAGGAAGTGAACAGCCCTGGTCCTGTGTGAGCACAGGTGTTTCTAATTAAGTGTCAGATTCGGCCACAGTTACTTCAACCAGAGGCCTCGTTAATGTTTTTAGGAACACCTGTGGTTTGCCTGCCAACAGGAAAGTGAACAGCCCTGCTTCAGCTGCCCGTGGGCTGCCGTGATAAAGGCCTATTAGCTTGATATTTACTAAAACATTGTGTTTAAATGAGTATAGACACGTCTTCATTGATCATCTACATCAACATTTCTCCTCAAGCTTGGAGATGTAGTCCAAATAAAGCAGGGCTGAGATGTAGTCCAATTAAAGCAGGGCTGACCAAGGGAGTTCCCAGAGCTCCACACCTTTGGTCCTCTGAGGGCTGCCCAGACTGTGAGGCCCTTTAGGGTTTGCACATGGTCCCTGTGTGATCTGTGTGTGTGGTCGTTGCTACAGAGCACCCGGGTAAGCTTGTGTGGGCTTTCTGTGGTCCCTGGAGACTATGCTCACAATGAACACAATGGGCATCAAATGTCTATCTAAGGGTACCAGACTTAGACCCTGCCATGCTGTTGTTTTTGATATGACCGTTGCTATATTTTAGAATTTTTAGACTAGTGATCTAACTTAGACCTGGGATGAGACCATGTAGCGTTTCGTCTGTGCGTCCCCTTTTCTCGAAAGCTTTGCTCTCTACTGGTAGAATGGCACATGATGCTTTGCTAATGTGTGTGTGATATGATCTCATCGCCAGGGTAAAATGAGAAACAGGCAATAAATAGTTGCCAACCATGATTATTTCTTTGTGACAAGATGTGCATGGATTTATTCAGTTGAACGTGTTGCTCACTAAGTTAAAGATGATGAAGGCACAGTGGATTTGTGGGATGTGCTCAAAGACAGTAAACTATCAGAATATCTGGTTACAGGCTTAATTAATGCCCAACAGTAATTTGATGGTGTTTTGCTGCTCCTCTTTTAAATGTTGTTTCTAACTCATGCATGCTATTTTCAGCATCGATGGCAATAACTGAATGGAGCCTGTGCACTTCTCTTGTTTATCGATTTCTATGTGCAAGCTCATTTGTGTGAATCTGCGCAACATTTTCATTATTCAATATGCACAAATATTGATATTGTGCTTAGTGCGATAAGCTCATTTGATTTTCCGACAGCCTTGGTATGGGGGGCATAATCACATCTCACAACTCCATCTCTGTAATTATTTATTAAATAGTAGGTCCTTGGAGGAAGACACAAGACATTCTGCTATGAGTGGTAAAACTTCAGTTGTATTATGCAGTGATATAGAGTTTATTGCCTAGGACTACAGCTCGAGAACTTCACAAGCGTGGTCTTGCACAAGGTACACAGTAGCTACACTTGCAGACTTTTTCGGCACAAGATCTGAGGTGCGTTTAAATTCTGCAAACATTAGCAAACATTTGTGGCGAACAAGTTTTCTCTGAATAGTTCCATTCCAATGATTTGGTCATAGCATTCCATTGTAACGGCAATTGCATTGTTACCTTTGTCAAGCCCACGTCCAGCTCCATTTGCAAATGTTCGCCTATGTTAGCGAATTTGAACGCATCTTTGATACACAGTAGTACACTCTGTAGTGTTTCTGTTTCTGTATCCTTAGGCTACCTTTCTCTGTCCTCTTTCTCTGGCTCTCTGGTTGTCTCTTTCCTCTCCCTCCCACACACACACACACACGCACACACACACAGGTTAATGTGTGTGTTTGTAAACTGGGTTAAGAAAGGAATCCAAATAAAGGTCAGGGAGCTTTAAGGCTCTGAGGAGTCCACGGAATTAGACAGGAAAGGTTAATCACGAGATGTATGACTGAGCTGGGCCACGCAGCTTTGCTCAGCTCCCTCTCCCCAGTGCTACCCATCTGTTACCCCCTTAACTCCACTCTCTCCTCCATCGTCTCCTCTCCTCCCCTCTACTTTGCTGTCCCGTTCTTTTCTCTGCCTCCTCTCGGTTCCTACCTTGCTACTTCCTGTAAGCTCATCTGTATGCTTTCCTCTGCATCCTTCTCTTCTCTTCTCTTCTCACTCCTCCCTTCCACCCATCCACTATCTTGTCTCCTGTTCCTCCTGTTTTTATTTCCCTCTCCAGCCCTCTTCTCCCTTGCTCTCTTCACTCCTCTTCTTGTCTTGTCTCCACTTCTTTCTCTCTTTCTTTCTCTCCATCCTCTTCTTCCTGATGTCTTGTCTGTTGTTATTAATGTCTGTCTCCCTCTCTCTCCCGGCTCTCTGCTCCACCAGCACTAGCTGCTCTCTATGTGGGCCTCAGTCTTTCCTACTAACTCTTATTCATCTCCCAGGTCCTGGGAGCCTGTCTCTCTCTTTTTTTCTTTATCTCTCTTCTCCTTTCTCTCTCCCTCCCTCTCTCCCTCATTTTCACTCACTGATCCTCTTTTTTTATTGGTATTATCTCTCTACTCCATTATTCTTACTCTATTTCTATGGTGTCTCTCTCTCTCTCTCTCTCTCTGCCTTTCTCTCACTCCCTCAGACAAGATGCAAAACCAGCAGGCACCCTGCCAGAGTGATAAAGCTACAGCATCCCAACTCGGCCTCGCTCCCTGCCTCACACTTCACCCCTCTCTCTCCCTCCCGTTGTGTTTTTCACCCATCTCCTCCCTTGTTCCTTCTTCCTTCTGCTCTAGCTGTCTCCTTCCGATCGATCCCTCCTTCATCTATGCACTTATTCCAAACTGTTTCCTTGCTCTAAACCTACCCCTGTCTATCCCTTGCTACGGCCTGATATAAGATCCAGTGCTCGGTTGTTGACAAGTGTAATGCTTGTATCTGCTCCAAAGCAAGCGCAGCTGGAACTGTTGGAGGCTTCATCCCTTAACTAGGAGGTTCGGAAGGTCATTTGTTTATGAAAAAGTGAAGGAGGGGAAAAAAAGAGAAGAATAAATGCTTGTAGGCTGTGAATTTTGGGTCTACTGTACCTACCCTCACATACATGCAATCTTTGTCACTCACACACACATACACATTCTTCCACACGTGTTTATACACCAACTGGACAGGAGGCAGACAGCAGCATTTCTTATTGATTGATTATCCTCTTAAGGCCAAGCATTTTACTTTGCCCAGGAAGCCTCTCAAGCAGAACCCAAATGGGGTATTTTCGATCTTGCCTCGATTTCTCTCAACGTAGAAAGCCAGTTCCCCAAACAGTCACATTCTGCTCAACGTGGAAAGCCATGCTCTCAGTAATATGTGAGAGCTTTAGAGACCGCAGAGACGTAAGTGTGCACGTACATGTGCACATATGTGTGTGAGTGTGTTTTATGAGAAGGTCATGTTTGGAGGATAAACGGGAATAACCAAAGTTAACGAAATGATGACGCCCAAAGAGAGGAGGCCAAAACGGGACACGTTTTCAGAATAGTAGTATGGGGCTGTGGCGCTGCGGTGTTCAGCGAACACAGTTTTACTCGGCACTCGGCAACTTTGTAAACACAGTTTTACTCGGCAACTTTGTAAACACAGTTTTAATTGAGAAATATGTAGTTCTCCAGCTGCCAGAGAGGAGGATGCACACGTGGAGTGCGTGCGTGTGTGTGTGTGTGTGTGTGTCTGTGTGTTTACATCTTTGAATGTTTTGTGTCTGTGTAGGTGTGATGGCAAAGTCATTACTTTCACCTCATGCATTAGATAGAAGCTGATCAAAGCAGGCAAGGGAAGCGACTGAGCTTAGTAAAGCTCTACATCAAGGGAAAACCCCAGTGTGTGAGAATGTATAAATGCTGCATAAGCTGCAGCTAATCCATCCATCATTGTTTTATAAATCCCTAATAAAATGAGCACTTGTAGGGCTATAATGCTCAGGATCAATAACAATGTCTGGATTTTTGGCATGCTGCTTTCTATATGCTCAAATTGAAAACCTTCTTTCATGTCTATTGTATCATTAGTGTTTTATAATTTGTAATTTTCACTAAGTTAAATTCTGTTTATTGTTATTGTATCTGGCCATTTGGATTTAAGCCCTTTATAATGTGGACACATCCTCCTGAAGGGCCAGGCTACTAGTTAGTGCTTTATAATGTGGACACATCCTCCTGAAGGCTGCTAGTTAGTGTCTTTATAATGTGAACACATCCTTCTGAAGGCTACTAGTTAGTGCCTTTATAATGTGGACACATCCTCCTGAAGGCTACTAGTTAGTGCCTTTATAATGTGGACACATCCCCCTGAAGGCTACTAGTTAATGCCTTTATAATGTGGACACATCCCCCTGAAGGCTACATGTACAAAGCTTGCGTACGCCACTTCTTCCGTCGGGATATGCATGTTCCTTCTCAAGCTCCACGTCGGATGTGCGAAGACTGACTTGAACGTGAGAATGTGTGGTCCTCCATGCAAACTTCATGTCTGGCGTCCGCACATTTCTAATGTGTATCGTCAGTTGGCGACACTTAGAGGCAATGCAACGCAACAACATTAGTTGATCACGAGTCTAGGCCTTTATTTGCACAGTATGAAGGCTACTAGTTAATGCCTTTATAATGTGGACACATCCTCCTGAAGGCTACTAGTTATGCCTTTTATAATGTATCACTCTGAAGGCTACTTTAGTTAGTCGCCTTTATAATGTGGACACATCCCCTGAAGGTTAAGATGCACATGTCTGAAGGCTGCTAGTTAGTGTCTTTATAATAACAACATCTGAAGGACTACTAGTTGTGTGCCTTTATAATGTCAGACACATCCTCCTGAAGGCTACTAGTTAGTGCCTTTATAATGTGGACACATCCCCCTGAAGGCTACTAGTTAATGCCTTTATAATGTGGACACATCCCCCTGAAGGCTACATGTACAAGGCTTGCCATACCACTTCTCGCAACGTCCGGATATGCGAAGACTGACTTGAGAATGTGTGGTCCTCCATGCAAAACTTCATGTCTGCGTCGCACATTTCTAATGTGTACCGCCAGTTAAGCGACTTAGAGGCAATGCAGAACAACATTAGTTGATGATCTGAGTCTTAGGCCTTTATTGCACAGTAGGGGTATATTTAAACGGGTTATTAAAAATTATAACACTTCGAAAGGTCTATGGTCTATGTTTCTATATAAATGGACATGCCACATGTGCAAATTCTACTAAGTTATGCAACAACCTATCTATAATGACAACTGTAGACATATTAGAGGATAAGAATTAAAAGGGGATGTGAAACCTATAGCCTACGAAGCGCCAATATTTGGTTACACGATTGTTGATGACTGGCTTATCAAACATTTCAGATTTTGAAGAGCTTTCCACAAAACCTGTGATAAATGCGGTCGGCTTCACGCATTTGCCCATGCCTTAACATTTGCCAATTGTTTTCCCTTTATATCTTTGATAGTTTTCATTTTAAAAGAAATACATATGGGACAAGATCATGCATGTGAATAGATAGGCTGACTAATAAGCGCAAATATAAGCTATTTTCCTTAGTGTAATTGACTGCATGGCTACTTTGACTTTCCTTGAGTAAGTATTCGCATTATTGCCACACTTGTGTGCAAATATAGGGATATGATCCAGAAATCGTAATGTTGTGGCAAGATGGCCTGGATCAACTTAGTTTATTCCATTCGGGTGCACGATGCGTGGTACTTGGAAACGATTGATTTCATGTTTTTTTTTTTTTTTTTTTTTTTTTTTTTTTTAATAAATGCAGGTATGTTGAGTAATGGTCCAAATGCATTCAAACCCAGTTGTGCGAACCCTACTTGCAGACTGACCAATAATTCTGCCACGGTCTCCTATAGCCTATAGCCACTGCCACGCTCTGCCGTAAGACATAAGATTCTTGCCATTTCGTCAAGCACTTCTACCTCGCATTCACTGGAAATAAACTTTTTTATTAATTTGATGATTTCAATTCTTAAACTTTGGAACAGGTTTAAGTATCAATGGATCCACAGATGAGTTTTTATTGTTATTAATATTGCGGGATATGCCATTTTGTCTTCGCGGAGGTCTGCGCTCTCCAATGTGCTTCTAGTTAGCATATTAAAATGAGTGTGATTGAGGGAGGAGAGAGGGAGGAGTGTAATGCTCGTGCATGTACGCTTAATTTCATGTTAATCGGGATGTACAAAGAAAAGCTGCGTGGAATGCTGCGTACGCACAGTTTCATACATCAGGATTTTTTTGTGCGTACGCTACTTTTTAGGTTTTCACGTACGCAATGTTTTAATATGAAATCCACGCCCCCGAAATCCAGGGGCCTCATGTACAAAGATCCAAGTCTTTGTACATGAGGCCCCTGGTGTTTAGAGATCATCTCTCTCTTTGATCAGGGGTGGGCAGGTTTCAGCTGCTCTGTGATCCAGCCATTTCCTGTTGCCACCATCCCTCCTATTCCCTAACACTCTTTATGTCTTTCTGTGGTGCCAGAGGGGCCTTGGGTGGGGTGCATTGACGGACCAAGTTCCAAAGTTGCAACTTCATCGATGAAGCTCTGTTGATCCGATGGGAATCGGACATGAACTATCAATGGGCCAGAGCTCTGAGGAGTGTGTGTGTGTGTGTGTGTCGGTCATTGTAAAGTTGTGAGTGTGTGTGTCTTTGTAGAGTTTTCTGTGTGTTTGATTGTTCAGTTTGTGTTTGTGTGTGTGTATGTGATTGTAGAACTGTGTGGGCGGTTGCAGAGTTGTGTGTGTGTGTGTGTGTGTGTGTGTGTGTGTTTGTGTGTGGTTTGACATGGTTGTGTGTCCATGTAACATTTAGCAGAAATCAATATTAACTCGCGCCGTTAATGGATTGTGTTGTTAGTGAGGGGCTGTGCCGGTGGTGGTGGGGAAGGAGGCAAGGTGGGCGGAACGGAACAGATAGAATGGATCTGCTCATTTCCCTGAAGACGTGCCCCATTTCCCATCATCCCCTTCTCCAATCGAGCCATACGTCAGATGGAACACTAACGAGGAAAAGGCCTCGGAGGAGTCTATTGCACGGCAAAGCCGTGTCTGCTTCCTCTGGGGGGATCCGGGTGCATTGCACCTAATTGCAGGCCGATTAGATGCTGTTGTGATTCTCCAGAGTAACTGTTAACCAGCAGTTGGTCAGATTCCAGGCTGTGTCGGGTGACGACTCCATCCCGAGTCCGGCCTGCTGGCGGAGATTCAAGCGTCAGGGCTGCCTTTATTCGCAGTCCAGTGCTCTGCGCCCCGCATAAGCTTGTTTCATGTAACTTATGCTTGCCTTTGTGCCTTCGGATTGGGCTTTTTTTGTGTATGTGCATCAAAGGGAGAGAAAAGGCAATTGGATTTGAGTGGGAGGGGGGTTTGAGTGAGAGAGCAGAGTGCGGTAGAGGGAGACAAGAAGACAAAGAGAGAGAGAGATTATTCTGCAGATACTATACATCTTTTTTGTTTCTGTTCTTTTGTATGTGTGGGCGTAAAGGGCTGGAGGATAGGGGATTTTTGTACCCCACCCTCACACATAAACAGCAACACTCTGATGTCCTTCCTGCCATCCCTCTGGTGCAGCCCAAATGCAGAGTGAACAGGTGTGTTTGCAAGCACGAGCACACATACAAAAACATAGATGAGCTCTGTGTGTATGTATCCTATGCATGTATATTTGGGTGTTGGCAAAACCAATGCAAGCTTTCATCTTCCTGCGCAAGTATGTTTACCAGCATGCATGCCTTCTATTTTATGTGTGTGTCTGTGTGTGTGTGCCTGCATGTATTTGTATTTGTGTGCGGTCTTGCGTGCGTCTCCTGTCTCGGTGGGGTGTATGTGAGCTGTGGTGGTGTGGGACTCAGGTGTGTCCTTGGAGGACCTTCATGGTGAGAGGAGAGGGAGAGAGGGGGTCTCCTCTGCTCCACATCCCCACAGCAGATGGCCGCGCCCCTGGCAGTGTCTCCCCCAGGGCCCCTTGCTAGAACTCGGGTCTCCACTGACACTCACGTGTACGTACGTGCATACACCTACAGGCAAACTTGCGGACACACACTCACAAACACACTTATATATGAGTCATTCTGTATTAAATAAGATAAGAAGGTTGTTACTGCACCGTCTCAGATTTTGTTCAAACCTTGTCTATATTATCAATGTGTCCTAAAACCAAGGCTTGTGAAATATTTCTGTGCAAATCGTCTGTCTTAATATCTTTTTCAGACCTTGACATTCTTTCATTTTTACAGCTTGAAAAACACATGCCATGTTTGGGCATTAATATCTTGACAAATATTTCCCCTAGCCTTCCCATTTTTTCTAGGGTGGAAGACCAACTCACAATAAGCATGTATAACAAGTTAAAGTCTGTACTTTTTGCATTTTGATGGAGTGTTCCACTTTAGCTTTGAGTGCTGTATTCTCCTCAATCACCAACTCTAGATTGGATTGTTGTCCGCTCACGTCCAACTGTGTTAGTTTCCATCTCTCTGATAGCGGGAGCATTTATCCCAATCCGTGAAATAGTGAAACACACTCAGCACACAGTGAAGTGAAGCACACACTAATCCCGGCGCAGTGAGCTGCCTGCAACAACAGCGGCGCTCGGGGAGCAGTGAGGGGTTAGGTGCCTTGCTCAAGGGCACTTTAGCCGTGCCTACTGGTCGGGGTTCGAACCGGCAACCCTCCGGTTCGAAAGTCCGAAGCGCTAACCAGTAGGCCACGGCTGCCCCTAACCTTTCCAACACTGGCATGATGACGGGTGTAGACATAGCATTAACTTTGAAATTATTGGTCTAGCCTGACCAATCTAGTGCTAGTGAACTATGGTGTTCCAGAGCAGTATCTTCTAGGGTGGAAGACCAACTCACAATAAGCATGTATAACAAGTTAAAGTCTGTACTAAACAAAAGGGCCCTAGATTTTGGAAAAATATGCATTCAGTGTGCTATTGAGGGTATTAAAAAACACTTTTTTCATTTGGTGTTGAGAAAGAGATCCATTATTGGAGTGATGAGAACTAGTGAGAAGGTTGAGGAGTGATCAGCTTATGTGTGTTGAAGGATGAGTTGGTCCAACAACTGAAGTCACAAAAGAGGGTAAGACACAGAATGAGATGTGGGAAAGAGGCAAGAAAAGGGGTGATATTCTCATACTATGCTGCTGCATCCCCTTACGTTGGGTGTTCTGGGTAATAGATCAGTTGCTGTCATCAGTCAGCACACTCCAGAAGCATGTAAACAAGGACAGCGTTTATGCATGAGGCAGTTAGGTGACTAGTTTCAGGGTTGTCAAATTAACGCATTCATTTTGATTAGTTAATTACAAGAAAAAGAAAGCGCCCTACTTTTTTCTTTCTTTCTTTCTTTCTTTCTTTCCTTGTCAAGAGTTAATTGTCAGCCTCAACTCTCTGTACTTGGCCACACTGAGTCTCCAGAGCAGCAGCAACTGCAGCACAAGAATGAGGCTCCTGTTAAGGCACCCGAAGGAAGGAAGTACAGCAAAGTGGGATCCATGCCTTCAGAGTGCTACTTCCATCTTCCATCTCCCTCACGTCACACTCCATCTATCCTGAACCGAGAGGAGATCACGGCTGAGGGTTGAGGACAGGGAGTGTGTGTGTGTGTGTGTGTGTGGGGGCATAAACAGTGCAGTTTAGGAACTGCCAAGGAACATAGAATAGAAGGTACACATGGTGTCGAACGTGAGTGAATATCTGGTTAAATTTGAAGGCGGTGGCATGTGTGTGTGCGTGTGCCTGTTTGTGTGTGTGCGGGGTTTGGTTTGTCGGACTTGACAATTAAAGTTTAATTGAGGTGGCTATTGAGGGGATAAGCAGTTCCTCTGCAGCACCCTCCCTTTGGTTTATAGATTATATTCATACTGTAATTGTATCATTCACATCTTACATTCAGCATTCATCTCCTCTGTGTACATACTACATATTTTTAGGGGCATTTTACAGCTTTTTTCACCTATCTGTGTGAGAAGAGTTTGGCGATGGGTTCCAGTCTGTAACTTTTGCTATTAGAAAAGCTCATGCTAGCAAAGAGGCTACATAGTCTCATGTGTTATTCTCTGTGTTGAGGTCTTTACCAATGAAGAGCTCACCTCTTTCTGTCCAGTTCCTCTGGACCACTCCACATGTTTTACATGGCCACGCCCTCGGCTGTCCGTCTCCCTGAATGAAGCGCAAGTGGCCACTGGGGAAGGACAACATGTATGTATATGTTTAGGGGCTAATTCATTGAGTTGCGCAAGAAGTCGGTATAATAGCTGATGAACTGCTAAATTAAGATGTCATCATATTAGCAGAACAATGAAAGCTCATCTTTGCAAGCTGCCAAAAAGTGACTGCAGGAGTGGACATTTTTCTCTCTCCTCAGTAACACTTTATAATAACTACACACACTTCATCATTTATTAAGCCTTTGTTACTTATTAATTAATGGTTTGTTCATCATTAGTAATTTCTAATTTATCATCAGTAAAGCATTTGTTCACACAGTTATACATAGTTTGTTCATAGTAAATAAGCCTATATCTAAAATATGTTTATACATGATTGTTAATACTTAATAAATGATGCAATAATATGTTTTTGATTAAGTAATATTTCCATTATTTAACATTGTTACATACACATGCACTAATGATTAGTTGTGAGGGTGAGGATACATATTTTATAAACCACTTCATAATTAACTCAGGAGTTACAAGTGGTTAGTTAATGATATTTTGTGAGCTCATCTAAAGTGAGGACATTTTATGCCTTGCAACACATTTACAAATGAGTTATAAAGTTTACAGTTTCACTTATTAATTTAGCCGACACTTTTACCCAAAGCGACTTACACATGTCAATGAAATTAAAGTGCAAGGCCAAATCAGTGGACGCCTGGGTTTGAACCCCCAACTTTATGGGTTAGTGTATGTTAACCCGGCTCTCTATCCACTACACTACCTCTGCCCAGTGGTATTACAACTAGGGTTGGGCACCGAAACACGGTTCTAATATGGCACCGGTGCCGTCACAAACGGTAGTAACTGCATCGAATAACAACGTGGATTTCGGTGCCTCATTTCGGTGCTTAAATAGCGTTTTTTTATTTCTTTTTTGTATACAAGGCATATCACTGCATGTCATGTGCCATCTCTAACGTCTTGCTCTGATAGCAACACATCCAGATACAGGTAGCTAACATATGATAAACACTGGATGTATAAACCAGAGAGGTGCACCACATAGGCGACTAGACAGTGTTTGACAGCTTGCGTGAGCCCAAGTAGCTTACTTTAAAGCGATATCGCGAGCTCCTGTCAAAATCTAGCAGTGGGCCTAACTACACACAAGCAAAAGGCTATGAAACAACATCAACAGTTGGCTAGCCTATACGTTACACAATATCCTTGTTAATGCGCTGACATTTATTTGAAATGTTATCAGCAAAGTTGTAAGGTGAAAACTTTATTTCACGGTGTGTTAAACAACATAATGGCATGATATTAATCTTTCATGTGCATGAGGCCCATATAGCATCACAATGAATATGAAGATCATGTTAGCTGGCAAAAACATAAATATGTAGGTTACATACCTGATGTCACTGAGCTGTCAAAGAGGCTACGAAACCATCTCCATACGTTATCGCTAATTAAACTCAGCTGACTGGTGTTAGCGCATAGCCATAACTTAGTTGCTGTTAAAATGCCTACTAGGCTAGCGCTGGGAATCTAAACACTTCAACACCGACATGTAGCCTAAAATGTTCAAAACTACTGCGTATTATGGGTTAAGACATGACATTTCTTGAAGCATTTGGGAACACACTGAATTAACTGGAAAGTAGAGTCCCTGTTAGATTAGCTTGCTTGCAAATGCCGTTGTCCATAACCTGGCAGTTTTATGGCAAGCGGTTTTAACATACCTTATGGCAAACCGCCTACACTGGGTTAACTTGAAAGCAGAGCTTACCATTGTGTGTGCATGCATGGCAAGCTGTTTTAACATTTAAATGTATTATTCGTAGGAGCAATGAGATATTGAGATACTTCATCAACAAAATAATATTGCATAATTTATTAAGTATTAACAATAATTCATAAACATATTTTAGATATAGGCGTATTTACTATGAGCAAACCATTTATAACTGTGTGTACAAATACTTTATTTATGAGAATTAACATAGGAACAATACAAATGATCAAACAAACAAACAACTTTGCAACTGGTTTATAATAAGAAAATTATTTAATTATAAGTGGTTGTTTCATTACTTATTAAGTATAAATCATGTACTTACAAACATATTTTTGGATAGGCTTATTTACTATGAACAAACCATTTATAATTGTGTGAACAAATGCTTTACTGATGGTAAATTATGTATGAACAAGAAATTACTAATGATGAACAAACCATTAACTAATAAGTAACAAAGGCTTAATAAATGATGAATTGTGTGTAGTTATTATAAAGTGTTACCCTCTCCTCTTTTAGAACACATTGTGACCATTGAAGTTGACAATCATGAGCAGTTTGTCATTTCTTTCGGTCTTTGTCTTTGCCTGCCATGCATAGGTTAGGGCAGCCATCACTCTGGATGTGCCTGCACTGGTGACATCCCCTGCGTCTTAGCCCTGCCTTAATTATTTCACTCCCTCTTATCTAACTCAAGACCATTTCTCAGGGGCTTCTTTAATTACTCGTCCTAAACTGTTTTCAAACATTGCCACAGGCTTCAGTCAGTGTAAGAGGACGAAAGCAAGGGAGATGGGGAGGGGGGAAATAGTTGATCAAGGCAAATTGCATTGCCTTTCCCATTCATCATCCGGATCCTTCATACGGAATTCTGTTTATTCTCCTTTACTTCCTGATTCATTGCGTTTATGTATGTTTTCTCTTTTATTTTGCCAACGCACTAATACTTCTCCCCCTCGCTTTCCTCTGCAATAATGAAACTTATTGTTCCTCCAGACACTTTGTCTCCACAGAAAATGAACTCAGCTCTGGCACATCACACACAAAGGGGAATTCTCCTCCTCTCTCCTCAGCTGTTCCTGCACCAGTTGCGCAGGCCGTAATTGGCTGGGACAGAGTATCATTGGGTGCCACTGAGGTTGTTTCTAGAGTAATGGGATTTTTCCCATAGCTGCACCTGCTTGACCATAGGGAATTGCATCAAGGAGGGGGAGAGGAAGTTACCGAGAGAAAGAGAATGAGAGGGGTGCCTCAGTGTAAAGTGTACTTTTTCTCTGATTGAAAACAAGCGGGATGGTTTCCCACCTGCAGAAAAACATATGTTTGGGCTTCTTTCTCTTCACCAGAACTCCCATCTGGTGCACATCCATTCTTTTGATCCATCATGTCCATTGCCCCCCTTCCCTCAAACCTAGCTGTCTTTGTAGTGCATGCTGTTTTCTAATCCATATCTGTATGATTTGAACTGAATAGGCTCAAGAGGTTTTGTGTGTGTGTGTGTGTGTGTGTGTCTGTGTGTGTGTGTGTGTGTGTGTGTGTGCGTGTGCATGTGTTGTCTTGTTTGTTTGTGGTTGTTAGGCACCTTAGGGTGCTTGTTGAATCAGTGACAGTGAAGGCCCCTCAAAAACCACTTCATCATACTCATCTGTGGATCCTGATAAGAACCGCAAACACACAGAGGGCTCTAATGTCACACAATCCGCCATGCAATGTGTTAATACCGACCTGTACGAACTAATGCTAATTTAGTGCTTTAGCAAAACATTTTGCTAATTTAATACCACACAACGCTTCACTGCACTCAAGCACTGGTGGGTCAGTGCAAAAACATTCTCAATATATGAATTTGTTTAAAGTGACACTGTTTCTATGACACTTCTGAAAATTCCATATGACAAACTGACCTTTTAAGTAAACTTCTGAGATTTAAAATAAATTCGTACAAATTTCATATTACTGATGTACAACTGATTTCTGCAAATTATCGGTATCTCCGCATGTTCTCATTGCGTGGTTTCCACAGCATGCTCTACAAACAGCTACCGTACTGTTCAAATTAATTCCCACAGAGTCATATATATATATATATATATATATATATATATATACAGTATATATATTTACACATGCATGAAAACACTTGCATGTACACACACACTGTACACAATTTTCCAGGAGTCCCAGCACTCAAAGTTTTTTTGCATTTTGATGGAGTGTTCCACTTTAGCTTTGAGTGCTGTATTCTCCTCAATCACCAACTCTAGATTGGATTGTTGTCCGCTGGCGTCCAACTGTGTTAGTTTCCATCTCTCTGATAGTGGGAGCATTTATCCCAATCCGTGAAATAGTGAAACACACTCAGCACACAGTGAAGTGAAGCACACACTAATCCCGGCGCAGTAAGCTGCCTGCAACAACAGCGGCGCTCGGGGAGCAGTGAGGGGTTAGGTGCCTTGCTCAAGGGCACTTTAGCCGTGCCTACTGGTCGGCTAAAGCGCTAACCAGTAGGCCACGGCTGCCCCTAACCTTTCCAACACTGGCATGATGATGGGTGTAGACATAGCATTAACTTTGAAATTATTGGTCTAGCCTGACCAATCTAGTGCTAGTGAACTATGGTGTTCCAGAGCAGTATCTTCCTGAAAGGCGATCTACAGTAGGTGGACGTGGCCAGGCTAATTCATTGAATTCATTCACAGAAACCTAGTTTACCCTAGCCTGGCTAACGTCAGACCTCATCACATTGAGATGGGGTCTGGGAACTACACGTTCATTTTCTCGTATTTGAAACGTGGTTTATGAATGCCCAGAGCCGTTTATTGGGCGCTTCAAATGTCTATCAAATGCATCTGTACGTAGCTCATAACCACTTTGTCATCTTCTTGCTGTCCCCCCTCTGTTCTGTGATTGGTTCCTTAGTTGAGGTGAAAACAAAGTCCATGGAATCCAGGCTGCCTAGCAGCGTGAATAAAATTGCGCGCACGCACACACGCACACACACACACACACACGCAGCCGGTATCCTGCTCCATGTCACCATGGTATCACGAGGGGAAGTTAAGAGACCAAAGCAAATCTGTCAAGTTCAATTGCGGTGGCAACCAGCAGGCGAGGCTATGCATGCTCATCCCAGGGTAACTAATGAGCCTGATTACGCTGCACATAGATTAAAACCGTCTTGTCTGGTCTTCATTTACACCATTCACCCCACTTTCCCCACTCCCACTGTGCCTGTCCAGTAGACGACGAGGCCGAGATGGGCACTGTCCACTCCCAGGGGATCATTTACCCGTGAGCTATGGGCACTGTTAAACGTGAAAACATGCATGAAGAAGGCAACTGCTTCACACAAGCAAGCCAGAAAAACAAACAAGTCTAGCAAGAGAGAGTGATGGACGGGGTTGAGCAAACGAGGGGAGAGAAAATATGAGAGAAGGCCCAGAGAGGGAAGATGGAGATGGAGACACGAGGAACAAAGGACAGTGTGAGAGAGAGATGGGAAGAGACAAGGTGATGAAAGATGGAGGTGTAGAGGTGGGGTTGTGGTGAACAGATAGATAAGGAGAGGGGCATTATTTCTTCAAATGTACACAGGAG
Source organism: Alosa alosa (assembly GCF_017589495.1). Lineage (NCBI taxonomy): Eukaryota > Metazoa > Chordata > Actinopteri > Clupeiformes > Clupeidae > Alosa > Alosa alosa. Next base: position 17,788,540 of record NC_063189.1, read on the forward strand.
AGATGTTAAATTCCTAGTGTTATAGGTAGGGGATTTCACACAGCGGCCAATCAACAACCAAGCATACTTACCATCAAAAACCTAGTTGTAGGCACAACAAAAAGAAATCAGCATCAGAACAGCCCTTTCAAACAGGCAAACAAACTGAAGAAGGGGAGAGAAGGAAAGGGGAATATGACACACCTTCCCCTGGCCTTGCTCTGTTCACGCTGCTGCCCTGCTTTCGCTCCGCAGCTCAGGTGGCAGATGGGGGGGTCAAGAGGGGCCAGCCCAGTCATTCCACACCTGCTGAACAGGCCAGTAGAGCCCTGGCTCTGTGTGTACTTAGTTTAGAGTGGCCGTGTGTGTGTGTGTGTGTGTGTGTGTGTGTGTGTGTGTGTGTGTGTGTGCGACTCTGCACCTGCAAAGACATGTGTATCCATACATAGTGTGTGTGTCTGTGTGTGTGGCTGAGCTGCAAATGGGATTGCTGCATCCCCCTCTATAGCCTCCTTATCAAACATCACCGTTTCTGCAGCAATTGCTTTTAGTCTCACACACACACACACACACACACACACACTGACATATTCTTATAATAAGCCATTGCACTCACTCTCATAGACTGATACGGAGGCTTTTGTAATATAATACAAATTATCTTACTCAGTATAATCTAATCATGGAAAAATACTTTCCACGTCTTTCCTTCATAATCTCACAATTTATCCTCCTATTTGCCGAAAAAAGGATCAAATTGTGGTGCCTCACTGATCCAAAAATGACTACAATATTTGCTCATCATTATGAGACGATGGGGTGTTATATAAAATGAGTAGACACAAGAGGGGTTTCTCACCGACATGATGGATTTAAGGCAAAATGGCAGAAGATTAATATTAAGGCAAATGATTGCAGATGATCTTTCTCTCTTTGTCTGTTTATTAACCCCCTAATTATCCTTTATCAGCAGTGTTGTAAGACTTGGGTAAATTACTGAAAACACTTATGATTGCTGTCTGTTTCTGAGTTTTTTGTGTGTGTTAAACCTGAGTGATTTGTCTATGTGGAAGAACATGCATACAGTATGTCTTGCACAGCAGCACTGTAAAAAGTTTAACGTAAAATTTACAGCAACTTGCTGGCAGCAAACAACCAGTAAGTTGCTGTATTTCACTCTACAGTACACCTACTGTATATGAAATCACAGTACCTATGCCTGATACTTTAAATGCAAACTACAGTAGTACTACCAGTGCTGTAATGTATACAGTATTGAATTGTCTACCGTATTTTTTAATCACAGTACTTATGGATCATACTGTAACTAAGTACAGTAGTAATACCAGTGCTGTAATATTATATACAGTAATTTTGGGAAATTCATATCCTGCTTTATCTACAGCCAGGATAAATTTGGCTAGGCCTAGGTATGGTTTAGGCTACACAAACTTGCATAAATAACCATTGACAACTTGTTATCAGTTTTCCGTTTAGAAATTCTCGTGTGCTGCATCCTAACGTTAGACCAACGGTTGATCCACCACCAGTAGCAGAGTGAAGCAGCACCTAGCAGAAATAGAAGAAAAAAAAAGATAAACAGTGTTAGATAACAATTTTCAACTGAAACTGAAGGCTACTTACAAGTGAAACTTTAGAATAATCATTTATTTATATAGACTGTATGTTTTTTGAGTTACTGTCAAAATGCCAGGCTGAAGATGGTGTTAGCATAACTCAGTTTTGCAAGGTATATTTAACGTTAGCCAGCTAGGTGAGCTCATTGATGATGTTTGCTTGCAGCAAAACGGATGGAAAATCAACATAATATCAATCACCTTGCTATCTGGGAGCTTAACTTTGTATTTATGTGCAAAAAGAAAACAGAAAACCCCAACTGATTTTCCGCCATGTTTTTTCAAAATTTTCAAAAAGCTGACAAGTGAGGGAGGAGTCAGATTTATTACTGTGTTATGATTCGCAGCAAATTTGTATTACTGTAGTTTGACCATTTTTGACCATAATTCATAGCGAAACCACAACAACATACTGTATTCACAAATACAGTACACATTTTTCCCAAAAACAGCAGTGATGCTGTGAAAATCACAGAATCTTGTTACAGAGAGTTAAAGGAAATTATTCCTGCTTTAGATGGGCACTGCGCTAGTTTACATTTCAAAATAATGACTCAGAACAGCCCGCCATTGTTGCATGATATAGGACCGATTCCTGACCGATTTATACTGTGGAGTCTCTCAAAGCATTTCTGGAAAAAAAAATGTCTTGAGGATGCATCTGCACATTTAGCTTTACAAGATAAGCAGACTAACGTGAGCATAACATTGTTAGCTGTTTGATAACTTGTCAAACCAAGTTGACAAACAGGTGGAGTTGTATACAGTGTCAGAGGTGAGGGCAATTAGCTCCCCACATTGGAGGTGAGGCAGAAGGAGTAGAGAGGCATACAAGCTGTTTCATGAAAACAAAAGCTTATGAATATGTATCTTTTAGCAGCAAATATGAGTTTGTAGGGGTTAATCAATGGCTGGAATGTATATTTAAGTTAAAATAGGTAGCATAATCCATTTATCATTTTAGCAATTGTTGTAAGCTTGTTATGCTTCTTCCTTGCCAATGAAAAGCATAAACAACCATGTAATATTTGGGCACTTGCAGACAGTGGAGCTGGTCTAAGACCTGATTTTGAGGCTTGTACCAGAAATGCTGCACAAACAGAAATGGCTGTTTTTGCTGTTTAAAACGTGAAAGCGCAGTCCTGAGCAGAGTTTACAGCTGCCTGTTGAAGGGTCCCAGCACTGCAGTGCCCTCCATGGTGACTGTTTAAACCCTCAGCTCCCAGTGGTGGTCTTCCATTTCCTGGATGATTGCCCCTGTAAAAAGAGAGAGAGAGAGAGAGAGAGAGAGAGAGAGAAGTTGGCAGAAAGATGGGGGCTGGTAAGAAAGTGCAAGGTAGCCTGAAAGAAAAGGAGTAGAAAGCAGAAAGCGAGGCCGAGTGGGGAGTGGGATGGCAGGCAGAGCCAGAGCTGCTCAGCCCCAGTGGAGTCCCCTCTTCAGGCTGATGGGCTGTGTAATGGAGGAGCTGAGCCCTCATGACAGACTAACTGCAGGATTACCTGACTTATTGACACACCTCCATGAGCACGTCTCTCTCTCTCTCTCTCTCTCTCTCTCTCTCTCTTTTCTCTCTCTGTGTTTGTGTTTGCTCATGCACGTACTGACAAGATGTCCACCTCGGTAATAGTGTATTGGCCCCTTGAGTGCAGTGGGTATGGCCTCATGGTGGTTTAGCAGTGTGGTGTTGACTATGACTATGGTCTGGCTACTCTGACCTGAATGGCTGTGAATGCCACAGAAGAATGTGAATGCCACATCATGTTTTAAATACTTGAAGCGCATTTGTGTAATATGTGTACTGTATAGAATTTTAAAACGTTTTCGAGGCAAACCGAAAGAAGGCTGTTTTTTTCTTGTAAGTGTTTCATTGGTAATGGGGAATTCATTTGTGTGTACTTTCAGTTTGTCAAAAGGTTCTCTCTCTCTGCAGTCAGGAGGTGTCTCTGCTTTTGACCTTGAGTTCCTCTCCTCCGACATTAACTGCCAATCTCTTCACAGTCACCTATTCATGTTCCGCTGTTCAACAACATTACCTCTAATCCTGTTCAAATCTCCATTTCATTATGGCCGCATTAAGAGATGTGGTCAGCATTCCACTCATAACAAATCTATACAAATCGAAAAGAGGAAGTTGACATGGGAGGTGCACTAGTGATTTTGAATTTTGCAGTCACGCAAAGTGAACTTTCAGTAGGTGCATTTCCAATAACCTGCTTAATGTGGAATTTAAAATAACTAAAACATGAGAAAAAGAGAAAAAAAAACCATACAAAACGTACATGCTTGAATAAGGTGTTGGCATGTTTGGCGTGGTCTTCCGTTTTGTGAAATGGAAATCCGGCTACTGTTTACCCCAACTTTCCTGCCCATTCTTGATTCACTTCACAGAATGCGAGATATGAGATTTAGGGAAGAATGAAAGCCTCCCCACACACACACACACACACCACTTCAGGGATGCACAGGGCACTTACTGTATGGTCCAGTCAGTCTCCTCTCAGAGCCTGTTTGTTTTTCTCAACCAACATGTTTGCATCATCTCCGATCACGCAAACGAAACAGCTCCAGGTTAAGCCTCAGCTCCATATAGCGTTTTTTTATCAGCAGCCAATAAAATATTTAAACCCAGGAACGACGTCAGGTGATGGGACAGCTGAATGCCACAAAGGTGCAGCCAAAAGCAAACTAGGAAGCAAATAAACAAATAATCTGGCCTTGATCATCAAAGTCTACGCTCAGGCATACACAGGGTGATGGAGGTGAGTTTGTTTAGTTAGAGGACAACTAGCAAACATGGGGAAATAGTCATTTCTCTAGTAAGGGACTGTTCGTTATTTATAAACGAGGCCACCGGAGGGATTTTGAGTGCTTCAATCAAAAGTTGCATGACCCTGTAGATCATCAACTGGCTATTTATATGACCAATGTATTTGTTCAACTTTATGAAGCAGAATTATGCACTGCTACTTGGAACGTAACACATTTTTGTTGGCAGGAGAGAGAATGACAGCGATTAACAAATTGCACTTGTTGCTGGTTACCAATAAATAGGGCCTACTATATATTTTTTTGCAAACAACAAAAACAGAAAGGATGGAGACAGCAAAGCTGGAGGTGGGCAGGATTAATGTCAATTGGTAGAAATGCTTGTCAAAATGTTAGGAGCTGGATGTGTGGATGAATGAAGCACAAGTAGCCTATGCTTTATATTAAGCATGCACACTGTTTAAAGTTAGGCTACACGGTAAACTACAAGTAAACCAAAGTTAAATTTAACTTTTTTAGGGCTGGATAAAGTTGACCAAATGGATATAGGCTGTTAGGCCTGAATAAAGTCGGCTACTTTGTTGCTCCAACCCTTCCAACGTTAATAGGGACGAATGTTGACATTTTCCGTATTTTGCGTGAGAAACCCGGGAAATCTCCCTTATTTTCATTGTTCAATGTTGACAGAGCTATGGAACGAAAGAGAACATTATATGGCGACAGAAATCAACAATCAAACAAGCCACTTTGATTTTTTTCTGTTTTCATTAATACAAAAAATGGGTGACCCCCCCTCCTAGACAAAAAAAAGTTAGGTGACCCTCCCATCAACAAAGAATAAAAAGACATGACCCTCCCCTATTTTCCTCCGGTGGCCCCATTTATAAATAACGAACAGTCCCTAAGCGTGTTCTTTGGGCAAATAAAAGATGGGTAAGGTGCAGGGGCGGAGCCAGACATTTGAAACATTGGGGGCTTAGCCCAGTCTCACACACAGGAAGGCTAGGGGGGTCCGGAGGCATGCCCATGAGAAAATTTTGAAAAATAACCCCTTAAATAATGACTTCTAGTGAATTGTGTAAACTAATGGACACATTGAGACTTGAAAAATGTGAGACTCAAGGTATATCTGACTGGCACTTTGGGTCCTTCAAGAGGGGTCTATAGGCATAGCCTATCTGATCAGCATGCACTTAGTTAATTAAGCGTTTTTTATGAGTTATGGTTTGTATATTATAGGCTATACTATGTTGAGATAACCCTGATGGGATCACCTTGTCTCAATACATTTTTACTTTGAACTCTGGCCAAAGTAGCCTTATGGTCAGGTTTAGCACAGCCCCACACATTGTGTACCCACTTATTATAATGTTCAGTGGAACACATGAAGTTAAGTTTACAAACTCGCATTTTTCTTATAGGCCTACAGGCGTCAATGAGAGAACACTTACATTACATGATTTTGGTTTCGATTGGAGTAAGTCTTCGTGACAACACGTCATGATACATTTGATAATGTGTGATCGTTGCTTTGGTATGAAGCATTTTTTACGTAATGAATGCGCACTGTAGAAAGTGAAAGTAGCCTAACCTAGGCCTATATGCGCTCTGTGTCTGAGCTGTCTGTGCACGTCCGCAATTGATTACGTTCCTCAAATGGAGAACACATCAATCCCATGGTATTTTTTGCCCTAAAATGCATAAAACATGCAAGTTCAAAATCCCGCCGGTAGCCACATTACATCTCCGTTTCATATTTGCCTAGGCTACTTAGGAAGAAAAAAAAAACACCTAACCTAAAAAAAAATGATACAAATAACAGTAACATAAGAAAAAAATCTAGTAAAATCTGACCTCAGTAAAGGGGTCATTTTCAAGATGGCGTCCAAGATGGCCACCAGAAGCTAATTTGGGATATCTGAAGCATTAATCAGCCTAGGAAAGTGTTTTTCGTGTTTAATCAGATTTAGAGGTCACTGATTCATATATGTCACACTAAAGTATCAGTTCATAATTTTCAAAGACTTGTCATTTTCAAGATGGGATCCAAGATGGCCACCAGAAGCTAATTTTGGCTATGAAGCATTATTCAGCCTAGGAAAGTGTTTTTCATGTTTAATCAGATATAGCGGTCACTGAGTCATATATGTCACACTAAAGTATCAGATCATCATTTTCAAAGACTTAGAATTTTCAAGATGGCGTCCAAGATGGCCACCGGAAGCTAATTTTGGCTATATCTGACGCATTATTCAGCCTAGGAAAGTGTTTGTCATGTTTAATCAGATTTAAAGGTCACTGATTCATATATGTCAGACTAAAGTATCAGTTCATCATTTTCAAAGACTTGTCATTTTCAAGATGGCGTCCAAGATGGCCACCACAGGCTAATTTTGGCTATATCTGAAGCATTATTCAGCCTAGAAAAAGTGTTTTTCATGTTTTATCAGATTAAGAGATCACTGATGACTCTTCATCTCCACCTTTTTTAGTATTCTTATAGTAGGACCTGAGGATGCATGATGTTTTCTCTCTCAGTGTCACCATGCCTTCTGTGAAACATATGTCATTCCCGTACCGCTCCCTCAGTTTAGCTTTCAGATACTGATTACCGAATGAAATGGAATCAACCTCAATCAAATACTCTTTCATGTTAGATCCAAGTACAGAGACAGTCAACTGTTCTTAATTGTGTGCATTTCTGCAAGACACTCTGCTGTTCGTGTAGAAGATATGGATTATCTTGCACTGCTGCCTGTGGAACGTGTCAAAATGAACAATGTGACAATCTACACAAGTTCCTTTCAGAGGAGTCAGAGGATGATGAATAATGATATAATAATTATTTCTGATCTACTTATGCATATAGTTTAAGATTCAGTTTAATTAGCTCCCCCCTAATGATAGATGCCAACAATTATTGATCTACACAAATAAACAATGCATGCCTATACAGTGCATGGGTCATGGTTCATTAAAGTCATAAAACAGCCACATACTCGCAAACTCTACTTTACATATTGTAAAAGCATGTACATGAAATATAACATTAATCAACAAAATAACATTTCCATCTTCTTCCACACCAAGCATAATACATACTCTATTCTGTATAGGCAAATATAGTGTAAAGCCGATACATTTTGGCATATACAGTCCAGGGAAAACAAATGAAACACCCTAAAATATATATTTTCTGAAAGCATATTATCTGTAGATAAGATATAGCACCATTTAAAACATATCTCATCTTCCTCCATGCCATGAACAATGCATTGCCCTCTATTCTGTATAGGCAAATCTAGTGTGAAGGGGATACATTTTAGCCTATATTGTCCAGGCAAAACAGATTAAACACCCAAAACCATATATTTTCTAAAAGCATATAACCTCTAGATGAGCTATAACACCAGTTAAGACATGTCTTATCTTCCTCCATGCCATGGAGATGGTTAATAATCCTGTATTGCATTTGCTCTGTATTAAAACGCATTGATTTTAATTTATGGCTGAAAAAGGTAGAGCATTGAAACATTTTCAATTTTAACATTTAAAATCCTATTCTTGTTTAATTTGACCATCATTTGATATCAATTTCACCCTTTTAGGCTGAATAGTAATTGAGATATAGCCATTCTAACCTGTTGACAACCTGTTGGCAGCCATTTTGAAAATGACCCCTTTCCCAAGGTCAGATTTTACTAGATTTTTAGTATGTTATTTAGCATGTCCAACAGTACCAGAATCCATAAAAAAAAACGTCTGTACCAATTTTTTTGACGTTGAACCCTATATTGACCCGCCTAACTAGCTTACAGTAGGCCTACAATAAATGAATTGAACAAACTCAACTGACAACAGGTAAATCTACTGATTCGGTCATTGAGACTCTATGAATACAGTACAACAAACTTTCTGTCTTTCTGAAGTTTATTTTTGTAGCCCGGGGTAGGCCTACAGTAGCCTAATTGCCTAATGTCTTGACAATAGTTTTACCAGCTTGCTGTTTAAACTGACTGCGCCGCTCTGAACTTTCCTGCTAGGTTTATGACGTAAACCGCTACATCTCGGCTCTGGCATTGCCTAAACTCATCTTGTGGGAAATCATCTGTCAATATTGGGCTTTGAAATAAGGGATATTTGCTCAGTAATAGTAGCCTACATTTTGTAACATTTATAGAGAAACCGAGGGGAAGTTAAATTAGAAATTAGAATCGTTGGAAATTGAAAACACATACAAAAAAAAAGATTCGGGGCTTTTGAAAAAAGATTCGGGGCTTGAGCCTCCGAAGCCACCCCCTCGCTCTGCCAATGGTAAGGTGCAGAAAAAACATGAAAATCACCACCTCCTCCTCCAGCATCTCTAGTATCCATCAGCATCAGCAATTCCAGTGCAAACTTCCCTAACTCTCTCAGCTCTATGAGAACTACCACCCCCAACACAGACACAACCCTCATCCTACAGTATGCACCTCGCTCACATATGCACAGCCTCATGCATTCCTCCCCCCTCAGGCAGGCCTGCAGTATATGCTTCAGTGCCTTGTTTTCTATTGTTTTCTTGAGACCTATAAATCACCCCTCTGTGGGTCGGCCTCCTCGCTGCTCCCCAAGCGTCCAGTACAGACGGGTTATACAAATCACCACTTAGACACATATGTGCACTGACACGCACGCTCTTATATACAGACAGGTACAGGCACACAACTCTACCCACACACACACACACAAACACATGCACATACGGATCCATACACCCCTACATTGCACAGTTACTCATACCCATTGCACAGACAAACACCCACACAGATGCTCCATCTCGGCCCCTATTATGTAGTCTCCTCTTGTACCATCTCAGTGGAATTGCCTCGGACAGCTGGGCAATTTCACTGTCTGGTCCGACACCCTCCCTTACTCTCCCTAACCCTCTCTCTCTCTCTCTCTGAGTGTGGCCTCTAGCGCGATGTGTCCCGTCACGGCACTCTACCACAATCTAACAGGCCAATAGAACACTTGGCTATAGCTGGCTAATTAAACTCTCACCTCTTTTCCCTGCTGCATTAGCCAGCATCTCAAATCATCGGCTCGCACGGCACGGCACAGCACGGCACAGCAGAACAGAGTGTGGCACACTGTCACAACAGGATATACAGCACACAGTAGCGCACCACCCAAATCTGGATTCGCTCCCCTCCATACCCTCTCTCAGTATCATGGGGTGTAGCGATATGGTGGTATGTCCGCAGACTGCAGTGAGTATATTTGAAATAGCATATATGCTGAAACAGGCTGATCTTGACAAGATCTTTACATATTATATCTACCCACAAAATGTTATTAATTTTTTCCTTGAGAAAAATATTAATATTAAAAATCAATATAGAAAAGCTTCTGCTTTGGGGAGACGTACATCATTAGAATGTTTCTATTAAATTCCATTATCATTACAAATTGTCATATAATTTCCTTTGAAGTTAGATAAATAGCCTGGAACAGAATACTATATGAGAGTTGAGGATAGACTTTAAACTCAAAACAAACTTAAAAGTTTGAATTGAGTTTGAAATTATTCGTTTAATGTAATTATATTCCTGCATTCATGATGTAAGATAATTAACCCTGAACTATATAAAAAAGATTGATCGTAGTGATGGAGGTTTCCAAAAACCTCCATCACTACGATCAATCTTTTGTTTGTTAGTTCAGATGCAAAACCCTCTAAATCCATCTGACCACTTTTCTTTTAAATGAGCATTTAAAATCAGGCTCCTATAGGTTTTTGCCTATAAATCGGTATTTCAGACCAGGAAGAGAGTGGTATTTAGTGGGTTTAATTAATTAGTAAGTTAAATTATTTGATTAACGTATACTATGTGTGGAGAGCATCCACTCATCATCTTTATCTCATTTTTGACGTAGGTGGCATTTAGAGACTTTTGCATCTGAACCCTTGCGATCTTCTTACACTTCTGACACACCATAATCTCTGTCCATGTTTCTGTCCTTTGTGTTAGCCTCCTATTTTATAATAGGATAAAGAGACTTTATAACGTCCAGAAAATCACTCAAACCTGTTTTCACCTATCTACATGAATTGCACTAAGAAAGGAAATGCTCCTGTGCAGTTTACAAACTAACTAAAGGTTTCATGGCAAAATATGAGAAAAACATATTTTACATGAAGAAGTGTGTTGCTTCAACACTGACAAGATATATATTTCCTGGACAACCAATCTATACAGGGTAAATCTGTATATGAGGCAAAAAAGGAAATTATCTATTTTCCACTTGAGAGCACCTAGGTGTGTGTGAATGAACAGCTGTGTAGAATCACCTAATTACACATCAGTTTTGCCAAGCAGCTCCTTCTTTCAGTGGCGAACCATTTTTCACGCAGGTCTCTCGCATGTACTCATGTAAACAGTCATTATCCTCTTCCACAGGGTTTGCCGTTAGTGTGTGCTAGTCTGGTGTTGTGTTTGGTCGTCCCTTCCTGTGTCCTGTGAGATGTAATCTACTGTCACACAGCCATTTCTCAACATGCTATTTTCTTCCAGAAGCCACCAACCCAAATATATACTTCTGTTCTAAGAAAAGAACAAAGAAGACGCTTGACTAGAGATGGGGAGACCGTGTGCTGTTTTCCGTTCTCCACTCCTCACTCTTAAAACAAATATGTTGTCCCTATGCAAGTTGTGTTATTTTCAACACATATTCTGTAACAAATAAAAAAAGGAAACAACACAAATTGTGTTGTAACCATCTGGACACAGAGATGTTTTAAAAACAACACAAGTTGTGTTGTTTTAAGCACATTTGTTTTAAGAGTGCTCCTATTTCAATGCCAATGCTTTACTAGCTGACTTTTAAAAACACTTGATTTTCCTCTCACCATGCAAAAGAAAGGACCCTTGGCTTCTCTGGCCCCAAATCATGCCCTCTTCTGTTGATCCTGCTGTTGTTTGGGGTAGGATTCATTGCCAATAGCAGATTTCCCCCTGCATTGGAAATGTATTCCCTAGACCATGGTAAACCAAAAGCATGAAGGACTTGCCATAGATCCTTGGCCGTAACGGCATATGCTGTAATACTCAACACACATTGCACAACTCTTCTCTGTGACTTCTGCATGAGCCTTCTCTCGCCAAATAGAGCTTTTAATTTAATAGCAAATGTTTAATCCGAGTCAAGGAGAAAAAATCCATATAATAAAATGGCTTTCTTCTGGGGTGCCATACAAACTGATTGGAAGTGTTTGAGTGGTGTGTAGATCGCTTAAGTCTTTGCCAGGACGTTATATTAACTCACAGAACGTTTAAGGCTCTGCAGACATAGAGGACAGTGAAATGGTGTTCGGTCAAGGTGTAGTTTCATGCTTTTAAAGTTAGTTAGCTTCTATAGGCAGTCATCAGCTTCTGTCTCTCTCTTCAAGGCAACCAAACCGTGGTGGTGATGGTGGGTGTGTGTGTGTGTGTGTGTGTGTGTGGGGGTCCACATGTACTGTAAGAGTCTTCCCACAGTCTTCCCCCTGGGGGATTGGAAATGGGCTTCAGGGTGTGTTGTTTTTTTGTTATGTTTTGTTTTGGCCTCTTTGTGTGCTTCTTTTTGTGTTTGTGCTAAACATGCCATAATTACCCAATCCCTCCCGCACACACTCCTATGGTTCCCCTCTCTTCATTTAATTTGCTCCATCTTGCCCACGGTGAGATGTTGCCTGAAAATCCACTTGCATGCAAATGTTCCCTCTGTCTCTTTGTTGTGGGGGGTCTTCACATGCCACCCTCGCAACCCACACAAATTACCGTAATCTGATTAGGCTGTGTGAAAGCCATTGTCAGCCAAACACTGCAGGCTCTTCAAGACTCAATCTTCTTATTCGTTGTGTCGTGTGCCTTCATCTTGCGACATTTCACGTTCTGCTGGCTCGGTCTGTACTGAGCAGGGGTGCATTTCCCAAAAGCATGCTATGATACCCAAGTTGGCAACTTTGTTGGTTGCAATGCAATTTACCATTGCCAACCAACTAAGTTGCAACTATGCTTTTGGGGAAACGCACCCCAGACTGTACTTGGTTGTAGACCTAGAGGGCTTTGATTTATTAAGGACGTTCACAGGGCGTCATCTCTGGCCACCTCCGGACAAACTTGTGAGCTAGTCTTGTTATTGGTTTTCCACTTGCACTCGTCACAGGCTTTAAACCACTCCGTCAGGCACTGAAGGGTCTGATTTTATTAATCACAGTTCTAATCAAGACTGCATCAACCCTGACCTCCCTCAGGCTTTAAGTCATTCCTAGGAAATCCCTTGTGGTGCCACAAGACCTCATAAATAGTTGGGCGTGTGGGCTAGCCTCAAGGTCATACCTCTCTTAGCATAAGTTCAGGTCTATGTGTTTGTATGCAACATAAGAATGGAAGCGCTTCAAAACCCAAATCTGGTATGCCTAATCAGTGAGTTGGCAGCTCAAGGCAGCTCAATACATGTTATCTGACATTTATGAGTGAAAGTGTATGGAATAATTACGGCCGAGCACAGAAAGGACACTCTTGATTTTGGAGTCTGCTTTCCTTCTGCCGTCGTCTCAGAACTGTACCTAATGTCGTTACATAATTCTCTTCTCATCCTAACAATGGATTATTCCTACTGCTGAAATCAAGAAGACGCCTATGTAGTCACAAAGCCAGAACTGAGAGACTCAGGAGAGTTTTTTTTTAGGCCCCAACTCCAACTCACACTATACTGACTTTGCACACATTCACTCCTCAGCACTCTCAAACATTTCCCAACTCTGAACTCACACTATACTGACTTTGCACTCATTCACTCCTCAGCAGTCCCTTCACCATACTTGCAGTACACTGCCCCCCCACCTCTCCCCTACATACACAGCGCAATATTTCATCAGGAAGCTTCTCCAACACACATCCCCAACAGACTTACAGCACACTGCCCCCCCCCCCCCCCCAATACACAGCACATTGTCTCATGAGGAAGCTTCTCCAACACACATATTGCACACTGCCCTCTCCCCACATACACAGCACACTATCCCATCTCCCTTGTCATCCCCCCAACACACACACACCAAGACCCCTGGCAGTTGGGTTAGCCCCTTGAGCCGTGGATCTGCCCAAGGTTTCTTCCTTGGTAAGGGAGTTTTTCCTTGTTGGTGCCCCCAATCCCAATCCTCCCCCATCTTTCTTATGCAGCCCTTGCCACTTAATCTACTAAACCCCTCTTCTACTGCACTTTTTACTTTTTTTGTTTTATATTTTTGTCTCTTTAAAGCAGCCAACTTTTGATACAATGACAGCATTTCACATTCTTCGCATTCTCTCGACCACCTTAACGTTAGACACTGGTAATGGTTTTCTAACAGTCCTGAAGGAGTTCCCATACATGTTGGACGGGAACTTTTTTGCTTAGGCTACTACAGAACACCTAAAAGAGTTTGTGTTCCAAAACTTTTGACAGTAGATTCCATTGTTGTCAGAAAGATTCTGAGATGATGCAGACACAAAATGGAGGCTGGTCCATGGTTGTTGAGGTCATGCCTCTATCTTTAGGTGTATTTTCTGTCACTTGATATTTGAGAATTGAGAAAGATTGCTGAAGATCACTCCCGCTTTCCTTTTAAGATCAACATCTGTGCTATATTTTCTATAGCCTCCTAGTACAGGATGTATAGTATAAGTATATATACTCTTTTGATCCCGTGAGGGAAATTTGGTCTCTGCATTTATCCCAATCCGTGAATTAGTGAAACACACTGCACACAGTGAACACACAGTGAGGTGAAGCACACACTAATCCCGGCGCAGTGAGCTGCCTGCAACAACAGCGGCGCTCGGGGAGCAGTGAGGGGTTAGGTGCCTTGTTCAAGGGCACTTCACTCTCAGTCTGACTCACTTCAGCCGTGGCCTACAGGTCGGGGTTCGAACCGGCAACCCTCTGGTTACAAGTCCGAAGCGCTAACCAGTAGGCCACGGCTGCCCCAAGGTTGTCTCATCTATCACCACTCATGCACTGTAGCATACTAACCATGTCAGTGTATAATGTGCTTTTTAATGCACACCCTGATCCTGATCCGTTACCACAGCCTCATTTTGGGCGAGGGCATTAAGGTAGCCCGAGCCCCTGATGTTCCATGTGGCTGCCTGGTGAGTAATGCTTCTCTCCGCACAGCTAGCCCTGGCTCCTTCCTGTGTCCAGCATGTGTGTTTAAGCACTCGGGGGGGGGGGGGGGGGGGGGGGGGGGCTGAAGTGCTTGGTTACCGGTGGTGGGAGTAGTATTGACTAAGGCCTCTGGGAAGGTTGTGGCTTGGGCTTGTTCAGAACTCCTTACCTTTCCTGAGCTCTTTTTGCTTCCCCCACAACCTCCCCCTCTCTCAGTCTGACTCACTCACTCTGGTTCACTTCATCTTTCTTTCTGTCACTCTCTCCCTGTCCACCCCTCTAGCCTGTGAGAAAGCCTGGAGGAAAAGGGCATTTGGGGGGGGGGGATGATTGATAGTTAGAAGGAAAAGCCCATACCTTAAATAGCCGCCGCAGGCCATTAATCAGTTAAGCTCTTGTGGGGTGGGGGGGGGGGGGGCAGCACCCTCTCTGTGGCAATGCAGTGGGCCAAGTCCTTCATTTAATCACAACACACCTTACCATGGTCCAAACAAACACACTCACACACATGCACACATGCACACTCTCTCTCTCCCACAAAAACAAACACAAACATAAACACACACAAACACTAGCACAAGCACGCCACAGATGGATGTGCACCTGCTCACACATCCTCTATCCCTAAGCAAAGAAGTCATATGTGTGTGAGTACACACACACACACACACACACACACACACACACACACACACACACACACACACCTATAAAGTGCAAACAGACATTATCCCACAATGTCATGCATTCACATATGCACACTCTCATCTCACTTGTGTACGCATGCACACCACACACCCACACGCACGCACACAATACTATCCCATTTCCCCCCAGCTGCAGGAGGGATATTGATGAACACAGCAAATGGGGAAATGATTTAAGATTTCATAGGTGTGTGGACCCGGGGATTTTATTCCCACACTGTACTGTATTATTGATTAAATAACATTTATGTGAGTTACACCCCAACATGCACTAAATCCCTGAATGGAATTACTCAGGGTTAATGTGTCCATGGCGATGGGTAATCAATTTTTTAGGAGGAGAAGGGGGGCATAGGGTCTTTGATTGTAACTTTTTAATTTCAGAGACAGATATCCTCTTCCTGGTGGCATTGTCTTCATTAAAGTGCTGTTGTTTTGTGCTGCAGGCCTCACCTCTCTCCCTATGCACGGCTGGCCCCCGTGTTGTCTTCTGCTTGCCTGATTAGCTTGCTGCCTTTGGCATAGTCTGTCAAGGCGCTGTTGTGGCTTGTCTTCATGGAGGATGTGACAGGAAGATCAAATACACCCACACCCACACCTTGTCAGCAGACGGGGTACGTTATGAGTTCTGTTCCGCCTTGGTCCAAGTGCACTTGGAGTGAGCCGTCCCCCATCTGATATAAAACCGCTGGCGACAAAATCAATCATCTTCAAAGGCAAAAGGGAAGGGTATTTGGATCAGCATGGAATAAGACAACAAGTCTGTGTGTGTGTGGGTGGGTGCGTGTGTGCGTGCATGTGTGTATATGAATATACGACTGATGTTTATCAGCTCTTGTCGTTTATATGTTGTGGTGTAAACTCTGGAGTCTATAATTATGTCAGACTCTTTCTTACAGCGAGACAAGAGATGTGAGGGATCACACTTGCCGTTGAACGGCCACGACATGCCACTTATACGGCACAACGTTGCGCTTTTAATAGCTTCTCTACTAAAGCATACTGTGAACAGCATTAAACTTGTTCATATCATTCCCTGGACAGCTGCAAAGTGATAAATATGTATTCACTGCGCTCTGTTGCAGAGAACTATCAGAAGGCTGGGCTGTATGTAAATGGGAAATGCCAGCCTACCCAGGGCTTGCGGATGATGGTTAGTGGAAGGGTCCTAACAAGGAGCACTAGAGTTCTGCTGACTCTTAGTGAAGCAGAGGATGGTGGATACGTGTAGTTTAGACTGACAATACACACTGGGGAGGTCAGCCACAGCAGGACGATCACTGGTGAAATGGACACATAGCTGTGTGTGTGTGTTTGTGTGTGTGTGTGTGTGTTCTCTGTAGAGTAGTGCACTGGAGCTTGGTTCTCCAGGACTTTCCCTCCTGTCATCTCTATCAAAGGTCTTGGTGGATATTGACCGGTCCCCAGTGCCGATAACATCTCTCTCTAATCCGACGCGCTTCGATCGCAGGCCGCTGCTGCCAGTCTAGGCTTTGATCTGCAAATATTTTTTATTTATCTATCTATCTGCAGACTTGCAGTGAATTTAGGCATATTTAGGAGCTGAAGAGGAGTGTTCATAATGGAAAATATTGCACATGCCTTCATTGGTGGGAACAGTGTTGTTATAAGCATGAAACCTAAAAATGAGCAATTGTAGTCCTCCGAGTTATGATCAGGTCCACATAGTTTGTGTATGCTTTGCTTCCTCCGAGTAATGATCAGGTCCACATAGTTTGTGTATGCTTTGCTTCCTCCGAGTTATGGTCAGGTCCACATAGTTTGTGTATGCTTTGCTTCCTCCGAGTTATGGTCAGGTCCACAGAGTTTGTGCATGCTTTGCTTTTGAAACCTAAAAATGAGCAATTGTAGTCCTCCGAGTTATGATCAGGTCCACATAGTTTGTGTATGCTTTGCTTTTGTGAAGCGGCAGATCATAAAACCAGAGGGGCTTGGTTACCCTGCACTAATTTACCTGTAGTTTCCCTGCAATTATACAAGCTATTGGGAGCACACAAACACACAGATACCCCCCGATCTCTCTCACACACACACACACACACACACACACACACACACAGACAATGTGGCTTCCTGTGTCCTGAGCGGTTTATTCTGTGTATGCAGGGTCTGTGCACCTGTTATGTAATTGGTGTAAGATAAATTGCTACAGCTGACATAGCAACTCAGTCACACAACGTGACATTATGAACAATGATGAATGCATATTTGCCTGCTTGGTGTTTACCAGCTCCTATCTCATTGACATTTCATTAATCCATGTTGAATAAAGAGCTTTCATTTGAAGTTTGTCATACTCTTTTTAGTGATGACAACCAAATCTCTCTCCATCACTCCTTGTCTCCATGACAGCATAGCATGCTTTATGACAAAGAACCTCAAGCCATCATTCCCCGCGGTGATAAAGAACTGGCAGGCTTCTTTAAAACCCATTGTGTGCTCATTACTTAACGGCCGGGAAAGATTATCTGGTGATTTGTGGAGCCGTTCGGAAGCCTTCTCCGGGGCGTGTTGTGTGTGTTGGGTTTGGGGTGGTGTGAAGGGTTAATCCAGTGTTGGGTCCTGAACGCTGCCTCGTGGCATTACAGCGAGACGTGTCCACAGATGCTCTAAGCTGCTGCAGATACAGAATAATTAATGTGGCACAGAGCATGTTCTGCCTGAAGAGATGAGAGCAGGTGATAAAGAGTAGTTTCACTATCCCTATCCACTCTCTCTCTTTCTCTTCCAGCGTATTTATTTAGTTATCGCTTTGTTTGATTATTTTTGTTTATTTACATATTGATTTAGTAACTGAGATGTTGATTAATGTTAATGGTCTAGAGTAAAGTAAAAAGGCTATTTTCATTCATAGTAGGTAACGTAACTTTCCACTCAAAATGGATAGCCCATATTTCAGATATCAGATATATGCAGATAAATTAATAATCAAGTGAGTGCGATTGCTAGTGTGGAGCTGGTATGCTTTCATAGAAGAGATGTGTTTTAAGAAACATTTCATTAGTTGATACAATGGGCTTTTGAGTATGAACCTGTGCATGTTTTATTTTTTCATTGTGTGTGTGTGTGTGTGTGTGTGTTTCACTCTAAGAAGTGATGTGTTAAAATGACACATTGCTGTGTGTGCTCAGGGACAACACATTTTGTGTCAATTTCAACACCACAATTATGTGGAGATAGCCGAATTGTGGGGCAGTCTGGGTGGGTTAAAAAGTTAATATTGTAGCAGAAATAGCTGAAATTTGTCTTTAACCTTTTAACCCAGCCACACAATTGCTGTGTTGAAATTGACACAAAAATGTGTTGTCCCTAAGCACACACAGTAATGTGTCATTTTAACACATCACTTCATTCACATCATTTTTTAGAGTGAGGGTGTAGTTTTGTACATTTTTGAAAGGTTTGGGGGCAGCAGCCCTCGGGCGAAATCTGGTCGGGATCTGACTGGGTGTTTGTAAGGCAATTACAGATAGTGCAGTCTTTTTATGCTGAGTCTGAAGACGGCGGATTATCTAGGAAAATCACTGCACCCCACACGATAATCATCTGCCATTTCCCTGGTTGGGAGGAAGCACGCTTATCTGTGATGTCTCCCACAGTTCTTGCCAACGTGCAGAAATGGGAGTCTGTGGTGCTGCATTTCACTGTGGTTCCCTCATCTGTAGGGACTTCTCAGCAGCCCTCCGCCTATGGGCTATCCTAGCAAGACACATTTATGGTGCCATGCATTAGTGACAACATGCACTCAGTGAAGTGATTGTTAATGGTTTAATGTTATGTGTTGAATGTAGAATGTAGGTTTATTAACCACTTATGAACACACTGCTAACTGTTTATGATTTGAGGTTTGCACATGGTGCTACAAACCAGGCAAAAGGCTGTCCAGCTCTCAACACCATGCTGAGTATTTGATTATGGCTCAATTGATAACGCATTTCATGAGCATTATCAATTGAGAGCATATTTGCATAGCAAAAGTTGGCTGCTTTGAAGAGCTTAAAATGTAAAGATAGATAGACTTTATTGATCCCCAGGGGAAATTCAAGGTCTCTGTAGCATACAGACATCACACACACATTCACTAACAGCAGAAAAAAGTAATTAAAAGTATATAATATAAAAAACACAACTAAGCAATAAGGACAGTAGAAGATAAAGAATATACTAAATATACTAAAATACAAATTATACTAAATAACACTTAATCTAAATTAATTCTAAAAACAGTATCCATATAGTGGGTGATTAATCAATCAAGAAGCGCTTGCAATGACTGAGGCAGGGACTGAGCCTGTGATTCTCTGTGCATAGTAAGGTAAGGTAAGGTGCTCTGTGTGAGTGAGTGTCATGGTGATGGTGCAAATGAGTAAGTCCAACAGTGCAACAGTGCAAGAATAAAGTCTATATATATATATATATATATATATATATATATATTAAGAAAAGGTATAAGCGTGGCCACAGTTCGGCTGTGGCATGGAGGGAGGGGTTATGCATATGTGCTAATATAGCACGCAAACAGTGAGGCAGAAAGACAGTGGTAAAAGTGGCTAGTGGACAGACAGTATCCAAACATGGAGGGGGTGAAGAGGCAGACAGACTATGCAGAGAAGTCTATCTCTCCTCTTCCCTTAAGTGAAGCATTGAACAGTTCAATGGCCCTGGGGAAAAATGACTTCCTCAGTCTGTCTGTTGTGCAAGGCAGTGAGCGAAGTCTCCAGCTGATCAGGCTCTTCTGCTTTACAATAGTGCTGTGGAGTGGATGACACTCATAGTCCAAGATGTTGATCAGTTTGTTCAGGGTCCTTTTGTTAGATATTGAAGTGATGCACTCCAGTTCAGCTCCCACTACAGAGCCAGCTTTCCTTACCAGCCTGTCAAGTCGCCCCGCATCCTTCTTCTTTGTGCTTCCTCCCCAGCATACCACTGCATAGAAGAGGACGCTGGCAACAACAGACTGGTAGAACATCCTGAGGAGCTTGCTGCACACATTGAAGGACCGCAGCCTCCTCAGGAAGTAAAGCCTGCTGTGCCCTTTCTTGTAGAGTGCATCAGTGTTGGCTGACCAGTCCAGTTTATTGTCCAGGTGGAGACCCAGATACTTGTAGGTGCTTACCACCTCCACATTGACCCCATCAATAGAGACTGGTAGCAGAGTGGGCTTAGACCTGCGGAAATCCACCACCATCTCCTTGGTCTTCCACGAGTCCTCCACCAGGCTCCTGTACTCCTCCTCTTGCTCGTCCCTGATACACCCCACAATTGCAGTATCGTCAGAAAACTTCTGCATGTGGCATGACTCGGTGTTGTAGCAGAAGTCAGATGTGTACAGGGTGAACAGGACTGAGAGAGCACAGTTC
Organism: Alosa alosa; assembly: GCF_017589495.1. Lineage (NCBI taxonomy): Eukaryota > Metazoa > Chordata > Actinopteri > Clupeiformes > Clupeidae > Alosa > Alosa alosa. Next base: position 17,809,187 of record NC_063189.1, read on the forward strand.
CTGTGGCGCTCGGTGCTGCTGATCACAGTGTCAGAGAGACAGTTCTTCAGTCTGGCGAACTGTGGTCGCCGGTCAGGTAATCTGTAATCCAGGTTACCAGGTGAGCGTCCACACCCATCTGCAAGAGCTTGTCTCCCAGTCTGAGGGGTTGGATGGTGTTAAAAGCACTTGAGAAATCAAAGAACATGATTCTCACAGCACTTTCCCCTTGTCTAGGTGAGAATGTGTCCTGTGTAGAAGATAAGTGATGGCATCGTCCACCCCCACTTTTTCCTGGTATGCAAACTGTAACGGGTCTAGTGCATGGTGTCTGAGCATACCTAAGACCAGTCGCTCCATTGTCTTCATCACATGTGATGTTAGAGCGACATGTCTGTAGTCATTAAGCTCACTAGGGTGTAGCTTCTTAGGGACAGGGGTGAGACATGATGTCTTCCACATAACAGTGTTGGAACTTGTCCGAGGCGTAGACTCAAATTGAAGATGTGCTTCAGTGGCTCCCCCAGTTCAGCAGCACAGGCCTTGAGTAGCCTTGGACACAGTCTGTCAGGCCCCGCTGCCTTATTGGTGGGAAGTTTCTTTGGTTGAGCTCTTACTTGATCTGCTGGGATGATGGGGGTGGGAGGGGGAGGGGTGCATCTGGGATCTGTGTGTCTGATGGCTGTTGACTGAGGTCATTGTCACCTCATTTTTCGTGATCGCCATGTGCGGGAGGGGTGCAATATCCAGTGATGGTGGGGGTGCGATAGCCTGTGATGTTGGAGGTGAGTGTTGCACTGGTATTGAGGGGGTCTGGGGGTGGGGGCTGGGGGATGACCACCTCCTTGCTGTCCCTGTCAAGGCTGCCAGAGTCGTGGACACCTCAACAGGCACAGGCAAGGAGGTGTCAGGCGGGGTCAGGGCGTGAGGTGATGATGGCTTAGGTCGTTGGGTGTCACCGGGATGCAGAGCTGGAGAGACTGGGAGGCTGGGAGATGGGGGTAGGGCGGGCACGCAAACAAGAGCAGTGTCTGAGTCAGCCGGGGGTGGTGGACAGACCACTGCCATTGGAGCTGGAGCAGGGCAGTCAAACCTGTTGTAGAAGTGGTTCAACTGGTTCGCCCTGTCCAGGTCCCCCTCCACAGAGCTGCTCCTCTTCTTCAGGCCAGTGATAGTCTTCATGCCGTCCCATGCCTCCATGTTGTTTTCCTGCAACTTCTGTTCCACCTTCCTTCTGTAGTCCTCCTTAGCCTCCTTCAGCTTGACTTTGAGTTCCCCTTGCACGCGCCTCAACTCTGCCATGTCCCCCTCTCTGAACGCCCTCTTTTTCCTATTAAGAAGGGTCATGACATTGCTGGTTATCCAAGGCTGGATGTATAGTGTGTATAGCGTCTATCATGTATAGCGCCACCTAGTTAAACACAAAAAAGTAAAAATGAGGTGTTGTAATCGCAGGTATCTGTGACCTAACATAGTTAAAATGTGTGATACCTCCCTGAAATTACTTTTTGCAGGTTGGGATGTCTGCATACAGTTTCCTTCACTGTAACATGTCCGGGGTTGCACCATCTATTGTTTATGTACCGCACCAGTCCACCTCCCTTCTTTTTGCCAGAAAGTTTATTGTCTCTGTCCAATCGAGCTACACTGAAGCCGGGGAGCTCAACGTTAGAAGAAGCCTAGGGCCTACATTTGTTACAACCTGACGCAGCCATTAAAACGTGGTAGCATAAGCGTCATGAATGTAACAGTTCTAAAATTGTGATAGCCTTATAGTTGTTAAACTACTTTCATGTCTGAAGCATTTGGTGATCCAGTGATCTTTGAAGTTGTTTTGGCCGTGGCTGTGATAGCAGCACAAAATTCATAATAATTCAAAATCCAAAACTCGCAATCAGATTTCTTTTTGTTTTGGGGTGGGGGTGGGGTGGGGGGATAAAGCAGTATACCACAAAATTGTGGTAATTTCTTGTTTTCCAACTGCGGTAAGAAAAAATCCATACCGTCCCAGACATCCCTACTTGTTTGATTTAACCGAAGGGAAACAATGTTAGCTCCAGCCATGGCCAGTTAACTGGCATCATTAGAGTTTGATGACTGGAGATGTGTTTTTAGAGCCAGTACTGTAAGTTGCGAGCACCTCTGTGGGGCATGAGTTGCGAGCACCCCACCCTATGGGGCATGAGTGTGGTCATTTGAATGATCACAGTGCCCTTCTTTACAGGCGTGTCATAGTGTGCACACACATACTGTTTTACCATTAATATTACATTTTTATGGTTGCCTTTACCTGAATATATACAGAAAGGTTAAACTAATGTGCATACATGAGTCTTTTTTGTGTCTCTCTCCGAATGTTTTATGTGGCTAACCAGGAGCTCCATTATTCTTAATCTAGCCTGAGTCTTCATTACCGGTGATAAATCTGCCGACTTAATACCTGCAGAGATTTTTTAATGTCATTTTTATAGATGCCGGTGGGCAAGACATTTGCTTTTTTATTAAGAATAAAGAAACGAAGCAGTCACAAGTGCACCGAGCAGCCTGCCAGCAGCACAACTTGCATTATGAGGACGAGGCGATAACCTTTCTAGTTTTAGGACCATGGTGGTCCTGACACCAAGGCAGGGAAGCTGCTGCACCACACAGATTTGTCTAAATGGCTTGGTATTTCGCCATACATGATATATGGGGACAAGCCATAATGTTAGGGTCAAAAGGGAGAGCTCTCCTTTGGGGTATGTAGTCACCAGGGGGCTGGTGGATTTTATGATGGTGTACCACATGCAGATCAGCGTCTGCTGTTTTATAACCCAGAACACACACACACACACACACACCACACACACACACATACACACACACACATATACACACACACACACACACACACACACACACACACACACATACACACACACACACCCTGATTTTCACACCTCACTGTTCATTAACAGTGTAGCCATAAAGTGACCTGCCGAACACAGATGGTTCACATCATAAGACCAAGGATGAAATATGACGGCCTCGGAGAAAAAAATGTAAACACATAAAAAGCACCTAAAAAAGGCAGTGAAGCGCCTTCAAAAACAAAGACATTCATGGAGACAGAATTAATTATTCAGGCCCAGGCAGTGCCAGGAAGAACAGAGGGGAGCAGAGGAGGGAGAGGAGAGGAGAGGAGAGGGAACAGAGGAGGTGCCAGGTCTCTGAGGTTGAGCTGTCCAATGTGAGAGACAGAAGTGGAGAGCACGTACTGTATAGCATCAGATGAAATGTAGAATGAAGGATGGAGGCCGTCAGACATGGATAAAGAGGAGGCTTCGGTGATAAGGCTTTGTTTGATTGATGTCTTCCAGTCTTGAGCATTTTGAGAAGAGCTGGTTTGAGTTTGCTGTGTGTGTGTGAGCAAGTCTGACATTCTGATGAGTTAAAAGGGGAAAAAACGAAGATGAATGAAAACCTCTCTACATTCAAATGAAAAGTTCCACACTTAAGCCCAAATGCAGCCCTTACTTAAGCGCTCCAACATTCTGATGCTCTCTCTTTCGCTCTCTCTCTCTCTCTCTCTCTCTCATTCTCACTCACTCACTCTCTTAAAAACCCTCTCATGTATTCCATCACATTAACAGTTGAAAGGCGGGCTAATCGTCAAGCTGTTCGACCTTTAAGACGGCCTGCAGCACAAAGTGGCCCGCTGGGGTAAATGCGCTCTATTGCTCCCCTGCAGGTTGGACACAGATTACATTTAAGCTCATGCACCACACTTCACTCCTCTTGGTCAGTATTTTCAGCAAAATTCTCTAGGGGACAAGCCCTTTTTTGGTTGGTGGAGGACGTGATTGGGGAGACCACACACACACACACACACACACACACACACACACACACACACACACACACACACACACACACACAAACAAACACACAGTGAAAAACAACTTCAGTTACCCATGTTGCTTTTCACAGGGTGAAGCGCCCATATTAAAGCAACATCATGGAAGAATAGCCATTTAGCGCAAAGACGGTAGGCTACCCAAAATAAAAAAGTTAATCAGAAGCCAACAAATAGGTCATGAATCTAGATCCTACCCAATCAACATACATATGCAATATCAAGTGTTCTGGGCACACATTGGCAATGTCACAGACTATATTCTCCTTATTAGAAATCATTGTAGCATCAAAATGAGTTTGAAGCCTTTACTTTAAGGTAAAAGAATGTGTTTAATATGACACAAGTGAGAGTGGGGTTAGGGACCCCACCCCAGATGCCACAGATAGTCAAAACTGTGAGGATGTCTTTTAGCAATTCTGCAAGCAAAAAAAGTAGCATTAAATTTTGCGGTCAAGCATTGCCAACCAGTGAATACTTGCCAGTCAATGAAACCCTGCTGTGTACTAGTGTTATATGCACTCTCTTGTCTTTACATTTTAATAAGTCTGCCTATTCCTTTCTTCACTCAAACTGTCAAATATAACATCATAAAATCACTGTCTATCTTTAAATAAATTAATTGTTGTATATCAAACTCTTACCAGCGTTATCCATGCGGGCTTGTGTCAGGACATTCCCTCTAATGGAATGCCTCTTGTCCAATCAAAAATTAATAAACTCTTTAACCTAACATAACTGTTGTATGACAAGATAAGACTCAGATCTCCACTGATCTCATCTACACTGAGTTGGCATCTGCGGTGATAACCCGCAGGGTAAATGCTGTCTTCTAGTTGGATGGAAAAGGAATCTCCATGATCTCTTGCCTGAGGGCTGATGTTGTTTTTGTGCCAACATTTGTTTTGTAGGTTCAGAGACAAGCAGACAATAAGAAAGTCCCTTCACACTCCTGTACCCTCTTATACCCCCCCCCAATCCCCACTACCCCAGAGGAGTATCCACCATCAACAGGTCAATTATAGAGGAGGCTTACACCAGGCCCAGAGGAGATGCTAAAGCTCATAGCCAAGCAACTTCTCATGAGTGGAAATACTGAGATGAGAGCAAAACCCAACAGAGATTCTTCCTAGTGTGTGTGGGCGTGCGTGTGAGTAAAAAAGACAAAGAGAGAGATAGTTGGGGAAGGGGTGTAGAACAAGAGTGTGTACAGTCTAGATAACCATTCTGCTTCTACAAAAATGCTTTGGGTAAGGGCTAATATAGTTCTTTCAGAACCCCCACCCCAAGTCCCTGCATCCCTTTCCTTTCCTGCACGCTGCACCCAGGAGAGTAAGTAATTAAAACTGCACTGTGGCCTGGGCCTCAGTCAAGTCCACACCTGCAGGGGAGCTAGGGCACTTTTGGGGTGGAAATGAAATTTGCAGGCAGAAAAAAAGTGAGAAATGCACTGAATTATTTCTCTTTCCCGAGTCACGGCCCAGAGAGCTTCATCAATAATGGAGCCAGCTTCTCCTGAGCTTTGCGGTTAAGAGAGAGAGAGACAGAAAGACAGACAGACAGACAGAGAGGTTTGGTAAAGAAAGTGCATATCATCAACTCAACATTTAGACATTCAGAGATGGAGTATGAACGGGCCAGGAGGATATACGGCATTTCAGAATGTTTGTAAACAATAGGCTCCAAGATCCTTCCGGGTGTCAGAACGCAAGCGGCTTCCACTGACCTTACCAAAGATTGTTAACGCCTTAACAATCTTTGACCTTACATAGTTAAAACATTGTTGTTGATCAAAGTTGAAACAATAACGAAAACGTGTTGTGTTTGGGGTTGTGCCGCCAGATATACAGCAAAAAGTGTAGGGTTTTTATCAATGTCCTTCAGAAAGAAAAAAAAATTATCCAGCGGAACCTGTGGGTGAAGTTTAAAGCTAGTGGACGTCGTCAAAAGTAATGCAGAGAAGATGGCAAGACTGCCTGGTGACGGAGTAGCCACTTCTTACATCTGTATCCGATCCGAGCAACAAACAACATAGCCTTTTTATTTAGATAGCAGGAAAATACACCATCTAACAGATTGTAAGTCAAACAGCAACAGTCACTAAAATAACCACTTAATGGCAGGCTGAGGTTCATTTACACATTAGGCTATAGTAGGCTAGCCTAGGCTACTATGCATTTCATTTATTGCTATCTCCTTAGGGCCGTTTGCACAAAGCACCTTAAATTTTGTCCCTTTAGTATCAACCACGGAGATTGTTTGTTTGTGCTTGCTTTTCTGAGGATGCAGATGTTGGTCATACGGGACTGTCCAAAATAATAGCTGTGTGCACATATTGTTGATAAAATCAGATAGTGAATGACGCATTACAAATCTGAGTAGGCCTATAACTAACTTTGACAAGTTTGACGGATGACAGCCAAACACGGCAGTGACAATTAATTTCACGATGTTAGCTATAGTTATTAATACACTACTGTAGGCCTATCAATAGCTAATGTTAGCAATGAATAACTCAACTGGTAGGCTACGTTCAACGGACATAGTTGTTGCTTGCTGCCGTAGTCTGCAACCCAAGCTTATGATCTTATCTTACCTTAATAATTTTCGGTGACATTTATCCATTCATCAGTAAAGCCATATATAGACATGAATTGAACAATACTAGCTAGCTAGTTGTTAGATATTATCCTGACTGTCATCAGGGCACCAAAATAAACTTGGATTACGGAATTTCTTATAAGATAAGAAAAGGAGAAAACCTTAAATACTTGAGGGAAAATGATAAGAAAACCGAAGTAGAATACTTAAATGTGTTTGTGCAGCCGATTTTATTTTAAGGGGGCCTTAAATCAGATTTTAAGGGAACCTGAACAAGGTGTTTTGTGCAACCGGCTAGTCTCTCATGTTAACTATGTCTGAATTTCCACCATGTCTGTTTTTGAATTAACTTCGCCTACCTGTTGAAATGTATTAGGCCTAGGCTACGGCTGACGGTGGGTCGGTGGGTTCCCCAAGCAATTTACCTCACGTAGCATTTTCATCATTCGCCTTTGATTTCGACTGACACTTCACTTGACTATGGTAGAGTGGACGCAGCATGGCTAGAGACACGTATGACTCATTGCATAGTAATGAGACTTCCCATAACCATATGAATATGAATGAGAAGTCCCGTAGCACCCCGCAAGACGAAAATCATTCATTCAAGCCATTTACTCTGTTTTCTTGATCGCTCTGCCCTGGTCAAATGACATGGAAGGGTTTGTTTACTAGTAGTGCCAATGGAGAATGCTTCAGCTTTTGCCACCCGGAAGAATGTCTTGTGACGTCATGGTAAATTCTCGTATAAAGCCACACAGAGATGAGTGGTAATGAAAAATAGTGAATATAAGGCTGTGAGATGGTGATCTAATCAGCTGGCTCGCCACCTCTGCACTGCCAGCCTGAGAGGCTCAGGGAGCTGAAGGGTTTCATTGTACCATATCAGATTTGAGTTAAAGTGATTCTCCTCTACAGAGAGACATCAGACTTATTCTCTGTTCTCCCCCTTTGCTGTCAAGTGATTATTCTGTGCTCCTTGTTGAAATATTGTCATTGGTTATAACTGGTAATGACTCGGTGATTAGTCCTGTCGTATTGTGAGCAATGGCCAGAAATGGGAAGTGCTAAAAACTGCTTTTATATAGCTACATAATTACCGTCTTATAGTTATGTCAGCTTTGTCATGCAGAACGGAAAAAAGGAATCTGGCCTCATATTTGTGTGCCAGCTCCTTCTGCTCAGGTCTTGCTGATGTGGCGTTTTGCTCAGATGAGCGTTTTTATTTGATTGTACCTCATTGGCCCCAGTTCTGTCTTGCTAGGGCCATGCCCCGTCTCTGACAACTTTCCTGAGATCTGCCAGCCTGCAGATTTAATAAATCTACAGGAGCACTATTCACTATAGACTGCAGGATCAAGCCGGAGGTCACCAGAAAACAGCTAATCAGCTCTGTGACATCTATGGTCACTGGGTTTGAGGAGTAGAGTCTGGAGACTTCTGTTGGGTTTGGAACGATACTGTACCTTGTGCGCATGCTGGCTAAGTGTGGATTGTTGTGGCCTGCAACATATATTGGAAAGTGAACACCAAGTTTAGTTTTGTATTAGACTTTAATAAATGGAAGAGAGGGTTGAAGGCAGAAAACGGAAGGCTAAGGGCATGAATGCATAAATCTGTCATGATTTGGAAACACTGTTGGTCCTGTTTTCATTTGAACTGTTCAGGAATAAGAGATTGGTCATAGATAGCATTGTCCTTCTCTATACAGGCAGGTGTTTCACATTGGACTGATAAAGAATACGGATTCCCATTTTATTGAAATGTAGTCAGATTAAAAGTCAAGTCAAGTCAAGTCATCTTTATTTATATAGCAGATTTCATGTAACAAGCACAGACCCCATGTGCTCCAAAAGAAAAAGAATAACAACAAACATGACATGACCAAACAACAAAGAAAAAAAGATAGAAATGAAAATACATACAATAACAAGTGAATAAAAGTGAATACAAATAATTAAAATAATTAAATTATCCATAATAATAAATAATAATAAAATAAAACATAAAGAATAATAATATTAATATAATAATGATTATAATATAATTAAATATAATTATAAACAATATAATAATAATTATTATTATTATTAATACTACTACTACTACTACTACTACTACTACTACTACTACTACTACTAATAATAATAATAATAATAATAATTAAAGACTAGATGTACCACAAAGCGGTACACAATATGACAGCCCCTCAGTCCTGTGCATTCTCTCTGCAAAAATAAATCACGCTTGTCAATTTGTCTCCATCTCCTACTCCAGCCCTTACTCTTGCAACTTGTGTGTGTGTGTGTGTGTGTGTTCGCTTGTGAGTGTGTATGTGGGGGTAAGTGTGTGTGTCTGTCTATGTTTATCTGTGTGTGTGTGCCTGCTTGCCTGCATGTGTGTGTGTTTTTGTGTGTGTGTGTGTGTGTGTGTGTGTGTGTTCACTTGTGTGTGTGTGTGTGTGTGTGTGTGTGTGTGTGTGTGTGTGTGTGTGTGTGTGTTCACTTGTGAGTGTGTATGTGGGGGTAAGCGTGTGTGTGTGTGTGTTCACTTGTGAGTGTGTATGTGGGGGTAAGTGTGTTTGTGTGTGTGTGTGTGTCTGTATGTGTTTATCTGTGTGTGTGTGCCTGCTTGCCTGCATGTGTGTGTGTTTTATGTGTGTGTGTGTGTGTGTGTGTGTGTGCATGGGTGTGTGGACTGGTGCCAACTTCAGGTGAACATTGGGGGGGTCACAATATGGCATTCAATGGCATCTTTTTTGCACGCCCAGTCAGGGACGTTGGAAGTATTTTCTGAGAGAGGGTGCAGATCATTAGGGGTCCTGGGGGTTCCTCCCCACTGGGAAATTTTGGAAATTCTGGCTGTTAAAGGGGAACTTGGCAACTATTTCAACGTAATAAACCCGTTTAGAAATCATTTGGATGGTTAAATGACCTGTTCCGGTGAAAATGGTGACTTTCCCCGCTGCGCCTAGCGTCCCCAGGCGGAAAACCAACCTTGCAACATTGAGACTACCGTCCCGGAAAGAGAAGTGAGAAACAAGAAACTAGTTTTAAATCGTGTTTACCTTGTAACATCCACATAGTTCTGCCAAACTTATGCTAACCGTTCGCTAGCTTGTAAACAAATCCATGTGCTTTATCGTTACCTTTTCCCACAGTTTGAAATAGCATAATGCACAATTTCTCCAGCAGAGGGTGAAATCCTGCCAAGTTTCCCTTTAAACAAACCATTTATTTTAACATAGTTTGGGAGGGACAGTAATACCGTAACAGAGCAAGCAGTCTTTAACTCAGCTAGGTGATGTGAACATTGGCTACCTGCATATGGTTAGCCCATCACTTCACTGCTACATGGAGACATATTTCACGTTAATAATGGAAATGTTAAAAAAAAACTAGCTTTTGGTTAACAGAAATGCATATCATCTTCCTCCCTCATTCATTTCGTCCTCCTCATTCAGCCCACATTCTGCTTTCACTCCAGCGAGATGAGTGAAATAAAGCATTTTAAAGCGGTCATCACCATAGGCTTTTTGCTACTATATTCACCTCTCTTAGGCCTGCAACAAGTCACAAAAATTCTTTCGTGCAGAAGGCTATCCAAGCTTAGGGTCTACCCACGTGGTTAAATTTTTTTCATTTTCACTTGCGCAGAAGCACACACACATTGAATGGGCACTCATACCACTGCCACCTAATTTTATGCCTATATATTTGATGGCACCAAATTAAGAAGTATTTACAGTTTAGCTCATGAGATCTTATAATATCATTAACTGTAAAGATCTTCTTAGAAAGAAATGTAACATTAAGGAGTGCCATCCGCAGGGATGTTGTAGAATTAGAAGAGCACATTTTAACAAAGTCAGACCTAGACCACCATCTCCACAGAGTGGAGCAGGCAGGCAAGGATACTGACGTGCTTTTCATCTGATACAAGACTCATGGTCCTATCCCCGTGAGGACTGGCTTTCAGTTCACTCTCCTGTCCTGCATTAGCTTTTCTGTTATGTGAGAGAGAGACTCTCTCTCTCTCTCTTTTCTCTTTGTGTGTGAGTGTGTGTAAGGGAGAGAGAGAAAGAAATAAGTTATTCTGTATGTTAGAGAATGATTATACAGTATAGAGATAAGGAAAGTGTGTGTGTGCTCATGTGTTCGTGTGTGTGTGTGTGTGTGTGTGTGTGTGTGTGTGTGTGTGTCTGCACAGACTATAAAGCATCCGAAGACTGGCTGGGGGGTGACAGATCAAACGTGTAGCCTTGATGCTCGAGTCTAAGGCTTCAAGAAAGCGGCCTGCTGCAAGATCATGGAACTCATCCATGTGTTCTCTCTGTTGTTCCTCTCTTTCCCCCCTTGTGTTCTCTCCGTTGTCGCTGCTCTGAATTGAAGTCGTGGCCACGTGCCCCCCGGACCAGAGTGGGAGGTTGCGCTTGCTCAGACTTGTTGTTATGCCAGCTATGTCTGCAGCTGGCACAAAAATCTTTCCCTCATCCTCATAGAATTTTCTTAGTCTCCCAGGAGAATCGGCCGCATTCTTTAACTGTGCACCCCACAAGGTCATTAAAAGACTGTGTTGCATTAATGCCAGATATGTGTCTGGTTTGCAAAAGAAAATATTTCTTCATATCTCTAAAGCTAGTTTGTGTTTTGTAGATATAAAGATGCAAAGATGTAGGGACAGAGTTTTCTTATTGTCCCAGGAGAATCGGCTGCATTTTTTTTAGCAATTGCACACCACAAGCTCATTAAAACACTGTGTTGTGTTAATGCCAAAGTGTCTGGTTTGGGGAAAAAATATTCATCTGCAAAGTGCACTTGTGTTTATACATCTAAAGATGGCATGCAGGGTTCAAAGCCACTGTAGCTCTGTGTTGTTGTATCAGTGCAATACAAGAATTCTTATGTGTGGCAATACACACTAAACTGGACGGTTATGTGTTTTATGAAATGCAAAGCATAGAGACACTGCAGTGTTGGAAACAACAGCAAAGCCAACAAAGCTTTTTGACTTGAATTGAATTGAATTGAATTGAATTGAATTGAATTGAATTGATAGATGATGAAATCATGACTCTGTCCAGAGATAGGTCTAATCATCTCTCTTCTATAATGAGAAAACATATAATCGTCTTTTTTTCCACAGATTAATCAAGTGATAAGCGTGCTTATTCATTAACTTAGAGCATTTAATGTTGTTCTAAATGTTGACATACTGTAGTCTTGTCACAGGGTCCTTTGCAGGGTGATCAATTGGGGTAGTGATGATACACAAATGAGTTGTTGTCTGATGTCTCTTTAATACACCTCCTATTTTATGTAAAAGTTGTATTGTGCCATTGATCAAGGAATTGAAATCACATTTTCAACAACAAATGTTGAGCCAAGGCTTTTTAAGCTTTACAATTAGAACAACAATAACGATTACTTTACAATCAGAAAAGTGATTTGCAGCTAAGGGTCTCTTTGTATTTTTGTATCATCACTACCCAAATCGATCACCCTGCAAAGGACCCTGATGTAGTCAATACTTAATAATTATCAAATAAACAGAGTAAAGGGAACATATTAGAATCAGAATAATATGCAATATTGAAAGCAGATCAAATGTAGATGAGTTGAGAAAAAAATGCAAATAAAATCCAGAATGGCAAAAACAACAATGTTATTAAAAACAAATAAAACATCATAAGTATTAGTGGTTCAACAAGTGTGTATGAGAGAATTTTGAGTTTACTGTATTGGCAACTCATGGTGTGACAATGCTGTGCCATATTGAGACCAAACTAATAGGCCCCAGGGGAGTTTGATTTGTGCACCACTTTTAGCAGACAGAACTGCTCAGTTGTCAGCCGAGTGTCTCTTGACTTTCACGGTGAGCTGTTTGGGCAGAAGGAAGCACTGCTTCATGGCTGCCAGCTCTCCTCATCCTCACCATTGTCAACTCACTGGTATCAATGTTTGGCATGTTGGCGGTCCTCTTCTCCGACACATCTGCATTTCTATTTGCTTTTGTGTTTTTTTTCCCCTTTTCTTCTTTTGGAACGATTAATCATCTTCTTTTAGTCAGCCATGGTTTTTGGATCGTGTATGTGTCTATAATTGCACACGGCGCTGAATGCATTTGTTTGATTCATCTCATGTTTTCCTATCTGATAACGCTCCAGACAGCTGACTTTCCACACATGGCAATTAAGGCCGCACAAGCGGTAGCCAGATGCTCATCAATCCAGTGTTGCGAATGAGTTTGATATTGCTGCATGGATGCCACTTTTCATTACCCCATTGCTCTGATGCATCTCTCTTTTCATGCGCCCTCGTGTCGAACAACATCCTAAATTGTCCCTTGTAATCAAAAGACTGTCTGTGGGGTCGTCAGGCGAATTGCATTGCGCTTTGAAAGCCAGTCTGTGCGTTGGGGCCCATTGAGAGCATTTCCTGCATGGGCTTGAGGCTATTGGATTAGTTGGAGAACTCCTGTGCCAATCTTATAATAGAATTATGAAAACAATAACAGCAGCATAGGAAGATCACTGGGCCATATGTTTTTCCTTGTGAGGCTTATATTAGAGAGCAAATAATTGGCCAAATACATGCAGACTGATATGAAAACAGGAAGGGTAGACTCAGAAGGTTCCTGAGAATATAACTGAGAGGGAGTGATACTAGAAAGACTGGATGGATGATGGCACATTCACTGCTATTGTAAAAGGCCGAAAGAGGCGCACATGTAATCTGATATCAAGAGAGTGAGATGAATTGGCTCTTGTGGAAGTTTTACATTTTGACGCTGTGTCTTTGATGTCATCCTGAAAGGCTTTTAACCTCGCTCAGTCCCAACCCCCATCTTTTATGGTGCCATCATTGTGTACATGTACTTCCTCATAGGCAGAGAGGGAGAGGGAGGGGTGGTAGGCGGTGGCTATCATTAGCTTTGCTGTTATCTTTTGTATGCCATCCACAAAGTGGGCTTCATTTTGCTATGGCCTTTTTTGTTGTCTGATAATGATTACTTCACTGGGTTTGCCTTAATGGCTCGCACTCGCCTTATCTTTAAAGACTCCTACTAGAAGACTGCTGTTGCTAGCAGACAATTAAGGGCTGAGAGTTGATTGGTTGTAGAGTTCGTAAAACGTCCCTTAAAACTGTGCACACTCCAGGCTGCCTTAGTTCCCAGTGTGAGGGGCTGTCATGATGCTCAGCAGTGATGCTTGTCTACATGCAACATAACTACATGCTGTGGGCATGTTAATCTTAAAGCAAGCTATAGTACAGCTTTGAAGTATACATAATGCATACTAACGTTCACTCACTAACTCACTCACTCAAACACTTACTCACTCACTCCTCTCTCCCAAACACAGGGACACAGAAGCTGTACACTACACACACACACACACACTTCAAAAAAGCACTTTTAGGTGGAGCTGTGGGGCAAGTGGTAGCATCCCATACCACGTAGGGGCCCAGTGCCCATGAGGACCCATGGTCAATTCTGGCCTGAGGTCATTTCTCTCCCACTGACTACCTTTCTACTCTCCACTGTTCTATCAATAAATTATCAATTAAAATTAACAGTTAGAAAAGCCCATAAGTAAATACAGTATACATATAAAACTGATTTTGTCCAATATAAAATCATACTTGTTCTTGGAATTAACATTCAATCGAATAAATATACAGTGTGTGCCAAGATTGTCTTAGTTAGATGCACTACACTTGCTGTAATTAAAGGTTGCACTGCTTCATAATTATCTGTGGGAAATCAGTGGACTTAATGGCAGTAATTGAAACGGAAAGCCCTTAATCACACTGTGGTGACTAAACGCCTCTTGACAGGGTTTGTTTCTTAATGTGCATCATAAAACCCAAATATAGTTTCACAGATTGAGAATTTTGCCAGATACGGTGAGTTGTTAATAAAAAGACCAAATCAGGTCCAAGTTACCTTATGACCCCACACACACACTACACACACACACACACACACACACACACACAGTCACTGCTCCACTCCCCTCCTGCCCACACACACATCTTCACTGTCATCACTCACATACATCATACATACAGTACTCTGCTTGCAATAGTAAGTCCCTTCACCATATTTTGCAGTACACTGCCCCCCCTCTCCCTACATACACAGCACATTATTTCATCAGGAAGCTTCTCCAACACACATCCCCAACATACTTACAGCACACTGTCTCCCTCCCCCCCCATACACAGCACATTGTCTCATGAGGAAGCTTCTCCAACACACATATTGCACACTGCCCTCTCCCCACATACACAGCACACTATCCCATCTCCCTTGTCATCCCCCAACACACACACACCAAGACCCCTGGCAGTTGGGTTCCCTTGAGCCGTGGATCTGCCCAAGGTTTCTTCCTTGGTAAGGGGAGTTTTCCTTGCCCCCTGTTGCTCTTGGGTGCTCCTTGTTGGTGCCCCCCTCCCAATCCTCCCCACCTTTCTTATGCAGCCCTTGCCACTTAATCTACTAAACCCCTCTTCTACTGCACTTCCCCCCCCCCCCCATAAATGCACAAATAGGCTGACACCAGACATAATTTCACTGCATTTCTTACTTCCAGTAACTATATGCATGTGACAATAAACTTCCTTGTATCCTTGAAAGAGCCATGTTTATCATCACTGCAGACATAGGCCAGCTGTACCTGTTAAAAATGTGTTTATTTTCAAACCCTTTCTCTGAGACTGGCACATCAATCCGGAACCTCTGCAATTATTTTCGACTCATTTCCTGTGTGCATTGAACCTTGGAGATGTCATTTCCAGTGCCATTCCTATGTCTTTATAATGACCCTCCCATGTACAGTCATAATACTTAAGCCTCAGCAACGTGGCTCTGTCATGGAGACAGATGTCTGTCTGCACTCGCCTTCTGGGCCTCTTCTCGAGTGGCCCAGATGTTAATGACACTCATCCAGCAACCCCCGCCTGTTCCTGGGTTAATTGTTCAGGGACTCTCCAGCTCATTTTTTCCCCAGCACAGCCGGCTCAAAGATACAGAGTTGTGGGTGGTGGGGAGGCGAGGCTGAGCTTGCATCTTATCACCGCAGTTTAGCCGTGCTGCTTTGATCGGCGGTGTTGGGACTAAATTAAAAGATGTGGTGTTTATTTTTTGGGGTGCTTTGAGCTCTTATCACATCACATAGGAGAGAGAGTGAGAGAGAGAGAGTGACTGCCTGAGGGGTCAGCAGCGCGGGTCTCTTTGATGGTGTCCGTTTGTAAAGGCTAGTGTTAACTCAAGCACTGACACTCCACGGTCCTGTTGAACTCAGGGCCGAGGGGTACGTGGGATGGAACTGGCAGAGAAAGTGAGCGTGAGGGGTGGCAGGAGAGATCAGATGAGGATACACGGAGGAAACAAGCAAGAGATTACTTGTGTGAAATGGATTTTACGTTTTTGTTTTTTAAAAAATACAAAAGCCAATAACATCTGAAAAATGTATGAGATAATATCTTGGCAAGAAGATGTGAAAAGAAATTGAGGTTTTTGTGCGTTGTTTGTTTTTGTATGCTGAAGAGCAAAGAACAAGAGAGCAGATCAACAGGGAGAAATTAAACAGAAATGTGAGAAATTTAAAAAGTAGTACTTTTAAAAAAAAGAGACCACAGGAAGTTATTCATCACTCAAAAGATAGAAGAAATTTATTAATCTGTGATGTTAACAGGGATTTGTCTTAATCTCCCATAATGGTCTGGTACATGACTAAAATCCTATCTGCACATATTCTCCACTTTATTTGATGATTGTATTTGGAACAGTAAACAGTGAAAATATGTGTGTGTGTGTGTGTGTGTGTGAGCTCCTCGGGCTCTATGCTGCCTACACCACTGCAGCAGCATGTATCTTCCAGTCTGCCACGAGAGCAGATCCCTCGGAGTGTCCTGACTATAGACACCTGAGCTCAGTGGATTTGCCACTCTGTCAGTGCTAATGACTGAGGCCAGGTAAATGCCATTGGTTTAATAGATTTGCATTACAACAAAATAGCATTGCCTTGCGGGCAGTCTCGCTCTTGAGGGCAAGCACACCACCAGAGGAGTCTCAAACATGTCTACAGATGCACCACAGTATTTGAATACCCCTGACAAATAACCGTGGCAGGCTTGGTTGTAAATATTTTGTTTTGAATTCTTCTCTGAGATGTTGTTGTTGTTATTGTTATTGTTATAGGAATGTATTGTGATCATTCATGTATCTGGTGAAAGGCTTTGCTACTCACACGTCTCGGAGTGCATGAAGGCAGAAAAAGTGTTTTGCGCCCTCCTTCCTTCACATTACCTGAGGCCAGCAGTGGGGGCCTTACTTTAATGCTCTACACTGTGGGGTCGTGTTCCCGAGCCCCGCACCTTGTTCATTAGTCCAGGGGTCTTACCCATCCAGGGCCCAACAGGGCTGAGAGCAGTGGGGTCAGATGGGGCCAAGCTGCCCTACCTCTGTCTGGGGACATGGTCAAGTTTGGTTTGCTGGGGAAAAAAGAGCTGAGTGAACAGTGTTTGGGCTCCGAGGGCACATAGGAAATCAATACAGAGGAGAGGTCCAAAGGAGTGGGTGGGGGCTGAGAGAGAGACACAGGGAGAGAGAGAGAGAGAGAGAGAGAGAGAGAGAGAGAGAGAGAGAGAGAGAAAGAGAGAGATGGTAAAACATTGTGAGAGATGCCTTGATTGGACTGACGTGTCCCTGGATTCTTTGCCTTGGATCACAATGCTGTATTGCATATTGATTGTTGATGTGTGTCTGCTCTCCTTCTGGGGGTGGTGTGTGTGTGTGTGTGTGTGTGTGTGTGTGTGTGTGTGTGTGTGTCTGACTGACTGACTGACTGTCTCTGCTTGTATGTTTGTGGTTATGTGGATGGAAGCATGTTTGAATGCCGTAATAAGCCTTGTTGCTATGAAAGTCTTGATGTCAAGTCTAATCATTTTAGATTGCTCAATCTCATCCCCTGTGGTCATCTACAATTTCAATGACTAATTGAAAAAAGAAGCTTGTGTGGGTGAATCTCTGCGGGTAATGGAGAGCCTTTTTTTACATACAGTGCACATGAGAGAGAGAGGTTGGGAGGGGTGGGCAGGTGTTTTTTGTTTGCTGCAAATTTGTCCTCTTTTTGGAGTTGTTCCATTGTTGATTTCCGGAGCCTGTGTGTGTGTATGATGGAGCTGCACACTGATTAAGAGGCACCACTGTGGTGTTGACCTGTCAAGGCTACCTCCCAAGGCTGCCTCCCAGGCCCAACACCATTGTCATTGGGGTGCCGCATCTGATCTAGTTGATTAAAAGGGTTTCATAAATGGAAATATCAAGCCTTGACCTTTCAAAGGTATTGAACTAGCAAATTGCACTAGCAAAGCAATTAAACATTATTGGACAGTGGTCTCCTCACATGAAAAAGGTTAGCTTCCCCCCTCTTACTGTGTGTGTGTGTGTGTGTGTGTGTGTGTGTGTGTGTGTGTGTGTGATGTGAAAACATACTGTACAGATGTACTGTGATGCAATATACCCTCACACAGTAACTGTTTTGAAAACTGGCCTACTCTGAAGTGTTCCACGTACTGTATCTGAAACCTATGATTTTATGATACATTTTATGCTGTTATACATTTTATATAGTTATTGTGCATAAATTGAAGCTAAACCTGTATGTGTGTGTGTGTGTGTGTGTCCTTAAATGCTTGATTTGGGTATGTGTGTGCCATGTCTGTTTGTGTGTCTCTCCACTCTTAATGATGAATACCGGTTGGCACAGTGATAGCCTGTCAGGCAGATAATGCTGGATAGGGAGGAACACAATTCATTAAGAGATTGGAGGCAATGGCAGGGGAGGGGAGGGGAGGAGATGGAGAGAGGGCACAAAGAGGCGAAGAGCGGTTACTCAGAGAGAGTGGGGGACAGCCTGAAGACCAGGAGGAGGAGTAGAAGTGAGGAGCACTGCGGAGGAAGGAGAGGGAGGCATGGAGGTAGCACTGCGGAGGAAGGAGAGGGAGGCATGGAGGTAAAGAGGAAGGAGAGGGAGGCATGGAGGTAGCACTGCGGAGGAAGGAGAGGGAGGCATGGAGGTAAAGAGGAAAGAGAGGGAGGCATGGAGGTAAAGAGGAAAGAGAGGGAGGCATGGAGGTAGCACTGCGGAGGAAGGAGAGGGAGGCATGGAGGTAGCACTGCGGAGGAAGGAGAGGGAGGCATGGAGGTAAAGAGGAAGGAGAGGGAGGCATGGAGGTAAAGAGGAAGGGAGGTATGGAGGGGAGGTAAAGAGGAGGAATGGAGAGGGAGGCATGGAGGTAAAGAGGAAGGAGAGGGAGGCATGGAGGTAAAGAGGAAGGAGAGGGAGGCATGGAGGTAAAGAGGAAGGAGAGGGAGGCATGGAGGTAAAGAGGAAAGAGAGGGAGGCATGGAGGTAAAGAGGAAAGAGAGGGAGGCATGGAGGTAAAGAGGAAGGAGAGGGAGGCATGGAGGTAAAGAGGAAAGAGAGGGAGGCATGGAGGGTAAAGAGGAAAGAGAGGGAGGCATGGAGGGAAAGAGGATGGAGAGGGAGGCATGGAGGTAGCACTGCGGAGGAAGGAGAGGGAGGCATGGAGGTAAAGAGGAAGGAGTGGGCAGAAGGGGCAAGGACAGAGGAGGAGTCTGTGGTGGAGGCTCTGCATGGAAACCATTCATACCGGGAGGTAACATTTAGTGACTGTGGAGAAAGATTGCAACATTGCAAGTCACTCTGCCAGGCTAATTAAGCCAGACCAGTCAAACCCAGAGTGCACGGACCTGACTCATTTATTATTTGCTTCTACAAGGACATAAAAAAGAAATATTCCCTCAATGCATCTTCCCTATTTTCTAGTGGTGAGCCAACCTTCCCCTCCTTCATGGTCCCTCTGTCCTCAACCCAGAGTTTTTGCTTTAGCTCAATGCTTTTTGTTTTTACCTCATTTCGAGGCACATTTGTTGCATAAGAAAAATACAGGGGGAAATATATTTCCGAGGTGGCAGTGATAAAAAGGTGTGTGTGTGCGTGTGTGTGTGTGTGTGAGAGAGTGAATGAGAGAGAGAGGGGAAGAGAGAGAGTGGGAGGTAAGGTTGGGATGGGCTTTTTGTCTGCTGTGAATTTGTCCTCTTTTTGGAGTTGTTTCCTTTTTGATTTCCTGAGCCATGCAAACAAACCTGCTGTACAAGGAGCCCCATGCATTTTTCATGTCACCACAAAACCCTGGTCTCTCGTGGAGAGAAGTTTTTCGTAGTTCCTTCAACCTTATCCCTTGGCCACACAGACACGCACAGTCTTTATCTTTCACAATATTTATTGTTTAATAGGGAGGGATTGATTTGATCAGGGTTAATGGATTTTCAGTGTGTCTTGGATCAGTGATACATTTTTTATATTGTATCAGGATGTGCCAGAACCTCAGTGATGTGTGTGAGTGTGCGTGTGTGTGTGAGAGAGAAAGAGAGAGAGGAATAGTGTGTGTGTGTGAGAGAGAGATAGAGTAAGAGAGAGTGTATCTGTGTAAAACAGAAGAAAGCCCTTCTCCATCTCGGAGCTCGATGTGAGCTTGACCCAGCATAACAATAGGCTTGTCTGCTGAGCAGGAGCAGCTTTGGCGTGATAGTGCGCCTGCACCTAGTGGAACTGTCAGGGGGACTTGCAGGGCCTCGTTCTTAACCCTGCTATTGAGGATTCGGCTGAAAGTTCGGCCGACTGGTCCTATTCATCCTCGGGGCTTACAGCAGATCTGCTCCTGCTGTGAATGTGTGCACTTAGCCATGGTTCACAGGCTCTTGTGTGCAGCGCGCTGCTGTCATTTGTTCTGCTGCATTTGATGTGGCAACGTTTTTGTCACGGATGCATTCAGATACAACGATGATGGGATACATTCAGGTAGACGTTGATAAGGGCATTTTCAGTGTACCAATTGTCCGCCCCTGTACTTTGTTTTTAAAGTAGCTATCCTAGGCACCAATATTACTTTAATACTAGACAATTTGCTATAATTTATCAGTCTAATCATGAGTATTGCTGATCCTTGGTGCAAGTTTGCGGCAGAATTTAATATTCTCCGATTTAGAAGTATTTTTTTTTTTTTTTACCTCAGACAATTAATTCTATTGTTGTTTTTTTATGTGAAGTAACATGCAAGTTGGAGTATGGATGGACTTTCTCTCTGCATGCCACTAACTGCCATATATTTTCATGATAAAAAAACCCTGTAAAAAAAACCCTGTAAAAAAATGCCTGTATAAATTTAAAAAATGCCTAGCTTACAGACAATGTCAACCTAATAACACAGGTAATTAAATAATTGAAAAACCAGGCACTTTGAATAGGTTTGTAGAGAATGATTAAAGTAGACATATAGACAATTCCAATGAGTTCCACATACCATTTATCAGCCTGAGTGGCCCATTAATTAGTCATAGGCTAGGCCTAGGCTACATATCAACATAAGACTAGCTTGTGCTAGTTTCTGCCTAGCAATAATGTCAGTGCTTTAGCTCCACTAACCTTTCTCTCTGCCTTCCATCCATGTGTAAAACAGCAAGCAACCACGCAAATCCGTCGACTGTCAAAAATCCTGTAGTTTTCCTCGAACTTGATCGCTTGTAGGGTCATGCCATTAGACGAGGGGGCCGCTCATTTATCCCCCTACATTTCTGTAAATAGACTTGACCTGCAATCGGTTTATTGGATAAACCAGAAACACATTCCCCATTCCCAGGAGGCTTTGCTCCATTCTAGCCTAGGCCAGCGTTAATTTAAGAACAAACATCATGAAAGTTCTGTAATGCCTGAATAAGACAAAAATGAATTAAGATAAAAAATTAAGGCTAGCCTACACAAAAATCAGCATTGGAGAGATGAGTGTGCAGGGTTACCATAAATGAGATATAGACAGTGAGCGAGTGATATAAATTTGGGTTGGACTTCTTAAAATGCTAAAGTGTAGATCTCGGAGATTTTCGCGGAAAACTCTAAATGCATTTCTCATGTACGACTGCCGCGATAAAAGCTCTATGGGCCGGCCCAGACCTCGGCCGGCCGACCGGGAAAACTCCCGACCGTCCCGATTGGCACTCCGCCCTTGGTTATTTTCCTCATTACCCACACCATTCTGTACTTCAATGGCATGTTGAACTGCAGAGCCCAGTATCCGTTGTTTCTGTCTGTCTGTGAAGAGTCTATGTCATTCACAGCCTGTCTGTCTGTGAAGAGTTGTCCTCCGTGTTGTCCTTCTTTGAGAGGCATCTCGAGCCTCTGCCTCACATCATTATGGCCACCTCGTCCCTCGGCATTGGGCACTTCACTTTAGCTCATTGATCTCTGCCGAATGCCCCTAGAACAAAGCTACTTTTGAGTCGGGCCTACTTGATTATTTTGTAAGTAATTATCCTCTTCATCCAGCCATATGGTTTAGACAAATGTTTTTTATATTGTGTATTAGGAATTAATTAGTGTTAGGAACACTGCGCACAGTCCAAGGTTTTTGCCAAGCTGTGGATAATGCCAGTGATATTGCACATTTCAATCTGCCACATTAAATTAAGGTAACTGACAATGTATTTGTATGAATTTTGTTGAGTTTACAGCTGTGGTCTGTGTGCGTGGGGAGGGAGGGAGGGAGGGAGGGAGAGAGAGAGGGAGAGACTGTGAGAGAGAGAGAGAGAGAGAGAGAGAGAGAGAGAGAGAGAGAGAGACTGTGAGAGACTGTTTCTCAAGAGAATCCTGAGCAGATGTATCGGTCCTGACCTCGAGCAGGTGTGTTGGCCAAAGCATTTTGCAGCACTTAACAGCACTCAACAGAGTACAGCACTACATTTTTGACTGCCTGGGCTGAGATCTCCACATATATATACCTTATGTAAGTTCACTATAGCACGTATGAATCCATGAATCATATTTGTCAACAGCAACCTTGTTTTTCTATGTTCTCACGGCTTACCTTATGGTGAAAAAAATGTATTGTCCGTTGTCAAGTAATGTAGAGTGAGACAAGGGAGACACTAGCAAATAACGATTTTGCTAACGCTATGTTACGTTATTCTGCTCTCCGGGATCCTGGCAACAGCGTTCCGTGTTGCTACCTAACTAGGCCGCCCGAATCAAAGTTCATAACTGGTACCTTGATGCCTGCTATGGCAAGTGGAGACTGCCTTCTGTTTCGGACACAGCCTGTGTATTGAAAATGTGATTTCTTCGGCGGTTTAAGAACTTTCCGGGACATCAAGAGCCTTCTTATAGGCTTACCACTTTCCAACGCAAAATACAAAGTAGGACTCTCACAGCAGGAAAACTCTCTCTTCCATCGACCTGTGTGATGAAACGCCGGCGAAACCTCACGTCCGTGCTCAGCCAGGCATCTCCATCACAGTCGACAGGAGAAATGGGCCCGTGTCAGATCGCCCGGCCCGCTGCAGAGAAATTAGGTCAGACCTAGCATGATAAGAGTGTGGTCCGCGATACATATAAAATGGATTTTAATACTTTATTTGCAGTGTCCCTTGCTTCGGCTGCACATGGTGAACAGTAGCGTGTGTTGTTCTGACCCCCCTAAAGCACTTGGAAAAGATCGGCTGCAAACACTAGCACCACTCCACAGCCTTGCACAGCCACTTCAGTGTGGATGGCATCATTTAAAATAACGGATGTGTTTCATAAGCAGCCAAATACACACACATACACACACACACACACTCCCACAGAAAAGAAATTGCATGACTGACGCTTCTAGTTTGAATTTGTTGCAAAGGTCAACAAGATCAGATTGGTTAAGGAAGAAAAATACCATCAGGGAACAGAACAAACATGGAGGGCTTAATGTGAACAGGCCCAGCAATGAATCACATATGATGGGGAAGGGACACGTGTGGATTTGTGGGGGCCAGGACTAAATTCATGCAGGTAATGAGCCAATATGCTTCTGGAATCAATTCATACATAAATAATGAAGCTTTTCTGTTGAGGTACTGTTAAAAGCTTTTTGGATAGCATGGTGACATATTCTTTTTCTCTCTGCACCATTTGGCACTTGGCAAAACAAATAAGGAAAAAGGAATTTGCTTCTTTCTTTTTTTTTCAGCTGCAGGAACATTAAGATCAGAAGTGTGATGTTGAGAGAAGTGGATTTGTGCGGCCTTTTGTTTTGTTGTTAAACAGGCTGTGGAATAGGCAGGAGGGTTAAGGGCGGAGAAAGTGTCGACAGGGCTAACATTACCTTGTCAAGATTGCATTCCCCCTTTCTCAGCTCCAGCTGATTATCCCTGGCACCTTGAGTTGATCAGTCAAGCATGGAAGCAAGTTTTTTTCTTTCTCTCCACCCCTCCCCTCTCTTACCTGGAAAACATGCCACGAATCAAAGATGATGCCACCACTGAAATATGATTAATCGTGATGGTGCTGTTCACAGGGTGAAAAGCTATTAATGCCATACGCTTTGGTGCATTTGCTGGGCGGAGTGGTTGCAGTGTTGGCTGTGAAATGCTCTCTGAATAATGCAGTGAATACAGCCTGACAATGCCCAATGACTCATTGCCTACAAATTATGCAGCCTGCCTAACGCTGGAAATGGCCGAAATCCCTTCCTCTGCCCCTGAATGAGGCGCATTAGGACCGACACCGCTTCCAAAATTCACAGATGGGCTGGGGTGTATTCAAATAAATAAAAGTGCTTTTATTTATTGACACAGGAGACCAGGACCTTAATAAAAGTAATTAGGTTACAGCCATTCAAAATATTTTGTTGTGCTGCATCCATTAACTGCTATTTTATAGCCATTTGGAATGGTAGTCATTTACATATTAACCTTTACATACCAGGATTGAAGATGGGCCTCATCTATGCACTTCAGTAAGAGATAAAGTAGTCATTACTATGTGGTAAGTGTGTGTGTGTGTGTGTGTGTGTGTGTGTGTGTGTGTGTGTTTGTGTGCGTGCATGCATACATGTGTAAAAGAGTGAAAGAGTAAGATGTTCTCTCACAGCCTCATTTAAAAGGTTGTGGCCTCATCTTCAATCAATTATCAATTATAAGCAGAAAGGGTTTAAGCAAATCCTACCTGCCCTGTCACTCAGTCTGACATGATATTATTGGACTCTACTGCACCACGTATCATTCCCACCACACACTCTGTAGGTGCTTATGTTAGGGTCATCCCCTACACTGCGCCAGTGGTCAGCATTGATAATGACCAGTCTGCACATAATCTAATCCAATTTCAGGGGAGATACAGTCTGCTTTTATTCCACACTGATTTTAATGGCTAAACATAAACACACACACACACACAGACACACAATCCTTACCTTCAATCTCTTTGTCAGAACTGATTTAAAGTCACTGTACCTTCACCTTACTGTTCATTCTTACTTTGGTTGACTTTGGGTTGAAGGAAGCAGAGGCCCCCTCTCAGTGAATCTCTCTTAATTGTCTCCAAAGTGCCTAATGCTCATTGTGTGCAGGAGAAATGTCTTTATGTTTGCATTTGTGTGTGTGTGTGTGTGTGTGAAAAGCTTCAGGCTGGTGGTCACCAGAAACATAGGCGTCAGTGTTTTCCCTGCTTAACCACCCGGTGTGCTTGGGCCAAGGATGCTGGCGGAATGTTTATAAGGCGCAATCTTTTTTCACGCACCTCATTTTCCCCCTCTCAAAGGGTCAGCAGTAGTGCATCTACAGGACAACAGACTTTATTTGCTCATACTTAATATCGCCAACCTGCACATTTAACCCCTGACCCTGCAGCTATAATCCTGTTCTTTCAACGTGTTGGGAAAATGGTGAGCAGGCATTGCAAAACCATAGACAGTAAAATATATGGACAGAGCTATCCCATAGACTTCGAACGAGACGAGTGAAGCAAATTTGAATCCATTCCCTGTTGGTTGACGTCGGATCTCGCGCATCCTCAGTCCAGGCGAGTGAGAAATGTGTGACGTTAAAGCAATGGACTGAAACACGTAACTCGTCTGGTAACCGTGCTAACAAATTTGATAACGTAGGGATTTGTTCTGACGTAGTGCCAACCCATCAAAACATCACTTAATTGTTTTTCTCCCTCAATGCTTTCCTACCCTGACCTTTTTTCCTAGACTGCCTTCGAGTTTCTTTTCCAGAGAATACAGTTACTTCGCTCCTGTGCAAAGTCGTATGCTCATTACGTCAAGATGGCATTATTTTCATAAAAAAGTTTATTACTCAGCCGTAAAGTGAGTTACGAGAAAAGGTTAATATAAAAGCTTAAAACGCTTCAGATGTAACATTATTTGATGTCAAAGTGACACCAAAGTGAATGGGGCTCAATGGAATGCTAGCTGGAAGTGGTCTACTGCTAGCCTCAGAGCTGCCCATAGTGTCTACACTCTCCGAATGTTCTCCTACCCCCTTGAAATATACTCAAGGGCCTGCTATTTCAATTGGCCCTTGGGATCGGTGTAGTGGAATTCAAAAGTGATGCTGAGGGCCATTAGCTCCAATTCCAAAGAGCTCACAGTAATTACCGAAAGAGTCTTCCAATAAGAACATGGAAGGGTACATTCAGACTTAGCTTCTTTTTCTGACAAGAGAAGTTATGCAGACCGCTTTTCCAGTTTAAAAAAAAAACTGCCATCGTTTTTGTTCCAAAAAAAGCCTTTTTCGGTTATCCACTTTTGATTGGTCAAAAAACAGGGCGTTTTTGAACATTTCATAACTTTAAAAATAGCTCTGGGGCCGCATTCACAAAGAATCTTAAGGCTAAAAGTAGCTCCTAACTGGCGAATTTAGGAGAATTCTTAAAAATAATGGGTGTGTCACTCAACTTTAGGACTCATAATTATTTTTTACTAAGAGTAATTCACAAAGCATTTTAGCCCTAAAAGTCTGTGACAGCTTAAAAGAAATCAAGTGGACTCCTAACTCACTAAGACCTATTCACAAACAATCCTAAGCCGCTTTTTGTGGCATTTCACGTCACAATGTTTTGAAATGCACACGCGTCTACAAGAGCTCTCAATTATGAGGGAATAATTGTGCATTGTAACTAAGAGATGCAATAACGCCACCAACAACAACCAAAACCATTCATTGTCAACATGTAAACTAAATGTAAATGTTTCATTGTAAATTGAATCAAATAGTTTCTCCTCATTGTGAACGTACGTGTCTTCATCAATCCGTAATGTATTTCATTAGGCTACAAGGCTATTTGCTTTATCTTACTCTATTAATTTTGGCTATATATTCATCATCTTCCGTTCTTTGCGGCAGTACTTGTGTAGCGCACGCATTCTCACCAACAATGACCTGTCACCTGCCTGTCTCCTACCGCGTACTTTCAACCATTCTATGAACCAGCTTATTCTAATTGGCATAACTCTTCAGCCAGATAAATGAGCTAATTAGTGGAAACACCTGTGTTAAGTGCACATAATATGCATCTTATGCTAATTTACTGCAGAAAGCAGGTTTTTCACAAGGCTAGAAGTTTTCTACCCTATTCAAGGTCTTTCCAAACAAATATCTTGAGAGGCGAAAACTCTGAACATGACCTTTCTCTGTTGTAGCCTACTGTAACTCACAGAGGTGAAAAACTCCTACCACACATTTGTGCTAACTGTTCACTAAACCAGCTGGTCCTATAGTGCGTTCATAAGCAACTGGGAAGTCGGAAAATTCTAGTGTCATGGTGGGGTATGTCACACCTGAACTGGTTGTATTCCATGCACAAATAAGTCACTTCCTTGTTTATTTATGTTCCACTAATAAGTGCAGGTGATTGTGATATTAAACAGTACTTCCGAGAGTACCTTTGAATTACTACGTGATTTTAGCCTTCAGGCCAGCTAGCCTATGAACATTAGCAACGTCACCAGTTTGTTGTTGTCAAATGAATGCTTCGGAATAGACCTTTTGCACGGGAGGCTCTTTAACAATCTCATTTAATTCCGGTGGAGCCAGGTGTGTTGTAGCCGCCGCTATTGTTAATGTAATTAGTGTCCACATGAACCTGGTTGGGTGTTGCACCTAGTGAATCAGCACGTTGCGATGTAGAAGGATTTATGCGTGTGTTAAAATTGCTTGGGCAAACAAGATATTCAGTGTCAGAGTGAACGTGTAAGGAGCAGAATACAACAGAAGATACAACACAGCTGACGCTCCACCGAGAATAAATGAGCTTACTAAAGAGCCTTCCATGCATAAGGTCCTTTCGGAAGTCTGGAGTTCTAAAGTGGGAACCTTCCACTTCCCAGTTGCATGAACGCACCACTAATTAGCACAACTCTTCACCCACTGGACCACATAATTTGCATATACCTGTGTGTTAAGTGCATAGGCAGAAGGAATACTGGGCAGGACTTTTACTTTCTGGGGTTTGTCCACCCAAACACTCAACTCTTAAGGGAAGGGGTTATGCTAAGTGTGGAACTCATTGCATCATCAATAACACTTTTTTGGGCCGACCTAAAAAATGGAGCACAAAACACTTCACAAAATTCCACAATTCAATACCATACAGTTTACAGTCTTTATTAATTTTATTATTATAACCTTTATTTAACCAGGTTAGTCTCATTGAGATATAAAATCTCTTTTTCAAGAGAGACCTGGCCAAGATAGCAGAACAAATAGTTACACATCACAATCACAAAACAAACACAAAAGAGGCAAGACAACTCAAGTGCATTCCAGATTAAATAAAAGTACCATTAATTAAAAAATTTGCACTGGATTGACTCATGTTCTATTATTATTATTAATTTCGTCCGATTAATTTCAGGAATTATTTTCTAACCTATACATGGTGTTTCCAAACAAATCTTCAATTTTGGTTTACAGAATCTTCTGTGCAGACCTATGTGTGTCAGAGTGTGTGTGTGTGTGCATGCACAGCTTGTTCAATACTCTGTTGACCAGTGAGCTGGATAGGGAGTCGGCCATCTGCTTAAGGTCTCGTTAGCATGCAGGAGGAGCTCAAACAGACTGCCACATGGGGGAGAAGACCACAAGTGTGTCTGTGGATGTGTGTGACATGCAGGATGTGTTTGATGAGACCTTTGTGTGTTTGGGAGTTCTACAGCATGTGGGTGAACTCCAAGAAGAACGTATGGGAAGAGACTGTAAAATGCAGATGGTGTGAATCAGCCGCTCTAAGAGTGTTTGAGCTGATCTGGGTTTATGTGATAATGCATGTGTATGGAAAGCACATAGCAAAATGTACTTTTTTGTAGTGCTGTGCGTGTGTCTCTCTCTCTGTGTGTGTGTGTGTGTGTGTGTGTGTAAGGGCAGAGCTGCCAGTCTGTGCGCCACTGGCTGGCTCAGAGCAGGCATAATACCAAACTGCAGGCTTCCCTCTGCTAATCCTGATTAACATGTGTGCCTTTGCTTCAGGGCTGTGAGGGCATTAGTGGCAGCATAACAACCGAGTGGTTGCGTGTAGCTGTGTGTGCCCATCATGAAAAAAACCGGGGTGGGCACAATTAGACTTGCATCAAGGCATTCACTTTTCTTGAGCTAAGCCTTGTTTGGTCAACCAAAATGTTGGAGAGGCATAAGTTCACATGGAAATAATTGTCCACTGTGCATATATTAATAAATGTATATATTAAAGCCACACATGAAAAGAACTAAATGCTCAAACTGGGCAGGAGTAAGTTAATCTATTTTCAAAACGGTTTCACACACACACTAGTATCACTAGAGAGAAGGGGGTGGGAGCAATGATAGCCAATTGTAGGATTGTCATTATCCATCATATCTTACCTACAGTAAGAAGATGTGACTCCTAACCTATCAGCCTCAGATGCTTTAATATAAGTATCATGGCTAAAGTACATGTTTTAAAATATGAATAAAATGAAAGTACAAAACTAACTCCATATATCCAAAATCTGCGTGGGACCATGCCTGGTGAACGGTAGAGTCTTTGTAGCAGTAGGTGAGAGATTTACAAAGTGATCTGTGTCTTGGACTGAAAGATTTGATATGACAAAATCCTCTAAGATGTTTTGTGTGTGTGTGTGTGTGTGTGTGTGTGTGTGTGTTTGTGTGTGTGTGTGTGTTTGTGTGTGTGTGTGTGGTTGTGGTTGAGTGTGTGTGTGTGTGTGTGTGTGTGTGTGTGTGTGTGTGTGTGTGTGTGTGTAATGATGGACGTGGTTAGTTGTGCGGCGTCATGAGCAAGGACAGCAGGCGGAGCCCTGTAGGTTCCCGTTTGTCTTCCCCTCCCCGCTCGCCGAGTTCATGACCATGAGGGACTTTTATTTCCCTCATTTCTGTCGACAACACATGGTGCCAGGTCGCAGCACACCCACTCACACCCACACCCACACCCACACCCACACCCAGACCCACACCCACTCACACCCAGACCCACACCCACACCCACACCCACACCCACACTCACACCCAGACCCCCACCCACACCCACACCCGAGCCCTCT
Source organism: Alosa alosa (assembly GCF_017589495.1). Lineage (NCBI taxonomy): Eukaryota > Metazoa > Chordata > Actinopteri > Clupeiformes > Clupeidae > Alosa > Alosa alosa. The sequence continues at coordinate 17,839,085 of NC_063189.1, forward strand.
GCGATGGGCATTGGATGCTGTCAGTGACTTGGCAGAAGCCACATGCAGCATTGCCAGGCCTTTGCATGCATGCGCAAATACCAGCTTCTCACTCTTTTTCTCTTTCTCTTTCCCGCAGCCCTTTCTTTCCTTCTCTCTCCTCCTCTGCCAGCCTGTTCCCTCGTTTCCCTTAACCCTCATCCTCCTCCCCTGGCTTTACTTGTCAAAATCATCCCACACACCACTAAATAGCTCCTAGGTGCTTCTAGTTAAAATTCACCCGCCAGAGCTGGTCTGTGTGTATCTGGGTATTGGAAGTGTATGGATGTCAGGGTCAGAAAGGGTTTGGATACCTTTAAGACTGTCGGTATGTCTCTCAGAAGTTATTAGGGTTGTGTTTGTAGATGTATAATTAATCAGATGTGCTCAAATTAAGTGTCTCAGTGTGTGTGTGTATGTATATGTATATGTATGTTCATGTATATGTATATGCAGGAGCGTTTACAAAGCATAGCAACTGTGAGTGAGTGAAACGTGGAGAGTCAAGTTCTGTCAGCCAGTTTTTGTTTATTATTTTGTTTATTATTATCAGTAGTAGTAGTAGTACGTAGTAGTAGTAGGTGGAGGATGAGGAGGAGGAGGACAAAAACAACAACAATATCCTTCTCCGTTATGGTCGTTTCATGCTGCCTTTTATCCCAAGTGACCTAACAGTGCATGTGCATAGAGACATTTTGTATGAATTTCAGCATCCTTAGCCCAACTTGATCCTGGTCACACACACACACTTGCCTCCATCCCCTGCAGTCGTTATGTGTTTTTTTTTAATAACTTTGGGGGGCTTTGTTGCCACTGTGTGTGTTTACTCGCGTGGGCCGATGTGCTCAGGCCAGTGGGGCTCCTAGTCTTCTCAGGATGCGCTGGGCTGCTGCATCTTTCGTTGCGTGAGAAGAGGGCTTATTTTTTCTCTCTTTGTCTTCTCTTTTGCTTTCAACAGCAAAAGCATCACGTCACTTCGGAATTGGTTTTCTCTGTTCTTTTCATTATTTGCTACCACAGCAAATAGATGGGGGTCATGCTGTAAGATTACGACCCAGAGCACATGGGAATCAACTGATAGCTGTATCTGTATGTGGAGCTGTATGTGGGTATGGAGAGGTGTCTGTGTGTGTGTGTGCGTGTCTTTCTCTGTGTTTGTGGAGCTATGCATGAACCATTGAAGTGAGTGAACACTAGAGAGTGTACACTACAGTGTGTGTGTGTGTGTGTGTGTGTGTTCGTGTTTGTTTGTGTGCCTCGTGTGGAATAATTTATTGGGAGTCTCTTCAGCTGGTGACTGTCTATCCTTGAAATGTTTCTCGACGCTGAGCGCGGCAAACACAAAGGCTTTAATGGAGGGAGGGCCGCCGCCAAATGAAAACAATCACGCTCATTCCCCGAGACTGATGGCACCCTGGCACTGCGGCAGCAGTCCCTGTGTTCACTCACTCTGTCATGGTGCCGGCCAAGTAGTGCCCCGCACACCCTTCCCCCCCTGCTTGCCAGCTTTCCCTCTGCGGCCTGTACATGCTGCAACACCCTGTGGGCTGCTAAAGCCACCCCAGCGCCTACTGTTAACCCTTAAAGGTGTACCGTCACGGAATGTTGAAATTGAATTCAACATAGAATTTTAGAATCTGCAATTGGTGCGGAATGGATTCTTATGTTAGAATGTTGAAAAACCCACACCTTTAAGGGCAACATGGACAGGCCAAGTGCGCGCAGCGTCCACGCCTAGGTGTAAGGTCAGCAGGGGTAAGATGATGAGCCGGTCAGTGCAGACACAGAAGGCACTGGAGTTAACTGGAGGGGTTACTGTGCAACGGTCAAGGCTGTCCCCAGCTATGGTCAGCTCTGTGGAAGAAATGCCTCGGAAAGAAAACAGAAGATTTGCGTGTGGCACTTGATTAGATGTTCATTTCTGCTGATGGGTAAGTGGTGCTGTGATGCAAGATGATTGCTGTGATATCAACCCATAAGAACAGTAGCTCTTTGTTCATGGGCGATTTACAGTCAGAGGTGCAGGTTAACTAGGCCTTTAAAATTTTTGAAGGCCACAACTTTTGGGGGAAGTTGTCTTTGTCACATAACCTAGTTTTGTGTGTGTGTGTGTGTGTTTCTCCCTGTCTGTTTATCTCGTCTCAGTCTCTGCCTGTCTTTACATACCACCATGGTATGTGTTTGTTACAGTGAGGAAAAAAGTAAAAAAAGAAAAAAGTCAAAAAGAAAGAGAGGATGGAAAAGGAGAGGTGGGAGCTCATACTGCCATTCGGTTTGACAGAGGAAGAGTCAACAGCTGCAGTGTCAATGCTGAGGATGAGAAAGAGAATGGGCAATAACTCTGACATGATGGCAAATCAATACCCTCTCCTGTCTGCTCTGTATAAGAGGAGGATGGAGAAGGAGCTCAGAGTAAGACTGAGAGAGGGAGAGAAAGAGAGTGAGAAGGGAAAGTGACTGGGGAGACTGCTGCTTTAGGCTTCTGCTTCAGCTCCTTCTCCAGTGCAGAAACGTTCAGCTTGAAACCACTGAAACTGCATTTCCCTGCTTGCACATGAGTGTGTGGCAAGTGGAAGGTTAGCTCTCTAATAGAAATGTCGACTACGCCATCTGAGGCCCTGCCCCTCAGAATCTTCAATCAATTGTACTGTAACTGGGTACATGAAGCCCAACCAGGCAACACAGGTTCGTGGTCACAGAAACCCAGAGGCGTGTTTCCAAAAATAAACTGTCTTTATTAACAAATCTTAAAAAAAACATATGGGGGAGTGGGTTCTCTCCAGACAGTTAGAACCTTGGTCACAAAGGCACTGACACAAGTGGCCTACAAGGCCTGGACACACACACAAACAGTCACACATACACCAGGATGTGCTCAGACTACTGGCTGAGGGATGAGAGGAGCCAGGAACAGGGCTGGAGCTTACCCAGGGCTGGAGAGTTTATCCGAGGGAGGGTCTACAGACACACCACACGTGAACATGTCAATATCGAATTCTCAAAATGCACCACAGCAAGAAAAGTGAAGGGACACCACCACCTCGATAGCCCGCCACCCCCGTTGGCCTGCAGCTCCTGTCCGACAAGAGAGGAAAATCAGAGTAGCCAATACTCTGAACACACACACACTGCACAGTATATGCAATCAGCTGTGGTGAACATCATGGTTTATACAAGGACTAGACGAGAGCGTCCGTCGGTATACTGTTCTTCTCCCGTGTGAAAGTTAAAATGTATACAAACATACAACAAATAAAACATGTAAAATCGACCATCACAACTTAGGTGAAAGCAAAACAAAACAAAACAGCGTTCGGAACTTGAACCAAGATGCCTTGATGTTGCCGGTCCTTGTTTTACCGCAAGCTCTGCTACACGAAAAAAGATACAATTAAAAACCCACGCAAGCTACATATTATTTTGAAGACAGTTAAAATTACATACCAATCAGCTGAGGTCGGCTATGAGGCCCATGTTCAGCAGCCGACAGCAATCCTAAAACCCCCAAAGTTTGTGTTAGCTATACTAGCCTACATCATATAGGAAACGTTACTACTCACGCAATGCCACGATAACCTACCGGAATGTCACTGGATGCATGCAGTGAGCAAGAGGCCAAAAGAGCACAAGGGATCCCGCGGTGAAGGCAGGAGTCAGGTGGACAACCAACAGTATGCAGCTATGACGTCGGCCTTCAAATTAAAAGTTACAATTTATGTAGCCACTTCTCTACGCTAATTGGCTCGTCTCCGAAAGCAAAGAGCCACTCGCAATGGCACTACTGGGTTAGGCAAGGGGCGTGGACCTTGTCCTGTTACATTCGCTTCTCAGTGTGTTGACACTGCATATGAGTTGTCCAATAGCAAGGACATGATGAAAACCTTCACATGGATTTATTACTTTCCACCTTTAAAGCTTTGTAGAAGTCCCTGTGAATGTTTTCATCTCTGATAATGAAGAGAGGACAGCACCCACTTCTGTTAAGATAGAACCACATATTTGCACACTTATAGAGCATAGATGTCTCTTCTTTCTTTCCATTTTCTCTTCCCTCTTAGCAGTACTTTTCACAAAGTGAGGTGTGTGTATGGCTGTGTGGATGGAGTAAGGCTTTGCTTAGAATTAGAATGCTTTTAGAATTGTTGTTGTCCCCCTGCAGAATGGACCTGAGTAGGTCAAGAGTTTGTCCCTCTGAATGAGTAGTTTGTCTAATGGTTTGCATTGGTGTGATGACTATTATTGCAGCTTCTTTTTTGCTGGTGTTTTTTTATTCTCCTTCAGTGTGTGTGTGTGTGTGTGTGTGTAGGCATTTATAGAATTCAGCTTGCTCTTCTTGAATAAACACTCTAGTGAGACACGTTTTCGGTATGTAGTCTTTTGTGGAAGATATGGCCAATTCCAGGGCTCTGAAGTTGGGTTCAATAACTCAAGTCTGGATTAGCAGCGCTTCTTCCAATTTCTCTATTGATCCTCTTCCAATGTTAGTATTTGTTGGCCTGTCGTAAGACCACACTCGTCATCTCAGAGGGAACTAATAGGAATGATGATGTAAACACAGACTCTGTGTGTCCATGTGTGAGTGAGTGTGTGCTTGTTCGGATGTGTGTGTGTGTGTGTGTGTGTGTGTGTGTGAGAGAGAGTGTGTATTTGTTTGGACATGTGTGGTGTGTGTGTGTGTGTGTGTGTGTGTGTGTGTGTGTGTTTGTGTGTGAGAGTGTGTACTTGTTCGGACGTGTGTGTGTGTGTGTGTGTGTGTGTGAGTGTGTGCTTGTTTGTATGTTTTTCAAACTGCACATGCATTTCCTTACTTTACATGCACACTTGGAAGGTTCTCATCAGCATTCTAAAAACAGAACGAAAAAGAACAACATGAAAACCGAACGCACTGACTGCAGCTCCAGGCATATGAGAGAAAAGCAAGGTGAGGACTATGGGAAGAGATGGGTTGGTGGAGAGAAAAAAAGAGGGGGTAGGCCTACGCCATCTCGGACGAGCGCATTCATCTGCTGTCTTGTGCAGTGGAGCTGTGGGAGCAATTCATCTCAATTTGGCTTTACGTGCACGCCGCACACACAAACCCGAAGAGGCACTGCGCCGGAGGGCCAGGGGGAAGCTCGGTCGTGCCCCCCCTCCAGCCTCTCGCTGAAGCCTATCGATTCCTCTCTGGACTACGTGGAGCACTCGCAGGCCTAAGCCCTTTCATTTTCTCTTCTGCAAACACTTGTGGTGTCTTGCTTAATGATGAGCGGCTTGACTGTGCTTACAACACATTATCTTCTCTTTAAGTTTTTGTGTGTGTGTGTGTGTGTGTCTGTGTGTGTGTGTGTGTGTGTGTGTGTGTGTGTGTGTGTGCATGAAACAGAAAGACAGAGAGAAAAAGAGAGAAAGTTCTGCTGGTGTACTTTGAATTCTTTTTTATGTGTAAACATAAAATGTGTATGTATGTTTGTGTAGTAATTGTAGCAATTAAACGTGCACAGATTTTTTGCCAGGGTTAGATTTATAGAGGCAATTACCCCCACATTCCCTTGGCATTTTCTGCAGTGCACACACGCAACACTTAGCAGCTCACTTACATTCACTTGTATTCACTTGGCACATGTCATCCGGATCAGCATAAACATCAGGACAATAAATCAGGACCCAAGCAACAGTAATGTTTTACTTCCATCAGTTAACATAGTCTATTTTAATTCCACCTTACCATCATGCCAGAAACCTGTGAGTGCACAAAGTAAATATGAGCACACATACATGCACACACATCAACATCTCTCAAAGGCATATAATTTACTGCCAAATCATTCTGACTATGGTTAATTAATTGTTTGTATTATGTCTCTGTAACAAAGACCCTGTTGTGTCTCTTTTCTCCTTCACAAACACCCAACCACATGTCTTCAATACTTTTTTGTTTATCCTCAGTCATCTTTTTAAATGTGTAATATCAGTTTCTCTCGTTTTCTCTCTCATACTCTCATGCGTCTCAGTCCCTTGGCATCTCCACTGGCCCAGTGCTGCAGTCAACAGTGGCTCTGTAACCATTGTATAGCCTATATAACCTCTTGCAGTTTGTCTCAAACTCTTTTCTGTTTCCATCTCAATTTTGTAATATCCCCCTCTCTATATATATCATTCTCTCTCTCTGTCTCTCCCTTCTGCCTGTGTCACACACTTCTCCTTCCTCAGCATGGCTGTTCTTTCAGTTCTTTCATCTCCTCTGTGCTCTTATCGTGTGTACCCCCCACACACACACACACACCTCTTGCTGGGGCTGCAGTTTTCTCCTGTCATGCAGGCAGTGTTAGCTGTTTGTCCACATAAACACATCCCCAGCTCAAAGCAGTGTTTACTTAATTACTCCGATAAAGGGAGAGGACGGAGTGACAGTGAGGGAGAGAGAGAGAGAGAGAGAGAGGGGGAGAGAGGGCAACGTACAGTAGAGAAAAAAAAGAAAGAAGCAGAGGAATGGAAAGATAACGAAAGAGAGCGAGAATGAAAAAGATAGAACACGGAAGTCATTGTGATGTGATGAGAGAGAGAGAGAGAGAGAGAGAGGAAGGAGGAAGGCTAGAGCCCTGTGGCTGTGTGGGTGTGAGTGCAGCGCTGCATGGGGACACCGGTGTTGGAGCTGACAGCTCAGATTGATGGATAGAGCCGTACAGTGTACATAACATCAATCCTCTGTGCCTTACCTGCTGCTTCTCACTTCTTTTTATCTTTCTCCCTCCCTCTCTCTCTTCCTCTCTTCTACGTCCTCCCTCCCCTCATGACTTCTGTGCCCTAATCTCTCCCTCCCTCTCTCTCTCTCTCCCTCCATCTCTCCCACTCTCCCCCCTCCCTTCATCTCTCACTCTCGAACACCCCCTCCCTCCTTCCTTCTCTCTTGCTCTGTCTCTCTCCAGTAGTTTCCTGAGGACGGTTTCCATGCGCTGCTCCTGAGCGCTGCGAGCGGGACGAGTGTTTAGGGAGCGCCGCAGTGGGAATAGCAGGGAAGCGTGGCCGCAGGGAGAGGGCAGCAGAGGCTCGAGCTCACAGCAGCGGCAGGAAGGAAGGAAGGAAGGTGGGAAAACCCCAGCTCCAGCTCCAGCCCCAGCCCCAGCCCCAGCCCCAGCCCGGACAGGTGGAGCACCGCGCCTGCAGCACCAGCAGCACCAGCAGCATGGCCATGATTGAGGCAGAGCTGACCGATCAGCTGTGGGGAGACTCAGACGGAGCAGGTGAAGCCTGCATGCATGCACGCACGCATACACACACACACACACACATACGCACACACACACACACACGCACACGAACACAGCCTCTCTCTTGCCCTGGGGATCTCTCTCTTTCTCTCTCTGTTACTCTTTTGGCAACTACCCCCACTGTACTCGCTTTCTATCTTTACACACCTTCCTTTTCCATCTCTTCCCCTCCTCTGTGCTCTCTCTCTCTCTCTGTCTCTCTCTCTCTCTCTCTCTCTCTCTCTCTGTGCTCTCTCTCTCTCTCTCTCTCTCTCTTGTTTCTCTCTGCCTTACTCTCCTTTCCTCCCAAAGCCCTACTTTCCTCTCTGGCCTTCTCAGCAGGAAAAGGAGCATCTCTCTGTTACACTGGTACCTGTATCATTTTCTCTCTTTGTCTCTCTCCCTCTGGGGCATCATTAGACCCCATTTACTGCTGCCGGTGCCTAATAAAATGATGCTGTGCCTCGCCAAAATCACTGTGAAATTATCTAGAAACAGAATAGCTTTCTTGTTTCACCAGCACGAGGAGTTTCATAGGCCAGCGTCTCCAATGTCTAAGAAACGTCCTCGTGTTTTTATAGTGTCTGCAGAGTTTTGGAGTGTTTTCACTCTGTGATGGGCATTGCTTGGGGGTTTCTTGGATTTCTGTGGTGGTAGTTGTCCTCTCTGTGTCCTTAAGCTCCGCACCTGCTGTAAGTTACTGCCCGTTTCCTCATTAGGATGCCCAGAAGCCTTGTTAAGACATGCACATACCATAGACGTACACATTCAGTAGATGTATAGTTTTGACAGCCTTGCTCATTGGCAGGTGCTGGCAGCTGGATACTTCTGTTTTGGGACCCGCTTCCTAAAGGCATCATAAGCCTAAGTAGTCTGGTAAAATCCATTTAACAGATTGTCCTGCATTTTTGGACAGTTTCCCAAATGCAGCATAACCTAAGTCAGTGTTTCTTAACTGGTGGGTCGGGACCCAAAAGTGTGTCGCGGAGCTTGTGTTAAAAAAGAAGAAATCGCTTATTTAAAAATGCTACATTATCAGATCTAACATTGGACCTTTATTTTGATAGACTTTATTCGTATGTCAGTCATTGTCATGGACATAGATAGACAATGTTTATGTGACGGGTCATGTTAGACATCATTTTAGCGGTAAACACAAGCTATGACCCTGAATATTTGAAGTAGGACATGGATTCACTTAAATTGAGGACAAAATGGGACAGAAATCCTAGAGTGTGGTATGCAGTGAATTGCTGGCACATGAGAACATGAAACCATCAAAACTAAAATGTGACATGGAAACTAAGCACCCCTGTCAAAAAAAAATCCTGTCGAGTAGCCTACTTTGAAAGGTGACATCAGGAGTTGAAGACTTCACAAATGTAATACCAAACATCAGCATGTTCCAAACAAATAGGCCTACGGGCACTTTGCGTGTCTTAACATGTAGCTCACCATATTTGTAACGCTAAAAAAATATGGGTCGCAACTTGATGAACATGTGAAATTGTGGGTCCCAAAGGCAGACCAGTTAAGAACCACTGACCTAAGTAGTACCTACTTGGAAACTTCCTTAGACCTACAGATGCTGTAAAGAAGTACTGTAGTGGTGGACGGCAGACTGTTTATCATCCAAGACTGGGGTCACCAGCAGGATGTAAAGGTAATCACAACTTACCAATGTATCAGTGGTATTGCAATCAAATGTTTTCGCCTTTTGTTATTCTAGTGCAGTGCCCGTTCAAACATGCTATTCCTGTAGAAATCCTGTGTGGCATTCTGAAACGTCCTTAAATTCGGGACCATTTATCGCTTGTTTCAATTAGGGTCCTTGCAGTCTGAATACCAGTATTAACCATGCACTGCACTTACTGTACTTGTGCCCATAGCAAGACTCCAAGTTTCCAGAGATATGCGAATAACAGACAAACTGACAAGGTGTCCCGTGCAGACAATATGCAGAAATTGGTATGTGCGTTTGTGGACAGAGAACATATTTAAAAGTAAATGTCATTTTGAGATGAAAACAGAATAGTGTGCATGTACCGTTATAGTTGCTAGTGAAGCAGCATGCAGCCAATGCAGACATACACCCACACACAGAATGACACACAGCACACACAAACTGACCTGTGCCTTTGGGCTGGACAGACCCTTCTCTCCCTCCCTCATTTCCCTCTGTTATTTTTTTCACTCATTCTTCATATTCTTATCGACCAGTCCTCTCCTTGTCCTTGTCCTCTCGTTGGTGTCGTCCTCCTCGGACACAATTAGGTGGCGTGCGTTGGCCTGCTCCCGTTGTCACTAATAAGGCCTGGGCTGTGGAGCAGACCCGCTGCCACGTCTAGCGTGACTGAGGAATGCTAATGACATTAGCCCAGTCTGTATGTGGCCGCCGGGGTTAATGTCCTGCCATCTCCAGTGCTGTTCTCATACTCGGTCTCTGTTTGTGGCCGCCGGGGTTAATGTTCTGCCATCTCCAGTGCTGTTCTCATACTCGGTCTCTGTTTGTCTTGGTCTATCTGCCCGCCCCCCCCTCCGTCCGTCTATCTGAATAACTTTCTCAGCATGCTGCTCACTGTCTTTCACTCTCTAGCAGCTCTTCTCTCACTTTCTCACTTAATCTCCTAAGCACCCTGCCACAAACTCACCATCTGACTCTTATGTGTTTCTGAAACAGACACCGATTCTATCTAGAGAAGCCCTTACAAGAGTCATTACAAAGTTGTTGTTTTTTTTTCTCACTCTTAATATAAAGTATTCTTCGACATACATAGACAACACATGAACACACCAACCTAGAAAATCTCGCTCTCTCCTACCTCTTTTTCAAAAATACCTTCCTCCTCTCCTTTATTCCCTTCTCTTTCACTTTTTCATCCTCTTCTCCTCCTTCTCTCCCACCCATCCATCCATGCTCTACTTTCATCTGATGCCGGTGTCTCCTGAAAGGTGTTTATGGTAGCTGCAGAAGAGTGAGGGTAATGATGACCGAGTGTCGTCTTGTTTCATTCCGCACTCGTTTGTTTTCTTTCTCTTGTTTTTTTCCTGACAAAACACTCGGTCGCTGGTGGGGCGGAGTGTGAGAACAAACAGCCTAAAACGGCGTAATTACAGAGAGCAGGGTGGCAGAGGAGACAACTTGACAGCCACACATTTCCCAGTCTCAAGGTGTGTTTTGTTTATCTTTGTCTCACTGACAATAAAAGGGAAGAAACGGATGTCTAGGAAGAGGGAGAGAGGAGGTAAGGAGAGGGAAAAGTGGGTGCGAAAAAAAATTCACAAATCAGTGGAAATATGTTGCACATTACCTTTCATTTTTGGTGACTGCAATAGCCCAGGGCACAGTGCAGCACCTACAGTAGATATATAGACACTTATCATTAAAATCATATCTCAGTACTGTACGTACTGTAGCTTTCAGCATGTTATCCATAGAGATGAGTATAATAGTAAGGATTTGCACTGACCCCTCAGTGCAGGCGCATCGCCAATTTTTTTAATTTAATATCACTTATAGAGCGCCAAAACATTGCACATGTCTCGACACTTTACAGAGTGTTAAACAATCAAGACACCAAGAGTCGAAAACATTCAGGGTTTAGCCCTACATGTAATGTTTGCATGAGTGTCAGCCAGTGTTGTAGTCAAGTCACTATGCCTCGAGTCCGAGTCCAGGTTCGAGTCCCCAGTGTTCAAGTCCGAGTCAAGTCCAAGTCATTAAAAAAAAATTCCAAGTCAAGTCCGAGTCGAGTCCACTACTCATCCGAGTCAAGTCAGAGTCAAGTCACTATTGATCCACGTTGAGTCCGAGTCGAGTCCCTATTGATCAATTCGAGTTCAAGTCCAGCACTAAAGTAAGCATAGCCTACATGTCGTTCCATTTTTTTCCCATTGCAGATGAAATCCTTAAAAGCAAAACTGACAATCTTCTGTCTCCAAGCAGGGGTGCCATCACTTGTGTGAAAGTAGTATTGCCAAATTTCTTGCCAAACCCAATGTGTTGTATTTATTATATCGGAGAGAATACCATACCATAGCCATACCATAGCCTATAGGCCTACTCATAATAAATTAGCAATCCACATCCCAATCACACAAGCCATTAAGTCACATTATGCTGTTACTGACTGCTGACAATTGTATAGTGTTGTAGAAGTTCATACTTCACAAGAGCTAGATGGACGTTGGAGTAGGCCTATTTTGTAAGAGGTAGTGTGGATCATAAAAGGGCCTCCCCCGGGCATTTTTAAAAAATTCTGGCTGTTAAATAGCCTACACAATTTTAGCACAGTTTGGGAGGGACATAAACAGAGCAGGGCCCGTCTTGGTAGCTTCTTTCTGACTCCAGTGACGTGAACACTGGCTACCTGCAACTGCATAATGTTATCACTTCACTGATACTATGGAGACATATTTCACGTCAACAATAGAGATGAAAACTAGTTTTCGGTTAACGGAGATGCAGATCATCTGCCTAATTAATTTCTTTGCGCAACAGGCCACATTCTACGTTCATTTCCGCGAGATGAGTGAAATAAATGTTTTTTAAGCTGCCATCGCCATAGGCTAGCCTACTATTTGCTATGATATTCACCTGTTAGAAATAGAACAAGTTGCTATTTCCTTTTTTTCGTGCAGTGGATTAGGCTATCAAATCGCTTGTTTGAACAGTAATTCGTGGTTTTAAATATAGTTGTTTCTGGCCTACCCACGAGAGGTTCAGTTTGTCAGTTTCACTTGCGCAGACACGTAGGCCTACATTGACACTTTACATGGACAATCTACTAGGCAATTTAATGTTATGCTTCTATATTTTATGACACCAAAATTAAAAAGTATGCTATATCTTGATCGGGAAAACTTTCAGTTTATTTTTCTTTCATCCGATAATAGCCTGCTGCAAATTAACAGACAGAAGCACGGCAAGGCACGCCCCAAATTAAAATGAATGAATGGAACTTCGCTTCTCGCGTCAGTCAGGAAAAACACCAAGTCACGATGATCAGCTATCCAGCAGCAGTGTGTGATGTTTAGCCTAGGCTGAGTGTAATCTAATCTTAGTTAATGTCATGTCATGTATGAGAACTAATATTGCCTGGCAATACTACATTGAAATAGCTGTGGCCATGTCTTCAGGCATTTTGGTGTTAAAGTTAACGTTAGTTTGCTTTGCATGTGAACATGATGTGACTTGCGATGTACTATGACACGAAGCAGTAGCCTAACATTCCCTTGAACTAAAATTAGTATTACAAATAATTTAGATATTAAAACCATGTAGCAAATTATAGCCTAATGACATACTACAAATATAGCTGCAAGCAGCAATGAGGGGGCTAAGCAGTCAGTTCAGCAGTCCAAATTTGTCATGTAACTCAATGCGGTTGCATCAGGTATATAGCATTAAGCAGTCACAGCAAGTTCCATGCCAAACAACCCAAGATTGGCTGAGTTACAAGGTAATTTCCTGTTTGGCGGCTTCGCCACCAATTTCGATTGGCTATTATGGCCAAATGGTTTTAGTTCGAAAGACAAAAAGCAATGCATTTGTGAGACATGCTCTGAAGATGATGTGCATCAAGTTTGGAGTCAATCGGACAAAATTTGTGACCTATGAAAACTTTTAAGTGTTTTTGATAAAATTCAATATAGCGGAAAATCCATCATGGCGGAAATTGACATCATAGGGTGCATTGAACTCAGCTTAGTCCAAAGACACCAACAACACCTGGTTTTTGAAAACTCAGAGCGACAGGTCAAAGGTTAGGTGCGTGAACGCACATCCAACTTTGACCTGTTGGTGGTGCTAGAGTGTATGAGGTGCCGACTTAAAACTTGATGAAATTTATCACAGCACTGTCTCTAATCAGTATGGGCTGCCATAGACTTCCATGGCAGAATAATACACTTCAGCAGCTACGGGCAAAAAAAGGTTTTGCTAATTACAGTGCCCCCTAGCGGTCAAAGGTTACCAGATTGGTTGTGTGTTCTTCCAATTAGGTCAGGAGTCAATGTACTTAGTTTGCTCACCAATTGGTTTTGATAGATGCTACGGATGCTAAGATATGAGCTCACTTCCTGTTTGGCGGCTTCGCCACCAATTTTGATTGGCTACTACGGGCAAACGCTTCCGTCAATTGTTATGGAAATCAAAGCACTGATAAGGCATGGTCTGAAGATGGTCTGTGCCAATTTTGGTGAGGATCCGATGAAATTTGTGACCTAGGGAAATTTGATAGTGGTTTTATTTAAATCCAATATGGCGGCCAAATCAATTATGTTGATGTCATGAATTGCCATCTGTCGATATAAGGATCTTCCACAGTATTACCAGACACCACTAGTACATTGTAATTCTAGGCACAACAGCATCTACAGTCCAAAAGACATGTTACTGATTTACAGCGCTCCCTAGAGGTCAAAGGTCACCAAATTTGTAGAGCGTCCTCCTGATGGGGTCATGAGTCCATATACCAAGTTTGGATTTGATGACTGCAAGGGTTGCTGAGATATGAGCTCACTTCCTGTTTGGCGGCGCCAAGAATTTTGATTGGCTGTTACGGGGCTTAACGGTAATACTTCAAGGCTAAAAGTGATAACTTTTGTGAGGCTTGGTCTGAAGATGATCTGGGTAAAATTTGGTGGGAATCAGAGAAAGTATGTGACCCCTGATACATTTTAAGTGTTTTTGATGAAATCCAAAATGGCGGAAAATCCATCATGGCGGAAAATGACGTCATAGGGTGCGTTGAACTCGGCTTGGTCCAAGGATTCCAACGATACCTGACTTTTGAGTTACGTGAGTGAACACACTTCCAACTTTGGCCTGTTGGTGGCGCTAGAGGGTTCGAGTTGCTGACATGAAACTTCCCAATTAGTGTACCAAATTTCCCAACTTTTTACCAGACGGTTCTATGGGCTGCCATTGACTTCCATTGCATATAATAATAATAATAGGAAAACGTAGAAACACAATGAGGTCCTCGCAGCTTCGCTGCTTGGCCCCCAATTATAGCCTTATGATATATTACAAAAAAAAGTTGAGTCCTCGACGAGTCATCGTGAGTGCGAATGCACGAGTCCGAGTCCAAGTTCGAGTCATTCAGTGCTCAAGTCCAAGTCAAGTCACGAGTCTCTAAATTTAGCTAATGACTCGGACTCGAGTTCGAGTCTCGGACTGAAGTACTAACACTGGTGTCAGCTGAGCGCGACTAGCTAGCTAGATGAAGCACTCCTTCACTAACCTGTGAGCCTAGACGACACAGTCATAGTGGCGCACTCACATCATCCCCATTTGCTTATACAGCAACATTGCCTTCATCTTCTCAAATCATTTTGGAAAATAGTTTTTTTCTGAGAATGCATCTGCACACTTAGTTTTACAAGATAAGCAAGCTAATGTGTCAGAGTTAGCTATCTTATATTAGCATAACATTGTTAGCTGTTTGATAATGTTTTCAAACCAAATTAATATTAGCCTATTTATTATCTTACTACTCAGTTTTGACATTGTTGAAAGTGATAGAAAACAAATACATTATCATTTTGAACTATCAGCAACCTTGGCTGAATCACTCCAATATTAGAACTAGCACTGTTTAAATCAAAATGTAAAAGTGAGAAACTCCAATGGGAGCTCTGTGCCAGTTCCCCCTGTGCTCCTGAAGCAATATGTTAACAGGTGTTACACATTTCACAGAGCGAAGAGCAATACCATTTTTGCACACACTGGACAGACAGACAGAACTACATAAGTGCTCCTTCCTTGTCAATGCAAACTGTAAACAATGCAATGGAGCACTAACAGCAGCAGTAAGCCTGCTGCCAGCACATCCCATTCATTTGGTGGTGGTGGGTGGTGTGTGTGTGTGTGTGTGTGTGTGTGTGTGTGTGTGTGTGTGTGTGTGTGTGTGTGTGTGTGTGTGTGTGGGGGGGTGTCTGGAAACCACCTCGCTACATCACGTCACTCGCTCCATATTGAATTATTGGTGCGTCTGCACCTGTGGCCTGCAGCCCTACTGTGAGACAGCCTAGCCCTTAATTGAGCCCCATCTGACTCGTAAGCGTCAATCGACCAAGCTTCATGTTTGGCCTGTACTTCCTTCCTCCCCCCAGCCTTGGGCCGCCACTCCACCTCTCCCGGTAATGGAGGTGTGATGCTGTGATTGAATCATCACACTCCGGTGACGAATATTGACACCCCTGCGACACCCCAATGTAGTGGTCTCTTTTTGATGGTTAAATGGGGCACATTGTCACAGGTAAATGATATTCAAAGGAATGAAGATGAATATCATGGACAGGTTTAGCTGCAGTAATGTAATATGTATTCATGAAGGCGGTGCGTGCGCGCAGTGGTGATGATAAGAAATGCAGTGCTAGTTGCCTTTTTTCTCTCCCTTCACTTTATTTCTTTTTGTGCGCGTAAGGCATGGCCTGGTTCATTTTATGCAAGCGAGCACATTCTGGAGTGGAGAGAGAGGAGATTAGAGGAATGCAGTGAAGCTGTGGGTAAAATCTGCATTATCTTGCGTAAATGAGCCCCTTTCTCCCTCTCTCTCTCTCTCCCTTTCCCTTTCTCTCTCTCTCTTTCTTTCTCTCTCTCTTTCTCTCTCTCTCTCTCCCCTCTCTCTCTCTCTTTCTCTTTCCCTCTCTCCACACTGCTATTCACTCCATATAAATGCTCACATTCTCATACATATTATTTCACCCCTCATTTGTCTCACTCCTCTCTTTCTCTCTCACCCACATTTACACATACACATTACACATACAAATACACTGTCTGGCCAAGAAAAAGGTCACCACCTGGATTAACTAAGCAAATAGGTAATGCCTGTGGAGGCAGTGCTATGATTTGGGGTTGCTGCAGTTGGTCAGGCTACCTGAATAAACTGAATGACCAGGTTATTCCATCAATGGATTTTTTCTTCCCTGATGGCACGGGCATATTCCAAGATGACAATGCCAGGATTTATCGGGCTCAAATTGTGAAAGAGTGATTCAGGGAGCATGAGACATCATTTTCACACATGGATTGGCCACCACAGAGTCCAGACCTTAACCCCATTGAGAATCTTTGGTATGTGCTGGAGAAGACTGCGCAGTGGTCCGAATCTCCCGTCACCACGGAAATAAATGTTGTGACATTGCAAAAGCTTGTGGAAACGATGCCACAGCGAATGCATGCCGTAATCAAAACTAAAGGTGGTCCAACGAAATAGAGTGTGTGGCCTTTGTTTTGGTTTGTACTGAAACGCATGATCACATTTTGATTCCTGTGACATGTGCTCTCATTCTCACCTTTGCTGACACCTCTGCCCCGCTCACATACACAATTGTTAAGGTATTTAGCAGATATATTTGTCCAAGACCACATGCTCACAAACACACACATGCACCTAGCTGGCAGTAATCATATGTAAAGGGGTCATGGGCCCATCTGTGAGAATTTACACATTCATTACCCCCTCTATTCCTGCACCTTCGCATACGTTACCCAGCATCCTCCACTCCCCTCCCCCTTTTCCCCTGCTAGTGGGAGCACTGATGGATGAGTGACATTGGGGATCCCTGCCTCACCATAAGGCTGACTGTATACTATCAAGATCGCTTGGCTCCAGGATCTCTCCTCCTTTCTTTAACTTTCTCAGTCCTGTTCACTCCAACCTCTTATGATGACCGCCACGCTAGTAAAGTTTTTTTTCTTCCGAATTAAAAAAAAAAATGCGCACGCACACACATGCATAGACACACACACGCGCACACATGCACAATTTTCGGTATGGTAAGCCTGTAGGTACTGCAAACCTAAAATTCACTGTCACTTCATATGTTTGTGTGGGAACTCGAATTTGGAACATGATCCACAAGCTAAAAAGCCTGTTAATTATGGATAAAGACTGTATTTGGTACATTCAGTACACATCTGTGTTGAAGCTAATGTCCTGTACCTAAGCAGTTCGGTATGAATATGTGTGCCTTTACACCCCTAGCATGCACACATGCATGCGTGCACACACACACATTACACTAGCACACACACACATATAAACACACGCGCACACACACACAGAGGCACGCACATACTCACATGCATGAACACACACACATAAAAATGCACGCTCACACATATAAACAGCTGGTAGACAAGTACATGCATGCACACACACACACACACTCATAAACACACCCGCACGCATGCACACACACACATACATAAACACACCCACATGCACACACACACACACACACACACACACACACACACACACACACACATACTTTAAGACACACACATACAGGCAAGCAGGCACACACACATACACACGCATAGGAATACACACATAAACACACACACACACACACACACACACAGACACATTTATATACACAAAAGTAGCAAGAGTAAGAGATGGAGACAAATTTTGCAGGACTAAGCAGCTGTTCCCTTCAATTTTCATCCCTTTCCCTTTTGTCCTCCCTCTCTCTTTCCCTGATCTCTCTCTCCTCTGGTCCTTCCCTCTTGCCCTCTCTCCTCCCCACGGCCACCCTCCTCTCCACTGACGCCGGTGGGAAATGCCAACCCTGTTGTGGTGCAGCGGCCATGAGGCCTCCTGCTGCGGCCTTGTTAATCAAACGGAGTGTGAGTGAGTGGGCCTCTTTATGGAGTGATAAAGGCAGGCGGTGGTGGCTGGAGCGGCCCTGTCCAGGTGTGTGTCGTGCTCCCTGGGGAGTTATGATCTCCGTAATGATTATGAGTGTTAGTGCCTCTCTTCCTCTCTCCGAGACTAATTCCTCACAGAGCAGGAGGAGAGCAGTCGAAGACTAATCGGACAGACTCTCACACACACCTAAACACAGTTGCAGGAGGTCAAATAATCAGTCATAAATGGGACATGATGCATATAAGTGTAAGGACACACAAACCAAGCACAGCAGCTGTGTTCTACCCTCTCATTATATTGTGTTACATGCACACCCTTTTTTTTATCTAATCCCAATCATACTTTTATCCTTTTTATGATGCCTTTGTTCGCCTTTTGTCCGAATGAAAGAGCACATCACAATAATGCTACAATACACGACACCTTGGCCCTCCCCCTCCGAGGCTTCCTTTGTGTTTATCAAGGACTCTTGTCATGACGCAGACTCTGTCACAGCCCTGTCGCTTCAGGCACCAGCCTTCAAAGCGCCGCACTGGCAAGAGCGGGATGTGCTTAGTCAGGCTGGCAGGGAGCTCGGCACATTCGTCTCTGATGCCCACTGCCGATGGCTGGCTGAGTGCACCAGCTCTGACTGACCTTGAACGCTCAGTCACGAAATCTCTAGCTCGCCTAGCACGGGGAGCAAGACATTAAGTTGGAAAGTGTGGAGCTTCATTTCCGACCTGGTCTGGATTTGACCCAAACTGACTTTTAACATTACAACTGCAATGCCACTTCCACCAGCACCCATTTCTCTTTCCTCTCCTACACTAAAAATGAATGTATTGATTTATTTAGAATGTCTGTTTTTTTAACACATCTCTGTGTCCAGATATGGGACAACACATTCATTTTAAGAGTGTAAGACATCATAAAGAGGGTAGAAGTAATGGGGTTGCATTTAATCATAATCCTTGAAAGACTGTAAATTCAAGACTGCAGTCTGTGTGTAGAGTAGACACCATGACCATATGGCCACTGTCACAAACATCGTTCACATTTGTCCCCAATGATCTCGATTGGGTTACCTTAAATAAACAGAG
Source organism: Alosa alosa (assembly GCF_017589495.1). Taxonomy (NCBI): domain Eukaryota; kingdom Metazoa; phylum Chordata; class Actinopteri; order Clupeiformes; family Clupeidae; genus Alosa; species Alosa alosa. Next base: position 17,858,081 of record NC_063189.1, read on the forward strand.
TTGAACCGAGAGATTTGCTGATGACCCTACACCAGTTAGTAGACATGATGGCAACATGGGAGACTCTCTACATCCCTGTAAATGGGGCCATTTGTCACACAGAGGAGCTGATTGAGGACATGGTGGCGAGGTGTACCCCCCCCCCCCCACTGCTCATTCTCGTGCCACCTGAGTGCCGCTGACGCGTCTTCCCCTCTGTCGTTTTCCTGTGCAGCTGTCAATGGGGGTCTCTCACGGCGATGGATGCCGAGACGCACACACGCTGACATGCACCACCACGGCAATTACAGATGAGTGTGCGGCTGCGTAATCTAAGGCGGCTGTGGCCATCCGTCAACTTCCCTGCGTCCCTAGAGCCGCGAGATAGCGGGGAGGGAGGGCAGAGCAAGCATGAGGGGCTACGTGATTTGCATGGAACCGATATGTTTTTTTTTTGTTGTACTGATTTATCAGACCTCATAGGTTTTGTGGTGTCTGTGTGTTTTTGATGTAGGAGCTGCAGTTGTTACTATCTTTCTTAAAGTAACGAAATAAGGTCTTCCAAATGCAATTTCTTTTTTCACTTAATGAGTCCTCACCCTTTTGTCTCTGTATTTATTCTTTTTCACTGTAATTTCCGTTTTTGAATCAAGTTGACAACCTTTAATGCTGCCTTTAATGCTGCCTTTAATGCTGCCTTTTTTCTTTTTTTGTTTGTTTTTCTCTTCTTTCATCTTGTCTTGCTCATAGGTGTCCTCTGTGTCTCAAGGGTGCAGCACCTGGAGCTCAGTCTTGGTAAGTTGCCACTCCACTGCACCACTTTATTTGTTTTCTCTGATGGTGTCCAGCTTTGCTTTCCCCCTCTCAGCCCACACCAGCGGTGTGTTGGGACAGGTTGGCAGCCTTATCCTCACAGCTGTCATGAGTAATGATGCCGTCACAGGGGACTTCAGCCTTGAGTGGACAGTGTAGCCAACACCACTGTCTGCATTCAAAGCTGGCCGCTCTTAACATCAAAGCTGCTGTGCTCAGTAAATGTGTCCTTTTATGTTCAACTGATTTTTAATTATTATATTTATATTATTATTATTTATGCAATTAATCTTGTGCACATTAGCTACAGTTGGACTAAGAGTAAATGTAGCACACTATGGGTACGTAGTTGATTTTTCCTCCTTGTTTTAGACCATAAAAGTGAATTTTGTGTGTGTTTGTGTCTGCACTGCAATGTTTGTGTCCACATGCTCAACCATTGCTGAAAGAACTTTTTAATGCTTATTTTGTAGAGATGAACAGATTATTTAGATTGTTTTTATCCCACTCTGCACTCTGTGTTTTATGTCGGTGCCAGAACTTGAACTGAGTTTTGATCATTTATACTCTTATTACACACATTACACAGCAGCAAAGCCCTCTCCAGGACAGTATTGTAATTTGTGAAGCATACAGTATGACCACTTATTCTTGCCACCATTAGGTATTAGATGGTAACAGGGAATCTTACAAGAAAGTAGCAATAATCCTAACAAGTTGAAAGTGACAATTAAATGCAAAATTAAACAAAATGATTCTATAAAGCCTTTCCAGTGACACAGGCGCCATTCTCCAGCTTAAAAACAGTTGATGAGCATCAGACAGTTGTGTCTGCCTGTAGCCATTCTGCAGGTGTAGATTTGAAAAGCGCAGTGGGCTCGGTAAATCCAGTCCAGATTGCGCTTTAGAGTGGAGCGGACCATGGCCACGTCTGGGCCGTATCCATCGCAGGCTGCAATGCTGTCGGGGGAAACAAACTACTGCTTTGTGTTTTTTCTCCCAATAGGTGACAGCCATCTGAGTAGGAACAAGTGGGAGGTGGGGGGTGGAAAAAGAGAAAACAGACTAGATGGTCTAGACACAACACACGCTCCCATGACTTAACAGCGCCCACCACATGTGTCTGCTAGCTCACAACACTCAACCCTCACTCTTGGCATGGGCAACATGGAAGACCTGTCCCAAACCAATAAATGCAGCCGTGGGTAGCTCAAGTGGCCAATTAGGTTTTAATATGAAATGCGTTCCCCGCTGTACTCGAGAGGAGGAGACTCTGAGTCGGTCACTAGTACCCTTATCTATGGCACCAAGCCCTGAGGGCTAGCAGACGAGGCAGGATTGGAGTCACCATGGCACCAAGCCCTTAGGGCTAGCAGACGAGGGAGGATCGGAGTTATCATGGAGTCCTGGTGGCAGGATTACTGTAGGTTAAAGAGAGGAAGAGAGATAGAGCAGAAAAGAGATAGAGAGAGGAGGAATGAGAGAGGGGGGAGAAGAGAGAAATGTAGAGAGAGGGGAGAAGAAAGAGAGGATGGGGGAGAGAAAGCAGAGAAGAGAGACAGAGGGGGGGCAAAAAGGAATAGAGCGGCAGGGGGTTGTTTAGATGCTCTGAGCAGATCAAGCCTCCTACTTGAATTGTGAGAGGAGACTCAGAGCCTCAATGAGATATCACTGTGTTTAGATCACTCTCTTTCCGTCTCTCACAACCTTTCAATCACCCTTTGTTTCTCTATTACTTTTAAGCAGAGACCAAGTTGTGGCTGGCAGAGTAGGAAATTGAGTCCCATGTGTATTTGTTGCTCTATTGATATTACTTATACAAAAATATAAACAAAAGACAATGGCAATAGATTATATAGAGAGGTGTGAAGAGTTTGTTACCATCTTAGTGAATTTGGTATTTGTCTTTCATGTATGATTTCTTAGGAGTTTTCCAAGTGCTTTCACATTCGTGCCCTCACACACAAAAAAACGGACAGTTTTATGAGTTGCAATCAATTGCCATGACCGTGCTCCATTGAGACTTTGCAGAAAGAAGCATCACAAAAATAGCCTCAGCCCACGCCTTGTGTAAACACATTAATTGCTTCCTGAAGGTCAAGTCTTTTTTTTGTTGTATGTTTATTTAATTCAATTTCATTTGGTTCCAAGCAAGAGATCAACAGTGTCAGAGGCAGTTGCCTGGGGAGAAGTCAGAACAAACAACACAGTTGTACTCATTTGATCATAATACTCCTTTGCAGTTACTGTACCTGCAGACCTTTCAAGCACTTTATTCATCACATGGCACCAGTGATTCTGCTTCTATCTGTACAGTCAGCCTGTTGAGGTTTACATGTGTTGGCGTGTTATTTACTCTTTTAGAGTGAAGTCTCAGTTTTCCACTTGTTTATGATTCACGCAGGTATCAGGAATGACACTCGCTGGCACTTACAGTTGTGATGCTGAGAGCATGGAGCAGGTTACGAGCTATATCCTGACTAAAAGCATGTCACCTGAACCCCAGCTCGCACTTAAGCAAATCTGTTTGATAGAGGCACCTTTCCTAGCTTCCCAAGAGGCAGCTACAGTATGTTCCTTGTGGAATGGGCTCTCAATTTTTCAGGGGGGACTTACACCTGATGCTCCGTAGGCTAGAGGAATGGCCTTGACCAACCAGTGAGAGAGCCTTTGCTTGGATATCCCACTGAGAGAGCCTTTGCTTGGATATTCCCTCTTTGCAAACGAACAGCATTTTGCGCAAGGGGCATGTTCAGTTGGCGTAGGCACATGGCACTCTCACCGGGCAAAGTTTGTGTAACCACATCTCCCCTTTGCTGAACATCAGGGTGAAAGGCAGGCAGTTCTTTGACTCTTCTTTTAAGGGCTGAGTTCAGCACCTTAGATTGGCGCAAGGGGTTTGGATGTAAGATGACCTTATAATCGTCCATAGCAAAGTGCATACAAGCAGGGTTCACTGAGAGGCCCGTCAGGCCAGTCACCCATTCAGTCCATGTCAGAGGAAGCTACTGTGCTGTTTTAATCTATAGAATAATAAAGATAGAATTTAAAACCGAGTTTACCTTGGCATAGTTGAATAACGGTAGTTTGGTGTGTAAAATGGACATACAGGGAACCTCAAAATCCCAATTGTCATCTTTCATATGCAAATCTCAGAAATCTCAGAAATCTCAGAGCCACTGTAAAACGAGTGAATCTCAATGAAGCTCATAAGTAACAAGTTCTGGAGCTGCAACTTATTTGACTCTGGGTCTGTGCCTTTTTGTAACGTCCTGAAATTGAACTGAAACCACTGAAGTTGCACAGATATCGTTGGTAGACTTGAGCTTTTGTTCAATATAACAAGTCAACCACGCATTTATAGAGGCATTGGCAATGCATAAGCCCATTTATACAGTGTATAGAGATGCATAGTAAATATTAACAATAGGCCAAATTCGAGCATTATTTAAATATTCAAATATAAATCGGTTATTAAAAATAATAACTAATGAAATTTGAATGGGATTATGGAGGAAGATTGACAGCCCTATTATATATCTAGGTTTAGTCAAATGGCTGCAACATTTTTGTAGGCCCACACTGTGTACATTTATTTTAGCTTCTCCCTAAACCCTTTACACGTCCACTGCTATGCTGCGATGGTTATTTTTTTGAAAAGCACAGAAGCTGTGTTGTAGCTTATATTTTATGTCATGAACTACATTCCATCTCCGTATGGGAGAGTCCCTTGTGAAAGCGACCAGGCCATTTCATATGTATGAGACGTGAAGCGTCTGCTTTCTAGGCTCTGCTTCCTCATCCTCTGCATGTCACAGCCATGTCTTGTTTATGCCCCTGTCATGAATCTTTTATGGGGTACATACTGAGTGGCGTTTCGCAGGGACGCTCAGTGGAGAAAAGGTCTCTTCGTATCAAGGGATTCAGTGCCGTCACTGGATAATTCAACATGTCGCGAAAGCTCCTGTGTTTTAATGAATCGAGACAAGCCCCCACTGTGGTCTTGATGTGTCTTGCTTTCGCCTTCTCTTTGCAAGGTGGAATTGGCCTGTTGGAAGGAAATTAACCCAGCCAATTATTTCTTTCTTTCTTTCCTATTTCTCACACAGATGGCAGATGTGTGTGTGTCTGTGTGTGTGTGTGTGTGAGAAAGAGAGGAAAAGAGAATGAGTGTTCTTGCGAATGGGATGACAATGAAGTAATGAAGACTCTCTGGTTCAGTTGTGATGGTGACAGCTGTGTATAACAGACACACTCTAAGAGTCAAATGGTGCATACCTAATGAAAGACAACAGTATATATATTTAAGACTGATTTAGGAGACAAGAAGATGGCTAGCGCCACCAAATTGGCTGTTGTTTCTGCCCTTTTTAGCTCTGAAATGTAGAGTATTATCTTTGTCTCATTGGTTAAAGGATTGACCTGGGTTTGGGAATCCTTCAGAAATGTGTACTGTTTATAGCCTAACGAGCCAGACCCACATCAAGATGTAGGGTCTGGGAACTTACCATTGGCAATGCTCAATCTGAGGGGGGATAGATAGATAGATAGATAGATAGATAGATAGATAGATAGATAGATACAGTAGATAGATACTTTATTGATCCCCAGGGGAAAGTCAAGGTCTCAGCAGCAGCAGAATAAGGACAGTAGAAGATAAAGAATATGCTAAATATACTAAAATACAAATAATACTAACTAGCACTTAATCTAAATCAATTCTAAAAACAGTATCCACATAGTGGTGATTAATCAATCAGAGGCGCTTGCAATGACTGAGGCAGGGACTGAGCCTGTGATTCTCTGTGCATAGTAAGGTAAGGTAAGGTGCTCTGTGTGAATGAGTGTCATGGTGATAGTGCAATGGTGATAGTGATCATGGTGATAGTGCAAATGAGTAAGTCCAACAGTGCAACAATGCAGAAATAAAGTAAAGTAAAGTCTATATATCTATATATTTAACTATTTTAAGAAAAGGTATAAGTGTGGCTACAGTTCGGCTGTGGCATGGAGGGAGGGGTTAGCATATGTGCTAATGTGCTAATATAGCACGCAAACAGTGAGGCAGAAAGACAGTGGTAAAAGTGGCTAGTGGACAGACAGTATCCAAACATGGAGGGGGTGAAGAGGCAGACAGACTATGCAGAGAAGTCTATCTCTCCTCTTCCCTTAAGTGAGGCATTGAACAGTTCAATGGCCCTGGGGACAAATGAATAGTGCTGTGGAGTGGGTGACACTCATTGTCCAAGATGTTGATCAGTTTGTTCAGGGTCCTTTTGTCAGATAATGAAGTGATGCACTCCAGTTCAGCTCCCACTACAGAGCCAGCTTTCCTTACCAGCCTGTCAATTCGCCCCGCATCCTTCTTCCTTGTGCTTCCTCCCCAACATACTACTGCATAGAAGAGGACGCTGGCAACAACAGACTGGTAGAACATCCTGAGGTGGTTACTGCACACATTGAAGGACCGCAGCCTCCTCAGGAAGTACAGCCTGCTCTGCCCTTTCTTGTAGAGTGCATCAGTGTTGGCTGACCAGTCCAGTTTATTGTCCAGGTGGAGACCCAGATACTTGTAGGTGCTAACCACCTCCACATTGACCCCATCAATGTGGACTGGTAGCAGAGTGGGCTTAGACCTGTGAAAATCCACCACCACACCCATCTGCAAGAGCTTGTCTCCCAATCTGAGGGGCTGGATGGTGTTAAAAGCACTTGAGAAATCAAAGAACATGATTCTCACAGCACTATTCCCATGGCATCGTCCACGCCCACTTTCTCCTGGTATGCAAACTGTAACGGGTCTAGTGCATGGCTATGGAGGGACAAAGATGCCAACAAAGTTTTCAAAACAAAACTTCATGTTGAATTAAAAATAAATGAATATTGAGTAATTGAAATCAAATAATTCTATTTCAACCGCACAAATTCGGGTTGGAAAAAAAATATGTACCAGGTACATTTCTAAGCTGCCTGCAACAACAGCGGCGCTCGGGGAGCAGTGAGGTTAGGTGCCTTGCCACATGGTTTAGTCCATTATGTTAGTTCAGTTGAGCATGAGTGCTAGTGGTGGAGTGCAAACTATGCTGCTGTACAAATGTCTTTCTCCAAGAAAGCTAAAACAGGCCACCAAAAAAGAAAGGAGAGAAAACAAAATGAGGGGAAACAATTGTTAACAGACTTCTTTTCATTACATTACATTACATTTAGCAGAATTAGGCAAAGTGACTCTCAACATGGTAAACAATTAGGGTAGAGTACAAGTTAGTGCATCAGTGAGGGCTATTTTCCGTATAGCCGACAGTCAAGTGTCAGTTCTAGTCAGGGGATAAGTGCTAATGTGCTAAATGTATCCTACATGTAGAGAATCCTTCATGTAGAGAAAGATAAAAGAAGATGTGATTGAGGATAATGGAAGTGAAGAGAGCAGAGACCATGATTGCTCTGAGCACAGTGAGGACATGACAGAAGAGGAACTGGAAAGTAGGCAGAGCAATGCAGAACAGAGAATCCAGGGCTATGGCCAGAGAAATTAACAAAGGATCAGAGAGGCACCATAGTACCCATGTAGTAATATCATGTACCTTAGTAACCACGATAAAGTACACTAGGTTAGAAAATGTTGGGAAAGGAGGTTTGAAATGTCTACAGACATAAGCACTCATCACAGCGTATTAACCTACAGGACTTTAAGCATTACAGTTAATAGTTACCCTATCATCTAGGCCTACAGATTCATACGTATATTGGCGTGATTTTTTTAAAATTCTTTTTTATCTTACTGTTTGTCAGTATCAGATTTTCCGTTGGCACTCTGTCTCTATGGCCAGCATCCCCAATTGATGTCTGGACTGGAGGTGTAGAGGACTGTGGTATTTTTGTGGTACTTTATCCTGTAAAGGGGCATACTGAGTGTCTCTCCAGTTTTATTTCAATTAACTCCTTTCTAATGTGGCTGCAGTGGACTAGCCTGGGTGTTCCCATGCTGCCTTGCGCGCGATTTGATTCACGCTGCTAAGGCAGCCTGGAGACCATGGAGCAAATTTTCGCCTGAGATAGGGAACCAATCACAGAACAGGGGGGAAAGCAAGATGATGATGAGCTATGCACAGACGCATTTGATAGACATCCGTGGCACCCAATAAACGGATCTGGGCATTTTTTTCAAATACGAGAAAATGAACGTTTGGTTCCCAGACCACGTCTCATTGAGAAGTGGTGGCGCTAGCCAGGCTAGCAGTGGACACCTTTGTGTGAAATCATTAGCTTTGTGGAAATCTGATTCATATAATAACTTTAATTTTGTAAAACTAATGTGTTTCTTGGGAAATGCCAATTCTAACCAATAATTGAGTTTTAGGAATAACTTACAACCCAAGGAAAGGCTAGCTTTTTGCAACTCCATTGCTGTTTTGGTCATGGATACCTTGGTGTAATTAATGTGTTATCTCTGGAACAGTGTCAATTCAACATAGCAGTTCTAATTGTTTCATATTGGTACTGTATGTAGCCATTGTAAGAGGGTGTATGAGCGAGTGTGCTGGAGGGCTTCCTTTGAGAAGCTGAGGAAATGGCTGTGAAGGATGGGTTTTCTGCTGTTGGTCACTCTTACTCTCTCTCATGCAAACCCAGCCCTTCACCAAAATGGCTTACGATGGACATGCACTCGCACTAATCTGTTCAGACTGTGTATGGCTGAAGACACGGCGCGCAGCATTGCTTGCTTTGAGTTCCTAGTGGGAAATGCCCCTGGACATGCAGTGCAGACCAAATGTCTGCCTGTCTCTCCCATTCAGTGGCCGTCACTGCATTCTGTCATGTTCTTTTTTGTCATCTTTTCATGTCATTTTTTCCTGTCATGTCTGTTGAGCAGACATTCGAATGTGCAGGCAGATGTGTAATAGCTATTGTTAATTTCCTTTTCGGACATCTGCGTAGTTCTTGAAAGTGAAGGCTGTTAGCCATTAGCCGAGCATTCATCATGCAGAGATGTTTGAAAGATTGCTCTAATTACACCATTTCACTTCAAGGGGAGCTTTAAACACATACCCATATTCATTTAATTACATCACAGCTATCACATAAGCAGTGGCTGAAGTTTTGACACACTTCCTCTCAAGATCATTTCATAAGTGAGCACTTTAGACAAGCACAGACAACACAGGATATGAAGCAAACATATTTCTTAGGTTTCCCATATGAATACATTCAGACTCAATGGGCCCTATCATACACTTGGCGCAACGTGGCACCAAGCGCGGCACAAGTCTTGTTCATATCTTTCACCCAATTCAGTGATGAATTTTTCGCCATGCGCTCCACTTCAATTGAACATTGCGCTCAAGGGTGTGTTAATTAAAAAAATAGGTGTGGCCAGGCACATCATCCAAAAATCGCTATCTTACCCCCTCTAAAAATCATTACGCCACTGACCAAGAAAAACCTGGTCTAAAGCGAAAGGTGCATATAAAGCACAGCTGAAGACGCAAGATGTAAGCAGCCCTAAGCAACAAGTCCCAAATGACTCGTTGGCAGGATAAATATCCTTAGGATTTTTACTCAGTCATTCAAACATTATTGGGGTAAGTGTTTTTTTTTTCAGGCTGTGTTTTCGATTGTAATCCCTTGTCAGTCTATAGTGAAAATAAATAACTACGCCCAAAACACACCCATGACTGATTAAGAAACATAAGAACAATCCCTTTGAACAATATGTCTGGCATCTGATCACAAAATCACGCAGGTAAATAAGCGAATGTGGACTGGACATGCCTTAAACATTGTGTTTCTGACCAGGAGTTTCAGATTGCTAAAATATAGCCCAATAAATCATTAGATATAACATTTTGAGTCAGAGGCAAGCAGGGCTGCTGTGACATTGGTGTGGAGGTATGTGTGAATTCAGGAGCTCACTGTGTGTACTTCCTGCCCAAATACTTGAGGAGCACAACGCTCAGCAGGTATGGGCACAGTAGTAATCTGCTATACCTGTTGCTTAGTAACGGATGTTGTAGGATTTTAAGCGGTAATGGGGTGTGTGCCTTTTAGGCTGATTGTATTCAGTTCACTACATAGCCTAATCAGTGGCAGTCTGGCATAACAGAGGGTCCTGTTTCCAAAATGTACAGCATTTGCACTAGGGCATGCTTACACACACACACACACACACACACACACACACACACACACACACTGGAGCTCCACAATAAGCAGAAAGGTCTTTGATTTTTTTCTTTTAGTTGCAAGAGTATTTGCATATTACACACTCTAGATGCACTTTTGTCGCCCTTGGCCCTCATTTGCATAGCAAGACCTGTCTTCTGCTGTGATTGGTGCAGCTACATCACAGGAGCGTGCCACTGGCTTGGGGACACAACCCTTCACACAGAACAGAGAGCTCAGCTCATTGCCATGGAGATGTGTCACCAGGGGTAGAGGACAGTCCAGAACTTGCTGTTCTAATGGACTCTGTAGTTCATGACAGGTGCGCTGGAGGGGATTTGGAGGTGGGGGTGGAAGATGACTAACAAACCAGCCAACATCCTGGCTAATGAGAACTTCCATTATCACATAATTTTCATTCGGTTCTGCCACATGCTAACCATACCATGAGCATAGCCCAGCTTAAGCTACTGTGCAAAAACAACTTGACTGACAGTAACTCTGGCAACATGGACAAGGCACTGTGGTGCAGTGAAGCTGCAGAAAAGTGCATACAAATATGATTAATTTATGATGATGAAGTCATAGCTATTCTTTGCACAGGTGATTATTTATTGTTGCTTTTATGTATGTATTTATTCTTTTTATTTATTATTAGCGAAACTAGCAAAGCGGTCATATAATGATTGTCAAAGTTTTTTTTTTTTCCCGTCATCTACTTCCTGAATTTTTGGTCAACGATACCCGGGACACCGAAACACCGGTGCACATGAAATTTGGTGGGTATGTAGCCCCACTAGACTTTTACGGAAAAATTTTGTTTCGTCCCCGGGGGCCACTCCCCCCCGTGCTGGGCCCCCGAACCGCAATAAAAGCAGTTTTTCCTAAATAACTACCTGAACCGTGGCACTGAGGATGAAGAATCTTTTATGGTATGTTGGTCTCAAGGGCCCACATCAACCTGGCCCATAATCACTCATTTGTGATTTGCACCCCCCCGGTAAAAAAAAAAAAAATGCAATATTATTCTGCTTTAATCGCCCCTATCTTCAGTTAAGATGTTCAGAACTGCACCAAATTTTATGTGTATGATTGACCTGGCATTCTCTGGGGGTATGCCAAGTTTCGTAGAATTTCATCCAAGGGGGTCTAAAAAAAATTAGGTTATGTGTACATTTAGTGACTGTACACTCATTGGCCTGTAGATGGCGGTGCACACATATACACATTAGAGTGCGGATCGGGCCGTAAATTTCTGTCCGAACCCGGCCCGCGTCCGACAGAGCTGCGTCCAAACCCGACTCGAACCCGACAGGCATTTTCATTTTTATGTCCGAACCCGACTCAAGCCCGACGCAGATGATGCCTCAGTTATTCCCATGCTAGTGATTAAACGTTCACGTTTTTGGATAGCCTGTCTTTTTAGCCCATTAAACGGAACACACAACAAATTGTCTACAGAATCAGATGAGCGTGCACGCACGCAGGTCACACACAGCGCACATTAACACAAGAGGCCCAAGCAAGCATAGCCTAAATAGAATTCTTGTCTTACCATTGACGAAAAGTCTTAAAAATGAACTGCAACAGTCGTTGAAACCACAGTGCCTCTGTCACTGATCCATATGCAGCATCAACGTTAATTGGGGCAACTCGAGGAAATCCTCATCCAGTTGAACGAGACGACCTTATAGCCTACCGGTACCACAGTATGCAACGCAAATAATCGTAAAATCTCCTGATAGGCTAACAACTTTTTTTTAACGTCACCCAAGACTGTGCTTATGTGCATAACCTTTGTTTATGTAGTCATGAGACGTGACAACGCGTGTGCATTTCAGTGCATTTCAGCCTGAAATGCGTTGTCACGATAAACAAATCTTGCACACAGGAAGAAAGCTATTAGGTCTTTTTTAAATTTTAATTTATTCTCAAAAAACAAACGTTTGCATCATGTAAAGCAGACCTTATGGTTACCCAACATAATAAGGAATTTAAATGTAAAGCTTCCAATGCATATCACCCCCATGTGTCCAAACCCGAACCGAACCCGACTACAATTTCTAAATATTTGTTCGAACCCGACCCGACCCGGTAGCCACACTCTAATACACATGCACACACACACAGGCACCCACATACTATCGGTATTAGAACGGCCGATACATAATTACAAATTCAGTAGGATTAAAAGAAAGCCAAATATTCATCATCATCATCATCATGGCTGCATTTCCAGTATTGGTGATAAGTAGTCGTTTGTCCACTAGATGGCACATTGTTGCAGTGAGACGTAATTTGGTTGGAAGTTAAAAGTGGGTTGGAAAAACAATGGACACTTCCTACAAGGACTGTAGTTTACCGCAGAGAACGTCAGGATAGGACGATGTTCACATGAAATGTACTGTAGGCCTGATTCCCATTTTTTCTTGAAGCCGAAATAAATCTGAGGATGTTAATCGGACATGCTTGGTTTTTACTGCAGGTACGTTAATCTTATAAGGACCTAGGTACAATAATGTTACCGTTAGCATTGGTTGAGTGATTTGTGAGGCCAATTTGATTGATTGCATTTGTAGAAAACTATAAATGCGGTTATACCAAGCAAATTGATAGCAGCACTGTAATTGTATCTTTTGACTGTCATTTGTTGCACGTGCTACAAAAATCATTCTGTGCAATGGAAGATTTACCAACATTACACCGGTCTGATACAGTTTTGCCTATACATGCGTGAGGTACTGAGACGCCTGTTTATTTGTTTTAAGTGCGTGCAGAGTGTGAGAGGGGAATCGATGTGCTTTGATTCCAGCTTGGTAGTTGTAGTCTGTGAAATTAAAAAGCATGTGTGTGTGAAGTATCCAAACAATGACACCTTCATTTCATTATGGCTGCTTTAGCAACACACCTTAAGCTACTGTGTAGTAGGTCCCATTTAGAAGTGGCTACTTCATTCGCGCTTTCCTTGACTCATGGAGCTGCGTGCATTTTATTACAACTTTTCGCCACGATATGGCAGTTTAAGTCCTTTTGATACTGTAAGGCGTAAGCCATTGGTTTCCAAAGGAGATTTTATTTGTGTCGCCAGCATAGCCTATTGACAATTTATGTTGTAAATAGGCCTACCTTATAAGCCTACCTACAGCTTAGGGAAGCTAACAGCTTTCTATTAGGATCTAGTTACAGTGCATGAAAATGCACTGTTCTGTTATCCGAAGTCTTCTTCTTCTTCTTCTTCTTCTTCTTCTTATTCTTCCCACCAAATTTCTGCGTCTAATTCAGCTTCAACCGTTTAACGTAGAAACTTTGTTCAAACTTTTGTAACGAGGGTCTTGAAAAGGACCCTTGAGGAATGTATTTTTCACTTTTGTAAACTTTATACTTTTTGAGATATTAACAAAAAACAAGCTTATTTTTCCCCATAGTCAAGTCAAGTCAAGTTTATTTATATAGCGCATTTCATACACAGAGGTCATTCAATGTGCTTTACATAAACAAAACCAAACAATAATAACAAATAAAAAGCATAGAAACAAATATAGTCAAAGAATAGTTAAAGGTAAAGATCATAATAATAAAAGAAAAACCTAAAACACAAGGTAAAAATAATTTAAAATAAAGGATAATTAGTAAGCATAAAAACAAAGGCAAAAGTAGTAAAAAGAAGTATTAAAAGATAAAGTAGAATAATTATCAAGGCAGATTCAGAATTTGTAACGCGGCACAGTTAGCAGAAAGCATCTGAGAACTGTTTGGTCTTAAGTCTAGATTTAAAACTGGCTACAGTTGGGGCCTTTTTGATGTCATCCGAAAGTTGATTCCACAGCTGAGCCAAGAGAGCAGCTAAAAAAAGCTGCTTCACCATGTTTAGTTCTAACAGTAGGTTTTACTAGCAGGTTTTTCACCTGGGACCTGAGACGACGCGAAGGTGTGTACTGCTGAAGCATGTCTGACAGGTATTTAGGTTCTGCTCCATTTACTGATTTATAAACAAGCAATAGAGCTTTAAAGTAAATTCTGTGACTTTCTGGAAGCCAGTGCAAGGACTTAAGAATTGGAGTAATGTGGTCAGTTCTTTTAGTTTTTGTTAGAATCCTAGATGCTGCATTTTGTATCATCTGAAGCTGTTTAATAGTCTTTTTAGGAAGGCCTGTGAACAGTCCATTGCAGTAATCAACCCTGCTGGAGATAAATACATGAATGAGTTTTTCTAAGTCATATTTTGACATCAGCCCTCTGAGTCTGGCAATATTTTTGAGGTGGTAAAAAGCTGATTTAGTTGTCGCTTTCATGTGGCTGTTGAAATTTAGATCACTGTCAATTAATACACCAAGATTTTTAACTGTATCCTTTGCCTTCAACCCTTTTGTGTCAAGGAGACTGGCAACCCTAAGTCTTTCCTCCTTTTTACCAAATATAATTACTTCAGTTTTTTCTTTGTTCAGTTGAAGAAAAATTTGAGACATCCAGGTGTTGATTTGTTCTATACACTGACACATAGATTCAAGAGGACCATAGTCATTTGGTGACAGAGCTAGAAGGTAAATTTTAAAGTGTGTCATCTGCATAGCTATGATATGAAATCAAGTTATTTTGGATGATTTGTCCAAGTGGGAGCATATAGAGGTTGAATAATAGTGGCCCTTGAAGGACATCCGCCGCTATGAGATGAAAAACAGTTTTGAAGAAATTGGTAGGCAGAGTGTCTAAGACACATGTGAAAGAGCTGAGATTCTGTACCGTTTTTTTAAGTGTTTTGTAGTCTATCAAGCTGAACTCTGACATTAAGTTTAGTTTCCCTCTGTTTGTTGCTGGAAGTTCAGGTTGTTGAATTTGTAATTGAGCAGATATGTTGAGTCTGATTTTGTCAATTTTACCTTTAAAAAAAGATGAAAACTCTTTGCATTTATTAGTTGAGAGAAGTTCAGGTGTTAATTGTGAGGGGGGATTTGTTAATTTATCAACAGTTGAAAATAGAATACGAGTGTTATTTGAACTTCTATTGATAATGTTAGAAAAAAAGGACTGTCTTGCTTTGCATATTTCAGAGTTATATGTGCGGAGCATCTCTTTATGGATTTCATAGTGGATCTGAAGTTTGTATTTTAGCTGTAGAGACATCGAGACCCTTTGTTCAAGGTCGAGGGTATGGCCGAGAGAGTGTGTTGGCCCTTGTACATGCTGTGTTAGGGAGAAAGTATCGATTAGTGCAATGAATTCCTTGGCGTAATTGTTTTCAGGATTATCCATATGCAATCTTAGATCCCCTGATATAATAAGACAGTCAAACTCTATGCAAACGACTGATAGCAGTTCACCTAGCTCTTCAAGAAAAACTTGACTTTGCATTAGCACTATGACATCACAATGGACTAATTAACTTGATTTGCACCTGTATCAACTTCCAGTTGCTCAACTAGGACCCATCAAAGGGCCAGTTAAACTGATTGCACCTGTATCAACTGCTTTCTGCTTAACTAGGCCAACTCTCTCTGTGTCTCTCCATTCTACAAGGATATAAGGCACATTCCATCCAACTTTCTATCCATTCATCCATGTTCAAACCATTCACTCATCCACCCATTAAACTATCCATCAACATCCATTAAACAATCTGCCTATCAACATCCATTCAACTTTCTGTCTATCAACATCCATTACACTATCTACATTCAACTTTTAAACTATATACTCTGTCTCAGGCTTTAAGCATACAATCTGGCTCAGGGCTCGAATGATCTTTTTGTCTTTAAGGGGGTCTCTCTATCTCATAAAAAGTTGGCACACCCCGCGCATAGCCTAACAAAACAAAACAATGAAATAGCCTTAGGCATGTGGCTTTTGGCAGTACAGTATATCTTGACGGTAGGCCCAGGCTTTACCTTGACTTGGCTTTAAATACAGACATAGATTTTTCATAGAAATGTATTACTTTTAATTAATTTCAACATATTATTGATTGTAATAGTCCATATCTCATTTCAATTTCACAATACAAAGAAATAGACTAAACGATTTAGTCTGTGCCATTCTCAATTTCACCGCGTAACTCATTTTAAACCAGACCACCGTCTCCGGATAGGCTATCCTCAGTGTCAAAACACAATAATGCATGTGTAGTGTAACTTATACACAGGGGAAAAAGCACTAACTGGCAGAAATGAATAAAGCCAGCCAAACTATGTTCTAGTATTAGGCTAATGTGTTGAACCGTGGAAAATTAATAGACGAACAATTTTGGAGTTTGCACTGAGATATTGTCGGGTAGCCATTGAATATTCCAACATCAGAGATTGCTAACAGGTGTTTCAAAATATCTGGGAACTTTCCGGAGCTCTGAATGGCAGAGGATATCTAGATCATCAGACAACACAATCATTGTAGGCTGCATTATGGGCCATAATTTATGGCTTTGTCAATCAACATAGAATAGGTGAAGCGCAAGTTCAACAGCAAACAGGACTTTTCAGCACGTATCAAACCATGTAGGCTAGCCCAATGATCGCCTATGCAAATAGACAAAACACTAACATCAAAGCAGGGTGACGCGTCGTTTTGGCATAACTCCCTGATGCATTTTGCATTTAGAATAGCCAGAGCGTGGATATCTCAATCGGAAAATTAAACAATATCGGGTGCCTATGGACTAGGCTGGGTGAACCCAGCCTGATCTGCCCGCTATCTGCCCGCTATGGACCTCAGTTACACAATGCAATGGAACATGAATCAGCCTATATTTGCACGAACAATAACGGACAACAGTTCTTCAACTTTGGCCCGTTAAAATGTGAATGAACAGTCTAGCGACGCATTTCATCAAGGCCCATTTGGACATGTCAGTTATTTGCACCATTGGTTAGATGTAAAACAGCATTTCGTTTCAGACTACTGTTACTTAATTTGTGCATTAACAATAACGTTTCAGACTACTGTTACTTAATTTGTGCATTGACAATAAAGTATCACATGAACTAAATATGACTAAAATCTTATGTAGAAGAAGAAACATTCACAAAAAATCGATCCATCCAAAAATGACCTTTGTTTTTGATAGCTGTTGAAAACGGCATGGAACTGACAGAGATGTTTTTGTTTATAAATAAATAAATAAATAAATAAATAACATTATGCTGATACCTTTTGCTTTTCCCAAATACAATGTAGCCTAAGTGACTTTTCATCAATTCAGTTGCAATGGATGAACTGTGATGAACTGCCCTACTTGTGATTGTTTATAGATTTTAAAGGTTTTTTAACAATGCTACATCTTCTTTGGCTATTCTACAATCTATTCACCTTTTCAGCACCAGTAGGCTACTTTCTGTGCAGCCTTTTTCAATAACACTCAGGCATGCCAAACAAGCATACACAAAAGTTTCAAAGTGGGGATGGGTAAAAGATGGAGACAAATTGAAGTGTGATTTATTTTCGCAGAACGGATGTACAGGACTGAGCGGCGGTCATATTTTGTACCGCTATGCGGTACATCTAGTTTTTATCATGTTTAACCTTTATCTATGTTTTTACAACCTAAACAGTTGTTACTTTAATTTTACCATTTTATTTGTTTTATTTTCTTTTTACTATTCATTCATTTAGTTCACATCAATATCAAAGAATAGTGTTGACCTGTAAGAACATTTTAATTTTAATAAGAACTTTTTAATTTGCCTTTTTATTTCTTTCTTAATTCCCACTGTCTCAAGTTGATGTGTGATATGTGCCTCTTTGTTTATGTGTGTACTGTATCAGAACTCTACTGCAAACAAAATCTACCTCATGGGTACAGATAAAGGAACTTGAACTTGATTGCAAATGGCATATCTATGAAACAGCTGCAAATGTAGTTATGCAAAGTGTAATGAAGCCATAAAGTGTCAAGATAACTCCTCATGTATTGAGCTACATAGACATATTGATGTTTAACTGGCACCTCTAATCAGCAGCTGTTTGTTCAAAAGGCAGAATGTGTGTATTTAGAGAATTTAAAATAAGGGCTTGAGACTCCCTGTACAAACATCTCACATTGATATTCAGAGGAGATGATCAGGTCTGTAAGGAAAGTGAGACAGACTCCGACAGGACATATGATTGTACAGTGAGTAGACTCAAGCCAGGGAGAGAATACACTGGACTCAGATGGGCCAGCAGATTATGCAGCCATGACTCACATAACTGAGGGAGAGGAAAGAACTGATTCAAATCACCATAACCAGGATTCAGAACACGCGGGATCTCTCATGCATCTGAACACGAAGGATCTCTTACACATCTGAGAATCTGTGTTGTGCATTGATTGATTGATGTAATAACTACCATTAAGAGGAAAATATTATTTTTAAATTATTTTTTAATTATTTTATATATCGCGGTTTTAAAAAAAATCTGTCTGGGTAACTTTATGTTCCCTCACTCTCCACCTCAAGCTGGTGTGTGATGAGCGTTCTGGCGCATAATGGCTTCCGTGCATCACCCAGGTGGGTGCTACACATTGGTGCTGGTTAGTGAGGTTCTCCCTTAAATGTGAAGCACTTTGAGTAATGAAAAGAGCTATAGAAATGTTATGTGTTGTTGTTTTTGTTGTTATGTCAGTGTGTGATTTCAAATGTATTTCCAAGGTTACATACTCCACACAGTATTAAAGAGTCTAGTGAAAAGTCAACTTTGGTTTTGATAAATGCCTAGCTTCAGCTACTTTTGGCATCTTTGCTTTTACACAGTGCCAAGTTCCGAATATGTGGATGGGATTCCAAAGGCTTAGTCAGACACTCTTAGTCAAGGTCCATTCCAGTGAAGAACTTAGAGCTCTGTATTTCTGTCTATTTTATTAAATATTAAAAATGGTATTTATGCTTTTATCTGATGTGACCTGCAGCACAATGAAGGGAGCCATCTTTCAATTGCTTTTGAAATTATGGATATTAGTGGCTGAGAAAGTGGGATGATTTTGCAGTTTTATGTATTATTTGAGGCAGAAGCTTGTATGTCCACGTCTTTCACATTTGCCATATCTGACATTCCACTTCAGCTAATGACATGCAGATTCACAGTTTCCAACACCATTAGGTGGCCAGCGTCATCCTATTGAAAATGAGCTCCCTCTTCACCTTTGTATTCTATATAAAAGAAACATGGCCTTGCGGTAGAATATGGTCTGAAGTGGGTTGGTGTGGGAAGTTTTTTTTTTTCCTCACAGAGGTGCTGCTGAACAGGTGCTGAACGACTAAACGCAAACAGCATTGTCAAATCAATCAGCATAATTATGTCAAAATGTAAATTTCACCCGAGAGAGTGTGCAACACCATTAGCTCCCCTTGTCTTGCTTTTAATGGAATTAAACTTCACTCTGAGGTCACCCAGCTTCAGTGTATTAAATGACTGGAGAGCGAATTCATCTCACTATCTTTTTTTCATCTCTGCGCAAAACGAGGCAATGTATTCCAGTCACATAAAATAAATAGAGACGAGTAATTGCAGCCCCAAGGATCGGCAAACATCATTATTCTGAGTGTGAGATTGTTATGGTAATTGAGGATCACATTTGCTATGGTTTTTTCTACGAGTGAGGCAGTTCTTTAGGTGCTGACATGGCAAGTCATAATATTCATAACTGGTATCCCTGTTGCCACAGATCATATCATTAAATGGTAGTTTGTTATCGCCAAAACCCATTACCAACCCCAGACACTCTGTTTGATTTTTTTTAGTTTCTGAAATTACTGTTATCCAAGAAATGTGCCAATAATGTCAGCTAGTTATTTCCCCCCGCCGGTTTGAAGCATTTACAGCTGACAGGGCAGTGCATGTAGCTAAAAGGTTGCAAACATGTTGCCAGTTTTTGGACATAATCAGAACTATGGACTTTGTAATTGGTCAATCAAAGCTTGAACGATCAGTTAATTCTGAGTAACTGTTCTCTTATTTTGTTACACACAACTTCGGTTTACTTAATTGTAAGCTATGCAGGTTAATGGACCAGCAGCAGCAGGTAGTGAAAAGGACATTGCTAATGAAGTTATAGATTTTTTGGTAATTAGCCTTATAATAAGCAGGATAATGACTGTACATTAGCCCTTATACATAAAACATATTGTAGCCTAATGTGGTCTGCAAGAGCATTATTTTATCACAGTGGGAGTCAGTTGAGGTAGCTCTTCCTTTTTATGTGAATTTACTAGGATGGGTTTCTACAGTGCTCATGAAAGAGAGTGTGTAGAGTGATGAAATATCTCTATAGAGCTGGGTTATTCCAGCCATACAGCGGCAGTCATCGCACCATGACAGGCTTCCTCAAAGCCGGCTGTCAACTCTTCAGCGGTTACCGGGCTTACGCAGGAGAGCCGTTATCCCCACTGCCCCCCGAGAGCCCAAAGTGACAATGTGTGTGTGTGTGTGTGCTGTGTGTGTGTGTCTGTGTGTGTTTGTGCAGTGTGTGGGGCTGTGTGGTGGTATGCCTGTGTGTGCGTGTCGCCCAGTGTGAGAGGATCTGATGAAACTGATTTTAAAGCTGTTGGATGTGTGCCACCCCCGCCCACACTCACACACTCCCCCTCCCCCGTGGAGTGTGGCGCGCTCTCAGTGTTCCAGTGGCACGCGTCATCTAGCTGCGCTTTTTTGTCGCGGCCTCAGCTGATCGGCTGTGGAGATGTGCTCACGGTGGGAGAGTGCTAGCAGACTAATCACACGGGCTGCGACGCGTCCGATAAGGCCCTGTGTGGCTCATTTCGCTGCTTTGTGGCGACCCACTGGCTGCAATGGGAATGTTTTGATGAAGATAATTGGGAGAAGATCAACTCTGTGAAAGCAGATCTGTGTTTAGATACCTGGACCAACTCTCTTGTTGGAACAGTGTGATTCCCATTGTCAAAACATAATAAATCCTAGACTTACTGATGCCTTTACTTCTATTCCTGCAGTGTTACCTTAACATATCTAACCTCACGCCTATTTAGTCACACACACACACACACACATACAACACACAACTTGAAGGGAACACACATACAACTTGAAGGGAACCCTTCAAGTTGTAAATTGAGCAGAGGAGGAGCTAACTCAACCAAAGCTCGCAGAGCTGTTTTGGGAAGCCCTCATAGGAAATCGGAGCCTCTTATAGCGCCAGACAGATCGTCTCCTACATGGTGCCAACTATGTCTGAGCGCGTGCTCCTTTCTGTCTCTTTGCTTTTGGTGTCTCTTCTCCCACCCCCACCCTCTCTCTCTCTCTCTCTCTCTCTCATTTCTCTTCATCTTTCCTGCAGAACAAGATAGATTAAATGTGAGGCTTCAGAGGCAGTTTATATTGCATCACGCACACACACACACGCACACACGCACACACACACACACCCCTAAGCTCAGATCTGGCCATCAGCACAGAGAATTGTACCTCCTGTTGTGTGGCCAGATAAACATGTGATCGCCCCATCAGCTGTAACACTCTTTTCCCCTCTGGTTGGCATGCGGGACAGATGTGGCGTCTGGGCCCCGTCATGCAGTGGCCCTGTGACAGACAGCCTCATGCGAGTCCCTTCCCCTGCTGTGCGTCTGATTGACCCTCTGGTTCATGGCTCTCTGCCTGTCACTGCTCCACTGTCCGTAATTCTAACAGGGGCTGTTTCTTTTCGCCATGCCCCGGCTCTTTACACTGTGTCCGCCTGTCTGTCCATCATGGCAGCACCACCATTCCAGTCCAGTTAGACAGCCCCCTAATTTCTTCCTTACTACTACTCTCTCTCTCTCTCTCTCTCTCTACCTCTCTCTCTCTCTCTCCCCTCTTCTTTGTCATCTGCTATTGCGGACTCCACTTGGGCTCCTGTGTCGTCCATCACAGTCACTCTCCCCGATGTGGCGCCTAACGAGGTTTGGCTGCCGATGACACTCGGCACAGATGAGGGGGCTTATGGCGGAAGCTAACGCTAACCTGCGCAGACACGTGGCCCAGACTGAGTCCTGTCGTCAGTCGCCTCAGAGGGCCTGTGCAGTAGCAGCTTACACAGGTTAGCATAAGATCCGTGGTCTCTATGTCCCCGCTGAGAATAAAGCTGGTTAGATGCACCCCACCCATGCCTGCTTCACAGTAACATCCATCTGTCAGCGAGGTGCCCAGGAGAGTTGCATGTAAAACAGGTTGGCATGATGGCCCACTTCGGCTTGAGTCGCACAAACCTGGAGGAACTTGAAGTTACAGACTGTGGAGCATTGGAGAATGTTGACTTTGACTTTGAAACATTTGAAACAATTGAACATTGCGGTATGATTATTATTATTATTTTTTTGTTGTTTGTCCATCTGTTTGTTCATTAGGAGCGGAATCAGGTGAAATTAATACAATAATGTCTATTCATCATAATGTTTTGTTTTTAGGTTGGATTTATCATACTCACTGCTAATTAAGTCCTCTGCGTGTGTGTTCGGATGGAAATCCCTTCTAACACAGCAAAACATGCAAGCAGTAGTCTTCCATTGGCCAGCCATGAATAAGTGATGATAATAACGTGCTTTTATGCTACAGGCTGCAAATCCCTTTTAGAAATCCAACAATTATCATAGCAGTGACAAGGTTGCTCTGCTATTCTCTTTTTATTCATGGTTCTTTCCTGGAGAGAGTGATTTAAAATGGAGATTGAGTTCATGTGAGGTTCAGCTGCAACTAATTCAGCCACACACACACACATACACACACTACACACACACACACACACACACACACACACACACACACACACACACACCTGCTGTTATTATGCTAGTCTTTGATATCCATGAGCAAAAAGGCTCTTCCTGTCAAAGGTTATTTACATCGGCGACACCTGATTTTCACCTGATAAATAAGATTGTTCTCCGGAACGGAACAGTCTCTGTTACAGCAGTTAAGAACAGGGAGCATGATCCTAGTCACGCTGCTGTGTGACTATTAGTAGGCTATGTGCTCCATTCATCTTTTCCGCCCCCCTCACCAATCTCTTTCAGCCCTCGTTCCTTATGAGGAGCAGCGAGTTGGCGTTTATAGCCCAGCACTTTTCTGCAAGAGGTAGAAAATTAGATTTTTGTCGAATGCTGTCTGTGCTATTTCGGACGGTCATATTCCCCTCACAAGGTTAGCGTTGACAGAGAAGGCCATTCTGCTGTTGTGCTGGTGGACTGGTCCAAGTTCTTTGGTAAGGCTCAGGACATCAGGAGGGAGTGGTCTTTTTTTTATAAAGTCACATCACATGGAAAGCATTTTATATTAGATTATATGGGACATTTTTTTTCCTGTGTGCCTCTCTGAACAAACGGAAATCAAATAATCTCTCCACTTTTTTGAAGAAGAAAACAGCAACTGGAAAAGTGAATGTACACCAGAGACCAAAATGAGAGAGAACGGGAAACTGAGAAGCATTGGGAAATGGAGTTCAGTATATTTTTTGTAGTTTATTTGCTATTACATTCACATGTTTAACAGTATCACAATAGCTCTTTAAAAACATTACTGATTCAAGGCATTTATGTAATTCAATTAAACAATAAATGTGCAACACATTTTATAGTAATGAGTATGTTTGTCAAGCACCAGGCAATGACTGCCTAGGTAATGCATTCTCATCATGGCTCATTCGGGTCATCTATAAGAACACATAAATCAATTATTGAAGTTGAAAAAAAGCAATTATTCATCGTGTGAAGTAATTGACTGTAAATACACAAAAATACTGGTGGTTTCTTGCAGACGGGGTCTGAGTAAATAATCCAGAGCACACGGCACAAACAGAGAAGGCTGTAGCATCCCATTAGCTTGCTAGATGCTAGGGCAAAAGGGAAATCCTTTTGTCTGTGGCCTATGTATAATCTGACAGATGGTAATTGTAGATGAAAAGTATATTTAGCTGTTTTGAAGTCTCACAGTATAAAAAGACTGCAAGACACATACTGTACAGCTTTGTGTAATAGCTAGCCCTAGTCTTTCCAAATTGTAGTACTAAGCATATTCTACCAATTGGTAGAATGTAGCTAATGCTGGTTTTCTTTTCATGAAGTTGATCTATGAATACATGCCTTATAGGAACATTGCACAGTGACAACTAAAAACCAAACGCTAAATATATTCCCAGAACTCCAGCATGACTGCAAACTGTTTAGTAATGTCATGATGACTAAAGCACACAGCACACAGGACCTCCAAAAAGCACAGTTTGAGTTGTATACCCTGGTGTGTCCTGATATATCTAGTGGTTAACCCTAGCGTTAGCCCACAAAGCCTCCGGGCTGTGCTCAGGGCTGAAAATGTAGTAAGTGTTAGCCGACAGCAACCTGCTGATCCATGGGCCTTTCATTTGTCATTTTTGCCAGCTGGTTAATATCCAAATAATGCCACTTTCTGATGTTTATATAATATCATATAAACATATAATTATAATACAGCCACCAAGACCACCTATAGTAAAGCTCTCTTTCTTTACCTGCACCACACTGATGGCTGTGTGTGTGTGTGTGTGTGTGTGTGTGTGTGTGTGTGTGTGTGTGTGTGCGCGTGTGTGTGTGCGTGTGTGCACTCAATAATACATGGCAACCAGTTCACACCTCCACACTTACCTTGGGCGTTCTGTAGGGAGTGCAGCAGGGCAGACACAGGTGCTTTTATGGAACATCTCCACATAAATTGCTGTTTCTTTCAGGGACACTGTGTGGTGTGGAAACTCCTCACAGCCATCCACTCGCTAGCTTAGACACCGCCTGTTCTCTGTGGAAAGAATCCTGGGTACTGCTGATTGCTGCTTTTAGGTGTAAACTGCATTTAGTTGTCTGTACTTGTACTCTGCACAATGACAATAAAGTTGAATCTAATCTAATCTAATCTGATGGCTTTAATTAAAGAACCTTCATAAGTCTATATAAAGTGAAGATTAGGGTGGTTTAGAAAGCAACACTCAATGTAAAGTTACCTTTAGGATGAATCTAGAAAATAAGGAAATAATTAAGTGCAGTCTTTTATGCTTAACTTACTTTGCAATTATGCTGGAATAAATGGATATCTTCTAGCCTTGAATGAGCTGTGTACTTTGGTTTGCTGTTATGGCCGGGCTTAGATAGAGATGGCCAATTTGTGTTTTAGGTTACCTTCATAAAAGGTTGGAAGAGGCAGAGCTAAGAGAGATTTATGGCGCTGCCAGTGCATAGACACTAACATGTCGATGCAAGCAGATTGGAAACAAACCTCACCACCACAGAGAGGAAAGTCCTCCAAACAAGGTCACGGAAATAAAGCATTCTCATAGTCTCAGCCATGCTTTTGGATGAAAAATACAACCTCTCTTCAATGTCTTATTTAGACCTTGCCCAGGTGAAGGGTGCTGCATGGTTACTTTAAATGAGACTGATATGGTCATCTCCCTGCGTGCTCTCTACTTCCTTTACAGCTTTTGTCGCCTATTCCCAGAAACAGCAGCAGCTATACGGTAGCTAATGCCTTTTAAAAGATCTCTCTCTCTCTCTCTCTCTCTCTCTCTCTCTCTTTCTCTTTCTCAGCAGTTAGAACAGTTAGAAATACTTTAGAGCTTTATGCCCAACCAAACAACCTTACTGCCACATTTACCCCCGTAGACAAACACTCTAGCCCCATGAATCAGGTAAAACCCCAGCATCAATAGTATACATTGTGCGCTTTTCTCCACACTCAGCCAATCCACATTCTTTGTTTCCATACCAGAATATTTCCATTTAGATAAAATTGCCTTCTGTTGTGTTGGCCTGAAGTTGTTATACTTAATTTGTTATTGCTATAAGTAATTTCCCTCTCCCCATACACACACACACAAACACACACACACACACACACACACACACACACACACACACACACACACACACACACACACACACACACACACACACACACACACACACACACACACACACACACACACACACACACACACACACACACACATACACACATACACACTGTTCTGTTTGTGTACTGACATGCAGATGTCTGCTTCGTGTACACATTGCACATACACTTGCACACCATTACAGTCTGCCCATACACACACAAAC